>NC_058140.1:4213544-4529465 GCF_011075055.1 Mangifera indica | reverse complement strand
CGTGGCAGTAGAAAGGGAAAACACCTGTTGAAAACAGGAAAATCTGACGCCAAAAAAAATTCTCAACCGCGAAAAACTCTACTCTCAAAGGACATGCTGCAGTAGGTATTAAATGCACCATAATTATTTTGAAATCAATGGTGGGAATTTTTTGGCACAAATCGACGACAATAGATTTGTTTAGGGAAAGTGAACAAATGAACATGTGACACGTGGGGGCTTTGTGTCATTTCACTCCAATTTGAAAAAAAGATTTTTCTGTCTCACTAATGAATGAGGAACACATGTCCAGCCGACGTCAGAATTCAAATTTGAACAAAACTAAGGCAATGCCCTTTGGCCTTCATTCTTTCATTTGACATTCTATTTGCGTTATTCTTTCGGCTACTTTGTTTAATTGTACTTGAGTGTGATCATCGATGAACTTTTAATGGTGACAAAAAAGACGACCATGACAACACATTGTTTGATGTAACCAAGCGTGAACGAAGTAGTTTAGCACTAATGAAGATAGGAAAGTGCAACCTGTTTGGTTAGGTGTGGCTTGTTTGATCACCAACAATTCCGATGATAAGCGTAGTGGCTTTTCGTGGTGAGTTAAGTAGAAACGACAACAAAGCTTGCTCCAAGTGAGGTCTTTAGAAAATATTTCGTGCCGTCGAGGTTTATTCTTTCTGCTACCTTGTTTATTGATGTTGTTGAGTGCATTATTTGTGTGACGTAAAAACATATTATGAAGTTAATGTTTGTAATGGTTTTTGGTTTATTAGGGTATTTGAATACTATAATAGTCTGTGTTATGTTAGAGTTATACATTATATGTATATTTTAGGGCAAAAAAAAAAAAATTAACATGAAGGTTTTGCATGTGTATTGTTTATATATTATTTAAGGTTGACTTATTTTTTTGTGAGCGTTCAGTTCTGTGTATGAGTATTAACTGCTTTTGTTTGGCTTGTGTATACGTATTTTCATTAGCGTTCAATTCTATGTATGAGTTATATGTTAGGGCATGATCAGTTTTTGTTACAGTTAGATGTTAGGGCATGATTAGTTTCTATGTATGAGTATTATGTATCAATTTATGTTTCATAATGTAGCATACTACCATGAATGCTCAAGTGAATGCCTATTTGCCTACTATTTAGAGTAATTTTACGTTAATGATATTCTTCTGTAAAATTGCATACATGCTTAGTATCTCTTAATATTGCATACTGTCATGTTTCTATTAAAGGGGTGTTGTTGTTGTGTCATTGTGTAAGTTGCATCATTGTTACATAAATTGGGAAACCTGAGAGTGCAGTGGTATTGACACGAAAGAGATGGTTTCCTTAAACCTTAATTCTCTCTGGTGTAATAAGACTTTGTAATAGCGTTGTAAGTTCCAACAATAATTCAACAACAATGCAACAATGCATGAATGCTCAAGTGAATACCCATTTCCCTACTGTTTAGAATAATTTTACATTAATGATATTCTTCTGTAATATTGCATACATACTTAATATCTCATAATATTGCATACTACCATGTTTCTGTTAAAAAAGTGTTGTTGTGTCATTGTTACATAAGCTGGGAAACTGAAGAGTGCAATGTTTTGACGTGAAAGAGAAGGTTTCCTTAAACCTTAGTTCTCTCTGGTGTAATAAGGTTTGTAACAGTGTTGCAAGTTGCAACAATAATTCAACAACAATGCAACAATGTATGAATGCTCAAGTGAATGTCCATTTGCCTACTGTTTAGAGTAATTTTACATTAATGATATTCTTCTGTAGTATTGCATACATGTTTAGTATTTCTTAATATTTCATACTACCATAATTCTGTTAAGGAGGTGTTGTTGTTGTGTCATTGTGTAAGTTGCATCATTGTTACATAAGTTGGGAAACTCGAAAGTGCAATGCTATTGTTCTAACTGTTAAGCAAAATCAATCTACTTTCATTCTTAGATTAAATGTTATTGTTTTAACTAATTCTGTGTGCTATAGGATAAGTTCTACAATGTTTTCTCTCTTAAATTTGAAGCTTGTGGCATACCATGTGAAATAAGAAATGTTGATCCAGAGGAGTATAGCTTAATTATGTTCATTAAAGATGTGAAACATTGTATTGCAAATGAAAATGAAGAGATGTAACTTTATCTGGGTGAGCAGATAAAAGTAGAAGCTAGATTAGCTAACGGAAAGGGTAATTACATCATTGACAGTGATGAAGACATGATGTATATGTTTGCAGAGTATTATAAAGTAGGTCAACAGATTATTCAAATGTATGTTGAATTTATGCCAGTACAGAGCATAATTTTTCCACCTCTACCACCTCCAAACAATCAACCCAACACCCAACCATCTAAACCTAACACACAAACATTATATCCCACTTGCACACTACTACACCCAAAAAGTCAACCCAACACCCAACTAACAGAATTCAACTCACCTAACACCTTTACAGTATCTATAGCAACAAGCTTGTCTGAAAGTTATGATGAGAATGAAATATTTACCCAACATGATGATGACTTACAATAGAGTGATGTATCATTTGAAGATGAGATTGTTAGCCTTGTCGAAGTTGAAATCGGATCTAAATCTGTTAAGGATGATGAGAAGACACAAGGACTTAATTACGAATTTGACAATGGTGACAGGGAAAGTGATGAGAGAGAAGAGGATGGTGCTAGTAAATTAGTTAGACATATGAGGGGGAAGACTTTTAAGAAATGTGCAGATTGGAAGATTTATTTTTAGGTTAGACATGTTTTTGAGTGTGTTGACCATTTCAGGAGTTTGCTCAAAGATTATAGGATAGATCATGGGTTTGCTACAAGAAAGATATACAATAAGAAGAAAAGGATAAAAGTTGTGTGTAGATCTGAAGGTTGCCAATTCCATCTTTATGCAGCTCTGATGGTAGATGGTAATTCCTACCAAATACATTAGTACAAGTATACATACACTTGCCTTTAGGTTCATAATAATCATGATGCGAGTGCATCATTGATAACAGACAAATTTGATAGGTTTATGAGGTCACAACAAGGGAGTAGCATTAAGCCTCCAACTGCTTAGTTGGACCAGGAGCATTTTTTAAGGATAAATCATAAAAAGTTGTATAAGGCTAAGAAAATAGACATTGGCTTGTCAGCAAAGGAGCATACAATCGTTTTATTGGTTGTTTAAATATTGTCATGTTGTCTTGATTATCAATTTAGGATCAAAAGCTGTCCTAAATGTAATTAGGGATGAAATTCCCTCAACACTACATTTTCATTGGTTTTTCCTTAGTTTTGCTGCACAGAAGAAGGGTTTTTCAGAGGGATGTCGTCATTTTATAGGGGTTTATGGATGCCATATAAAGGGGCATTTTGGGGAAGTTCTGTTGTCTGCTATGACGATTGATGCGAACAGTGGGATATTTCATTAGCAATCTATGTTTGTGAAATAGAAAACAATAATAGTTGAGGTATTTTCTAGGAATGTTGAAAGAATTCATGGATGATGTCTTGCCTATCACTTTCATGAGTGATAAGCAAAAGGGAATAATACATGTTTTTCAAACTCAGTGGCATAATGCAAAAAGTCGATTTTGTGCAAGACATGTATATGTGAATTTCATGAAAATTTTCTCTAGGGTACATCTTTGAAATCTGTTTTAGGCTATTTCTCGATCATCAAATAAAATAGATTTTTAGGAGGCATTAAATAAAATGAAAACAGTCGGTAAAATAGCTTACAAACGGGTAATTAACAATAACCCACATCAATGGTCTAGATTTGGCTTTAACATTAAAGCCAAATCTGACCACATCATAAATAATATGTCTGAAACATTTAATAATTCGCTTAGAGAAGATCGGGAGCTACCTATTCTCAGCTTATTGAAGTTGTATCGAAGAAGAATAATGAAGAGACTTTGAAGTAGGTTGACGACAGGTATTGAATGGGTTCCTACACTACCCTCACTGGTTGTTAAAAATTTAAATAAAAGTATTAAGACAACATGAAATGTCTCTATTTTATATGCTAGATTGAAAGAGTTCGAGGTGATTGATATGAATAGTATTCCAAGTAGAACATACACCTTGAATTTGGACAAAAAATGTGTGATTGTGGGATGTGGCGACTGTCTGGGATTCCTTGCCAATATGTGGTCTGCTCAATATTGCACATGAATTTTCCCACCTTTGATGAGTTTGTAAATGATAGGTTACAAATTTCAGCATATATGAGAACATATGTTGAAATTATTCATCCTATTTTAGATAAGAGAATTGGCGAGGGGACTGTGAAGAGAAGGTGCAACCACCTGTTAGGCATGCCAAACTTGGCAGACCCAAAACAGCTAGAAGGAAAGACCCCACTGAAGGGAGAAAGAGAAAACCCGTGTCTACACTTAGGTGTAGTCAATACCATGAATTGGGGCATAATAAAAGATCTTACCATCACAATCCAGACAATGTAGGAAGACAAAAAAAAAAAGGGTATTGCTTTTGTTTTTATGTGATTCTTCTTTATGCTACTGTTTATTATCTCACAGCGTCTACAGTCATAGATGCAATGAATACTACTTGAAGTTTTGTTGAATATATGAATATGTGGATTTTGAAATATATGATAGGTGGATAATTACATTAGATAAATATGTTGGGGTATATAAATTTTTTGGATTATTGCTCAGTGAAATATTCTTTGTATATAAATTTTTTGGATTATTGCTTAGTGAAGTATTCTGTACTCTCCATTCAACATTTTTGAATCTAAATTGTCTATAATTACATGCATTCCAGTACTTGCATTGCATTTCAAAGTTTTCAGTACTTGTATTGCTTTGCATTTCCAAGTTTCCAGTACTTACATTGCATTGCATTGCATTTCCAAGTTTGTAGTATTTGTATTGCATTGCATTTCCAAGTTTCCAGTACCTGCATTGTATTGCATTTCTTTTCTAGGTTTGCATTTCTAGGTTTCCAAGTAGGCCAATATTGGCATTTGCATTACACAACTCTTTGCATTTCATTCCATCAAAATCCAAGGCAATTCTATGTGAAAATCTGGAATTCAAGCCCAAATACTATATTGTTTTCAGGCTAGAGAAAAGAACAAATAAACTTACCAAATGCACATTGTTACTAGTTAAATTCTGTAGGGTGAACTGCTTATTATTAATGGTAATTTGGAATAAAAAAATTGGTTATTTAATTTAAAGGGCATTTTGGTCTTTTTATTTAAGGGTATTTACATCATTTTATTGAAAGAGGGTAATATAGTCTTTTGGCATATAAGACATTTTTGTCATTTCAATTGAAAAGGGTAAAACAGTCATTTTAATCATTCTCTAATGGAAAGTGTTAAAATTAACCACTGATGGGTGAGTTTTTGGTATTTTCATAGTTAAAGGGTGAATATTTGCGGAAACAGCAAACCTTGGGTGGCAAATAGTCCTTTGGCCAATATGAAACGATAACTAGGTTTGACTTTATTTGAGTGACTTGGTTTGATTCACATTCTCTCATGTTACTGTATTGGAGATTGTTTTAGTATTAATTCTTCTTTTTTTCCCCTAATAATTATTTTTCTTCTTTTTCTTTGACAGTTATTTAATATTCAAATAATAATTATTTTTTTTAACAATTTTTTTTCTTTTCTTTAGTGATTCTTTTGAATTTGAACGATTCAAAATTAATCCTTATTTGAGTTTAATTTAATTTAAATTTATCCTAACAATAACACTCATAATTATTGAAATAAAACTCTAAATATACTAATAATGAATTAATCTTATTTCTCCTTTGAATTAGCTTTTGCTTAGTTTTTAAATAAATTAGAGATTGCATTTTTACATATTAATAGCAAAATTACATAAGAATTTGTTGAGTCATATTAGCGATAAATAAAATTATGAGTGTAAATAAGTTTTGTTAAATTATTTATATAAACTAAGATAACGACTTATAATTGGGTGATAAAGTTATTTTTTTATTTTTTTACTTTAAAATTACTTACTCAGATACTATCACATAAGGAATGAATTATTTTATATAATTTGTTTATAAATATAATATTATTAATTAGTTTTAGGGCAAGTGACTAAAATAATAGTCACGTGCTACAGAGTTTTGGCCGAAACATTGTAACCAAAAAAAAAAAAATCAATAAGTGAATCAAGATTCTTGGTCTCTCCTTTAAGGGTATGTATGATCCGATTTAAAAGTTTTTTAAACCAAACTGAAAAAAAAAATTTTTAAACCGTACCAAACCATTTTAAGTTTTAAACCAAACCAAACTAAAAAAATACGATTTAGATTATGATTTAAATTATAGTTATCAATATCTTATAATACACGATATTTATCTTACGATACGATACAATACAATACAGATGAAAAAATATACGTATCATAAAATGTATTGAATTAATATTATATAGTAAATATATTATATAATATGATACATATTATTGATATGAATCGATACACTTTCTTAAAGAAAATGACGGTGTAGTATGGGTGTTTATAAAAAATTTTCAAATGTTAAGGGTATTTATAATATTTTCTAAAATAATGATGTGTCAATTAAAATTTTTTTATTATTTATTTTTAAAAAATTATATCATAAGATATAATACACAATTTAACTATCATAATTTGAACCTTTTAAAATTGTATATATATATATATATATATATATATATATATATATATATATATATATATATATATATATATAAAATTTAATAAAATTAATTGAATTATAGTTTTCTAAAACATAATATAAACATATAAAATAAATATTTATATTAAAAAACAAGTTACACATCTAATTGTTTATTGTAAAATTTTATCAAATATAATTTTATATATATTTTAAAGAAATATGATTTACGGATTGATTCGGTTTGAAAATTGCCTGAATCACAACATAAATTGAAAAAAACAGTTTGAAAATTTTTTAATCTAAATTAAACCACACCAAACTGTAATTTTTTAAATGATTTAGATTAGTTTTACAATTTAAACAAAATTATACACACCTTTACACTCCTGTGTAACACCCCAGGTCCAATAACCCGGCCCACTGTTAAGATATTGTTCACTTTGGATACACAGTCCATCATGGGTTTGCTTCTGGGCTTTGCAACCCAAAACGCGTCTTAACAGTTAAGGAGCTCACAGGCTATTTAACCAATCCAATTCTCTCACCACTAACCAATGTGGGATCCATAGACAGAACACACACAGACCCAACATCTCTCTCGTGCTTTGTCAATGTGGGATTCGCCTAAGGGTATCACATACACCCCCCCCCCTTATAGGACTCAGCGTCCTCGCTGAGGTTTGCCCCACCATCGTTCAAGAGAACACGCGGAGTTGCTCTGATACCATTTGTAACACCTTAGGTCCAATAACCCGGCCCACTGTTAAGATATTGTCTACTTTGGACACACAGTCTATCATGGGTTTGCTTCTGGGCTTTGCAACCCAAAACGCGTCTTAATAGTTAAGGAGCTCACAAGCTATTTAACCAATCCAATTCTCCCACCACTAATCAATGTGGGATCCATAGACAGAGCACACACAAACCCAGCATCTCTCCCGTGCTTTGTCGATGTGGGATTCGCCTAAGGGTATCACATCCTGTCTTATAATTAAAATTAAAAGAATTTTAGCGGAAACATTAATTGAATCAAAATTCCCAGTTCCTCCTCGTTTTCAACTCATTCAATCACTTCTTCAATTGGGTAATTCTCTGAATTTTAGAATCCCAAACAGAGGCTTATCATGATGTACCTTATAGGTATAATCATTTTATTATACTTTTGATGGCAACTCGACTTAATTCTTTATTTTCTACTATCAGTGATTTGCCTTCAATTATTGATAATTCACGCAATTCTAGTATGATTTTAGGTTAATTATTTGAAATCTTTAGTAATTTTTTTGTAGCAGTGCTTTTAACAAGATTCAAATGGTATTGGGTTTGGGTCTATCTATGATGGATCGATCTGATCTGGTTTACTTTAACTGTCAAGCCTCAAAGGTATTTTTTACATAATATTTTTTAGAAGAAGTTTTCTCTTCTTCTTCATACATAGAACCAAAATTGGATAATAGTTCTTGTCTCCTAAAAGGAATGTAGCACATGGTCAAATGAGGTCGTGGAAATGACTCACGTCAACACCTCATACTGTGTTTGAATGGATTTCATCGCAAACTCAAAGTGGGGTACACGTATTTATATTTATAGAATTTATAGTATTCACATAATGTTATGTTTGACATATTTAAATTGTTTCCAATTTTGGTATCGGAGCAGAGGTTACATATATGTCATATTTTCTGTGAATTAAATTTTGTATTATGTGATTTATATAATATGGAATTTCAATTTGTGATTGAAATTATGTTTAAATTCGAGTTTTGGGTAAATTCAACCAAAATTACATGAAATTGGTGATAAGAAACATGTTGGATAGTTGCTTGGAATTGTTTTACATATTTTAAATTAAGAATTAAGTTGAAATAACTTTGGAATCGTTGGATTTTGAGCCAAATTTGAGGCAAAAAACGCGTGTTTTTCTAGCCACCTTATTGTTGGAATCTAATGACTTTGGAGGAAGTTATCGTCTGAGAGGGATGATCAACCAGTTGGCTATAAAAGCCATATGGTCCCGTGATCAAAAAATAGCCAAAAGATGGTCAATTAAGCGACCAAAGTTGTTAGGGTTCACACGTAAATCTGTGTCACAATTAGGTTAGGAAAACCTAATTGCCCAACCTATTTAGTCCATAGGTTGACTAGACTGGTTGGTTAACGAGTCAACCTGTGGTCGATCGGGTTACACCTAAATCGGTCAATGCCCACTTGGGTCAGTTGACTAGTCAACAGTAAAAGCTTAACCAATCACCATTGATCGACATGTGGATTATTGCTTCTGTGGGTGGAAACACATACAAATCGATTCCGCAAGTGAAGACACGTAAGGCCATATTTTGGCATGTGAAAGCATAAGATAAACTTTTAACCTTGAGTTTATAAAAAGGGTTGGAGGAGTAAAAAGTCGATATGTGAGGAGCGAATTAAAAGGTAAGAGCCATCAAGGTGAGAGAAGATCCTTAACTACCACATATATGGTCGCAGACATCCTAGAGAGTGTATAATAGCTTATGAGGTCTACTTCCGATGCAAGTAACCAAGATATTTTGCCCTTGAGTGCACAATAATAACACCAACCCCTATTGAATAGACAATTGAGGGAAGAAAGACTAAGGTTTATGCAGCAACCTAGACTCATGCTGAGGTCAACCTATCTATAATGACTAGTTTGTTGTTTTTTCATCGTTCCCTCTCCCTATTCCGGAGGCGGCTTAAGAATGCTTATTCCTAAAGTCTGAAATCGTGTCTTGTCCATTATATATATTGATTAATTCTGGTGCTACTCACAGTTTCATAACTTGAAAGATCATTGAGAGGTTAGGGTTAATGTCTACCTTTGTGGCTAACATTAGCATCTAGATACCCAATGAGGATAAAATACTAAGCAACCATATATTAGTAGGTGAGTTAATATTTCTAAGAGGCCACGAGATGGTTATAGACTTAATTGAGTTTGACATACCAGATTTTGACATCATCTTATGTGCAGATTTCCTAAGTCACTATTGTTGTATTTTAATGTTTTAATGATAGTAAAAATTTAAGTTTAATATATTAACATGTCCAAAGAATACATGAATGCATTACAAGATGGATAAAGTGTGAAATTTACAGATAAATCTGAAGCAAAGAAATATTGATCATACCTTTTTCGTGACGAAATCATGTTTAAACCGTTCAGTCTTCAGAAAATAAAAATTACTTGAAAAGAGAAAAGTACAACCAAGATGATTTAATTGTTCCAACCGTGAGTTTCATTGCATGTATAAAGTGTCTAATGTCTTACCGCCATGTGTCCAAGGAAGTGCTAATCCATTGCCGCCATGTGTTCAAGTCATATGTGCTAAAATGGTTCTAGTTGGGACACTTGAAAAATGTCCCATCCATGACATCTCTCTTCACAAATCACTACCACATGTCCAAGGAAACTACTAATCTATTGCTTGTCACCCCGTGTCCAGTTGCATTAAATGTCCCAACTGGGACACTTGAGAATGTCTTAACCGTGACACTCAAAAAATGTCTCAACCATGACACTCTTTCTTCATGGATTGCTACCACGTGTCATTTCCAAGCTATGTCCAATGTGCCATTACCATGTGTCCAAGTAATCTGCATCGATGCCATGTGTCCAAAGACTATTTGTCCCAATCGTGAGACTCTAAAAATTATCCCAACCATGACATAGAATCCAGTTTAGGTGTGACACATGTAAAATTTGTCCTTCTTGTATAGTTTTTGAAAACCTCCTAGTTATGACATAAAATTCAATCAAATTGTGACACGTGTAAAATCTTTCTATCTATTCAGTTTTTCAAAACATCCCAATCATGGCTCAGTTATGCCCCTCTTAAAATCATACTCATAATTCAACCGTGCACAAGCTAGCATGTACTTGTTCAAGCTTATAGATTTTTTCAAACATTGAAATAAAGCAAGCTGTTTGTGAGATAGATCTATCGCCCGTACTAAATATATTTAAAGCTATTTGTTGAAGTATTTAAAGCTATCCATTGCAACTCTGATTAAGGTTCATTTTCTTCATTGAATTTTTCAGTTGATTCTTGATGACAACTCAATCCAATAGAATGCAACTAGCTCTATGAATTGGTTTCGGATTGAAGAGCAAAAGGTTAGAAATTCTTCAAAATGGAAAAGAAAAACAAAATTACTTTGATTTCTCTCTGTCACTCTCACTAAGCTTCCATTTTTATTCATTGAGAGTTTTGTGCACTCAACTTGTATTTACAGTCTTATAAAAACATTAATACTTTAATCTCTTTGTAATTGAACATTGTGAGTGCAATCCCGTATCAATTAGTGTAATGGGTGTAATCCTAGATATAATATATATAAAAAATTTTTTAAGAGATAATGAAACTCTAAGGCAGTTTGTTTAGAGAAGTAGACGTAAGAGGCTTACAAGAGAAAACTCCAAAACTATTCTAATTGAGCATTTCTACAACTCAAACTCTTTGAATTTTATTTGTTGTTACTGTTATTTATTACTGCTACTGTTGTTATTGATATTGTTACTTATTGTTGTTGCTATTATTTATTTTTGCTATAAAATTTATTATTGTTGTTCTTTTGTAAAATTATAATCTGTTTGTTAATTTATTCCTGTTGTTGTTATTGTGTATTCTGTAAAGTTTGCTTTAGAATTTATTAAAGTGTATCTTTTAATTTTTTGTCAAGAACCTATTCACCCTCTTTAGGTTTATATTACCTATTGCAAGAGTATTTAACAATTAGTATCAGAGTGTAAACTCTAGTTTTATTAAAATCTAACAATTTTTTAGAGAAATGATCTTTTTTTTTAATAACTAATATACCTACTCCTATTTATGCTAAAAGGCAATGCATCATTAGATCTCCCTTGTTTTATGGAACAAATTATATCCAAGGAAAAATTAGAATAAGGCTTCATGTTAGGTCTATTAACTTAAATTATGGAGAATTATTGAACATGGTGATTTAGTGCCAATAGGCCCTAGAACTAATGAACGGAAAAATGAAATGGAGTTTAACGTTGGGGATGAAAAAATGATAAGCTTAAATACTAAAACTATTAACATCTTGTTTTGTGCTCTTCACAGTACAGAATTTAATAAGGTATCGACTTGTGAGTCCACTAAAAAAGTTTGGACCATACTCCAAACCAAACCACATATGAAGAGACAAGCCAAGTTAAAAAAAATCAAAAATTAAGCTTTTCTTCTAGGAATATGAGTTATTCTAAATGAAGTCTGGAGAAAACATAACCAACATGTATAAGTGATTCTCCAACTTAGTGAATGATCTCAAAGGGCTCGAAAAAAAATTTGAGACGATCAAACTAGTACAGAAGAATGATCTCATGCAAGCATCTTAAAGGGCTTGAAAAAAGAAAGTCTAGTTTCAACTAGACTATGGTGAGGAATTCACCTTTGGAGAGGGTCATGTGTTAAGTATGATGATCAGTAGTGTGAAAGCTAGAAAGATGCTAAGTAAGGGATGTATGAGATATCTAGTGCATATGGTAAACAAAGTTGATGAATCAACCCCCAGCTTGAAAAATACTCTCATTGTATTTGAATTTCAAGATGTGTTTCCTGATGATCTGCCTAGATTAGCACCCAAGAGAAGGTTAAGTTTAGTATTGAGTTGGATTCTTGGACAATACCCATTTTTAAAGCCTCATATTGTATGATCTTGATTGAACTCCATGAGTTAAAGAAGCAATTGCAAAAGCTTCTAGCTGGCGGTTTCATAAGAACTAATCATTTACCTTGTGGTACATCGATTCTCTTTGTGAAACAGAATGATGGATCGATAAGTATATGAATTGACTACCGAGAGCTAAACAAGGTGACTATAAAGAATAAGTATTCATAAACATGAATTGATGATTTGTTTGATTAGTTTAAGGGTGCTTTACTATTTTCTAAAATTGATTTGAGATTTGGTATCATCAAGTTCAGGTTGGTAAAAGATACATTAGAAAGACTACTTTCAAGATAAGGCTTGGGCATTATGAGTTTGTAGCGATGACCTTCGGATTGACTAATGCACCTACTATCTTTATGGATTTAATGAATAAAGTGTTCCAAAACTATCTTGATAAATTTATTATGATGTTTATTGATGATATCTTGATATACTCCAAGACTCATGTGGAGTACAACCAACATTTGAAGTTGTATTACAAAGATTGTGTGAGAACAATTATATGTCAAATTCTTGAAATGTGAGTTTTGGTTGGACCGGGTGGCTTTTCTAGGACATGTGGTATCGGTTGATGGTATCTTGATAAATTCGAGTGAGATTTAAGATTATGTTAGAGTGGTAAAGACCTAAGACAGATAAAGAGGTGTAGAATTTTCTAGGGTTAACAATTTACTATAGATGGTTTGTAGAAGACTTTGCTAAGTTAGCTTGGTCGTTGACTAAATAGATATTGACCAATGTTCCTTTCAAATAGTCAGATGCTTATGAGAGGAGCTTCTTGGAATTAAAGGAGAGATTGACTTCGACACCGGTTTTGACATTATTGACTGAGGGTGAGAAGTATGATTTGTATATAGATGCATCTCACTAGGGTTTATGAGCTATGTTGATGTAGAAAGGGAAAATGATAGCTTATTATTCCCAATAGCTCAAGGATTATGAGATTTAATACCCTACCTATGATCTGAAATTAGTTGCAGTTGTCTTTGCATTGAAAATCCGGTGACATGATTTGAATATTGGATAGGGATACATTGCATAGGGATTTCAAAATATGACTTGATTGTGTTACGACATACACACTCGTATGCCTTAAGTACACGCTCGTGTGTGTCGTTATTTTTAGGAAAAAAAAATAAAAGATTGCAAACTTGTTTGATTGATCATTATGATCATATTTTCTTTCACAAAAACAGAGAGCCTAAAAGGGTTTTGAGTGCTTCGAATGCGTAGGTGCGAGAAGGAATCGCAGGAGGATTATTCAAGCTTCTTGAAGGTTTAATTAGCATCCTCGGATAAAGGTAAGTAGGCAATCTTCTCTTTGGCTAAAATGTATGCTATTGTCTTTTGTTGATAAGAGATCCTAGAGTGTTTTATAGTAAAAATCCATGCATATGTGTGGTTATGAATTAAGTTTTCCAATTGATTTATGCTTGATCATGCAAATAATGAGTTAGGTGATTAATGCTTCTCCTTCGTCTTCATTATTCAAAAATACATCGCTTTATTTCCGAATTACATATTCTCTAATAAAAAAAAATGAAAATACTTAATTCTAATTTTACATTTAGAATCAGAAACATCAAATTATATTCAAGAGAGGTTAGATGAGAAGAAAAGTATAATCAGAAAAGGTTTGACACGTAGGTACAATTTACCAAAAATAAATTACAAGCATTCAATCCCCAAAATAAAATTAAGCATCCATGGGCTCGTAACTGTATACTAGACACCATGCACATACTTCATATATATATGATAATCAAAATTAAAATTAATTAATTGTAATTATTTTAGCCAAGTGATTTTTTTTTTTTTTTAACAATTCTTCTAGATTTGAGTGATTATTCTTTGTCCCTAACAAATTTTCTTCTTCTATTTAACAATTCAAAAAGGTTGAGTTAGATCTTACACTGATCATCATTGATTTAAGTTAAATTAAGATGACCCTAAAAAATAACATCCATAACTGAAATAAAACTAATTATAAAATTAACATTATTTCTCCTAAATCAGTTTTCGCTTAATATTTAGAACAATTAAAGATTGCATTACTACATATTAGTGGCAGAATTATATAAGATTTTGTTGACCCATACAACTTTTAGGGGTATTTGGTTTGATAAATGTTTTATTACTAAAATTAAAGGATTATCTTAAAGAAAAATTATTTTAAAAATTATTAGGTATAAATTATTACTATATTTGATAAAATTTGATAAATTTGATAGGTATAAATAATTATTATGTTTGGTTAAGAGTAATAAAAGAATACTAATATATTATTTTACTTAAATACTCTTGAGTATAATTATTTTAAACTATTATTTTATATTATTTGTTATATTAATTAAAAATATGATTATTTTTACCCTAAAAAATTAATAAATAAGGATATAATTATAATAAAATAAAAATTACCTTAGTAATATTTTAATACTTAAAAGATGAAAGTGATAATCAAATTACTTCTTATATTACCTATTATATCACCATTGGTAATAGAACATTATCAAAATATTTTATTATTTATAAACCAAACAAAATAATATAAGTAATAAAATATAGAACTCCAAAGTACTCTTTAATGCTCCTAACCCTAATCGACCGCCTTGGGCTCAACAATACAGCATCTAAACACGTGACTATAACAACTGTAATTTGCCAAAGAGTTTGGGCGGGAACATTATAACCGAATCAAGATTCCAGTCCGTCCTCTTTTGTATAAATTTTCTTTCCTTCTAATGAACATCAAAATCTTACTATTCAACTCATTCAATCACTCTTCTGAACACGTTTCAGTTTAGTAAGTCTTACTTTCTCTCAATTTCAGAATCTCAGATTGAGGCTTCTGAACACGTGCGTTTGTGGCAGGACATTTAACAAGATTCAAATGGCAAGGGTATAAAGCTATCTTGAGTTTAATCGACGGCATTTTTTTTTAAAAAATTAATTTGGGTCAATTTTGCAGTTCAGTGAGCAGGAGACGATTGGAGAAGATGATTTTGGCACTTGTCAGAGGCTTTTAGATAATAATGATAATGGCAAGCCTGTTTATCTGAAGTCATGTCGCATTGAAGATGCTGGTTTAGGCGTTCCGATCTCATTAATCTCCCAGATTTCCTTTCTCAAACAGATGGATCATCCCAGAATTACGAGGAATGAATTGCCCTTCTTCAATCTTGCAGTGTCATGTTTTTACCCATTTTGAGATTGTTTGCTGGATAATTGGATTTCACATGTTTAATAGATTGTCAACAATAGAAAGCAATTTTCAAGTCTAGCCTTTTAATATAAACATTACAAAGATTGCTTCTTTGCGCGTAGATTTTTTTAATATAAACTTCAACTGTCTTTTTCTGTGAATGACAGATTGCAGGAAGTTATCTGCAGCGTCATTATCAGACACGTGTTTCAAGTTTTTGAGAGTCCAGGTCCTACTCTAAAAGATTTCTTGAAGAAATCTCCAGCAACTATCAGGAATCGACAATTGACAAAAGTGAGTGGCAGCCAAATATTTGTTGTTAAAGTTTTCCTATTTGACATCTTCAAAACCTTTTATAATAGAATTAGTCTATTTGCCAAATATGATTCAATGAAAACCCCAAGGTTCTTTTCTCTGACAAGTTCATTTGATCATTTCAAGTGCCATTTTAAAATCAGTTGCATAATTTAGATTCTGCAAGATGTGCATTGCTACAAATGTATGATACCTTGCTTGATGTAATTTTCTATCTTTCATTTATTTTTTATTTTATTTTATTTTTTTTGGCAGAGCTTTATGCATCAGATTCTTACCGGAATCTCTTATTATCACTCCAACAATTTTGTCCATGGATGCTTATCTCCTTACCATGTGCTGATAGATATTAAAGACATTAGATTGAAACTGGTTCATGTTGGAATGGTAATGAAACTTTTTATATATAATTTTCCTGTGAAAAAATATAGAAAGGTTCTACAGTACTTTGAATTTTAATGATAGTTCTTTGACTGAATACTAAAAATTAGAGCAAAATATGGTATGATAAACTTATTCATATGTATTGAGTATAGGTTGTTCGTCCCTCTGGCAAGGCACCGGAAATTTTGGAGGGTTTAAGAAACTACTCCTTTCCTGCTGATGTATGGTCCATTGGTTGTATATTTGCTGAAATGGTCCTCCTCAAGCCTCTATTTGGCAGTGCAGATGAAGCTCATGAATCAGCCAAGATTTCCAGGTGCTAGCTGCTTATAAACATAGCACACACCCACTAATTTTCTGTATATTTACGTACTTATTGTTCAATCTCTTCTCTTATACGAAGGTTAATGGGTACCCAGAATGAAGAAACCATGCCTAAGGTGACTGCAGCACATGAATATCTCCATTGTTTTAGAAAATCTTAATCTAATCCCCTACTTATTTGTGATGCCATGCGAATATAATGCAGGATCTTTCACCAATGTTCCGCAATCACCTTGAACCCGCTGGTTTTGATCTTCTTATGGTATATTAATTGGTTTTATGATAGAGCAGTCAATATATGGTCTTATTAATTAGTAAAGGGGATTTATTTTCTGTTGCAGAGAATGCTACGTCTGAATCCAAGCGAGAGAATCACAGTTGATGAAGCTCTGAGGCATGAATACTTCAGGAATGTGTATATTCCAGACCCAGAATGATTTTACTGCATAAACTAGCAATGCTACCTCTGCTTTCACAATTGCTTTCACTGGTTAATGGATTTTTGTAATACATTGATTGAATTTCTCATAATATAAATATGTAGAAGATAATTTTCAAGAGTGACTAGACAATATAAATATGACTAACTGATGCTTCACATGATTTGATATTGGATCTATTTATGTAGAAGATAATTTCTCATCATAACCTGATATCCTTTACCCTTAAAAGGTCTCTTGGACATCTTTCCTTGTTGGAAAGATCCATAGGCAAGCAATGGTTCGACCTCTAATTGATTTGGTGGTCTATCCTTAACCATCCTATGTATCCTATTTAACATTTCTCCAAAACTAGATTTTTACGATTGTTAAAAAAAAAAAAAAAAAACAAACAAACAAATGCAGTTCTCCCATTGTATAAGTTGATAGACTCGACACAAAACTTCAGTTCTCTAACCTCTCATGCATAAATAACCAAGACTCAGCTCCCTCCGAAGTCTTACAAGAATTAAAAAGATGGAATGACGTTGGAGTCAAGATAGAAAGATAAAAAGAATTTTGATAAAACATAATATAATGAAGTTTTAAAGCTCTAATTATAATTAATAAGACGGTAAATCAAATAGTAAAATATGAAAGAAAAACGAAGTTTAGATTTAAATTGGCTTAAGCTCATATTATTGTTAGGCTCGAACGAGTTAAAGATATTTAAGTCTGAACCCTCTCGTGTCATCATATTAGAGTTATCTTCACTAGTGATTTTTTTTTTTCTTGGATTATTCTTCTAGATTTGAATAATTCTTTTTTTTTTTGATAAATTTTTTCTTTTATTTAAAATTTGAAAGAGTTGAATTCGATCTCCAATTAACCATTCTTAATTTGAACTAAGTTTGAGATGACCCTTAACAATAACACTCATAATTGAGATTAGTGGCAGAATTACGTAAGAATTTGTAGTGCCATAAAAAAAAGAACTTTGGGATTCAACAACACATCATGTAAACACGTGATATAACGACGGTCACGTGCTAAAGAGTTTGGGCGGGAACATTATAACCGAATCAAGATTCCAAGTCCGTCCTCTTTTATACAAGTATTCTTTCTTTTCAACTCAACTCGTTCAATCACCCTTCTTAACACGTTTCAGTTTAGTAAGTCTTTCTTTCTCTCAATTTCAAAATCTCTGATAGAGGCTTATTTTGATGTATCTCATTTGTGTGTTTGTGGCAGGGCTTTTAACAAGATTCAAATGGCAAGGGTATAAAGCTATCTTGAGTTCAATTGATGTCATCTCTTTTTTCTTCTATTAATTTAGGTCAATTTTGCAGTTCAGTGACGAGGAGAGGATTGTAGGCAATGATTTTGATATGTTTCTCAAGTGTACAGACAATGGAGATAATCGCAAACCTGTTTATATTAAGTATCATCGCATTCAAGATGTTGCTTCAGGTCTTCCAACCTCATTAATCACCGAAATTTCCCTTGTCAAACAGATGGATCATCCCAGAATTACCAAGTATTATTAAATTCCCTCCTTTAATTTTGCAGTATCATGTTTTTACCCATTTTGAGGATAACTGGAATTCATAAATTTGATATAAACATTTCAAAGAATGCTTTGTCAATTGTTATTTTAGCATCTTGGGGGAATCCAATTTCTGGGGATGACAGATTGCAGGAAGTTTTCTTCAACTCCGATGTCGGCGACGTGTCTCAAGTTTTTGAGTATGCGGGTCCTACTCTAAAAGATTTCTTGCAGAAATCTCCAGAGATCTTCAGAAATGGAGAATTAATAAAAGTGAGTAGTGATATTATTAGAGATAATGTGCTAAATTTACAATCTTTATGGAATACTCTTTAGCTGGTTAGCAGTTAGCTTTTTCAAGATCATCTGGGATTTCCTTTTTCTCTCTTAATCTAATATATGCTACATTTCTCTGTTTACCATTATTTGTCCTCATCAAAAACCTTTAGAATAGAATTAGTCTATTTGCATTTGCCAAATATGATTCAGTAAAAGCCTCAAGGTTCTTTTCTCTGACAATTTCAAGTACTATTTTAATAACAGTTGCAAGATGTGTGCTGCTGCAAATGTATGATACATTGCTTTATGTAATTTTCTAACTTTTGTTTAATTTTTTTTCTTTTTTTTTTTGTGGCAGAGCTTTGTGCATCAGATTCTCAGTGGAATCTCGTATTATCACTCCAACAATTTACTCCATGCATGTTTAACTCCTTACCATGTGCTGATAGATATTACAAACTGTCGATTGAAACTGGTTCCTGTTAGAATGGTAAAGAAGCTTTTTATATATTTTTTTCCTAGGCAAAAATATAGAAAGTTTCTACAGTAATTTGAATTTATTGATATTACTTTGACTGAGTATGGTATGATAAACTTGTTCCTATGTATTGCGTATAGCTTGTTCATCCCTCTGGCAAGGCACCTGAAATTTTGCTTCGTTTGAATAACTTCTCCTTTCCTGCTGATATATGGTCCATTGGTTGTATATTTGCTGAGATGGTCCTCCTCAAACCTCTTTTTGACGGTGCAGATGAGCTTCATGAAAGAATCAGGATTTTCAGGTGCTAGCTGCTTGTAAACATAGCACACACCTACTATTTTTCTGTATATTTACCTACATAGTTTACTTGTTCAATCTTTTCTCTTATACGAAGCCATATGGGTACGCCGAATGAAGAAACCGTGCCTGGAGTGACTGCAACACATGAATATCTCCATTATTTACCAAAATATGAACCTATGGTAAATCACATCATATTTCAACTGTATGTGTCTGTAATTATTTACCTTTAACTCCCAACTTAATTGTGATGCCATGCAAACACAATGCAGGATCTTTCACCAATGTTCCGCAATCACCTTGAGCCAGCTGGGTTTGATCTTCTTATGGTATATTAATTGGTTTTATGATATAGCAGTCAATTTTTGGTCTTATTAATTAATGAAGGAGATCTATTTTTGGTTTGCAGAGAATGCTACGTATGAATCAAAGCCAGAGAATCACGGTTGATCAAGCTCTGAGGCATGAATACTTCAGGAATGTGTATATTCCATTTATGTAGAAGATAATTTCTCATCATGACATCTATTATGTAGAAGATAAAATTTCTCTTCGATTAACTCACGGATACGATTTCCAATGGACAAAATTTGAATAAGTATAAGATACACTTTGAATAAGATGTTTTTTCTTTTAAGAGCCACGAAATAGGAAATTAGGACAAAATTTGTCATCGACAAAACAATCATATGACATTAAATAAGTGTTTCTTATTGTGAGAGAATCATCCTCCTCTATTTTGACAATCTCAATTGAAGTGCAATTACTTTTCTATTAGATGAGCATTATGATGGAACATATCATTCACATAACTATTGCACTATCTTAAACTTATTTAATCTTAGTTGTCATTACAATAGATACAATATTTTGTTTTTCAAAGACAGTTAGTGGTACTTATATTTTTTGAACACTCTGTAATTCCATATTATTGAGATAACAAATTGTCTTGCACTTATGTTATTGATTTTTTTTGGTCAAACCATATAAAAAAATTGTTAATCTTGTACTTTATTGCATCTACTCATATTTTTGCATTCGAGTTTCTTAAATTTGGTGTATTTTCTTATAAGTGCACACTGCCAACATAAGCTCTCCCGTTTCCCTTACACCGCAATTCCTTTTTCCTAGCACATGTGAATTTCTATTTCAATGGCGTCTCATAGAAGAAGGATTACTAGGTCTATTACTAATATCAACCGCACCAATGAAGATAGACCTAGTCATAGTTTGTTGCCTCCAACACTTATGAAAGACCAACCTAACCCTATGGTTACGAGGCAATTACACATGCCCCTCATGGTGGTGGCTCAAATAGTTGATCTGGCTTGTGTAATCCAAACACTTGTCTAGTGACTTGACAACACTTATAAGGATACCAAATCCCCAACTAACAATTATCGTGAGGTCCCATGCCTCTTGTAATACTCATAGGTGCATAGACTTATGTCATACTCATGCCCTAACTTATGTTCATATTCTTGGCATAGTTCAATATTATTGTGCACCTTATACATCCATAAAAACTTAGCGAACATCTCTACGAATGGATGAACATATATCATGAACGTCCATTTAATTTTGATACTCCAAATTACTTGTTTTAAGAAAGATAAAGTTTTATGTCATTGCACACCTTCTAAACATGAATTTTCTAAGTTTGTCCTAAGAGGTTACCTAAACGGTACATAATTGGAGGGGGTGTGACACTCTTACACTAATGGGCTCATATACATATCTGTGAACTAATTCAAAATACTCTATGACCTGAGTTCTTTCCTTTACCTATCTGTGAACTAATTTGAGTAAAATTTTATATATATAACATATGTCTAAAAGAAGTTTCTTACAATTATAAAAAAAACAAATGTAACCCTCCCATTGTAGAAGTGGACACAAAACTTTCATTTTCTAGCCTCATACATAAATGACTAGGACTTAGTTGCCTCTCAAGTCAAAGTTTAATGTAAAGAATTACAAACATAATTAGTGGGTCTAGAATCAAGATAAAAAGATAAAAAGAATTTTGATGGAATATAATATAATATAATCTAAAATTCTAATCATAATAAATAACCAATCAATTAGTAAAATATGAAATTATAACTAAGTTTAGATTCAAATTGATAGAGCTCATATCTTTGTTAGGCTCGAATAAGTTGAGTTTGAGTTGAAGAAATTTTAACTCGAACCCTCTCGCGTCATCATACTAGAGTTGATCACATTAGTGATTTCTTCTTCTTCTTTTTCTTTGACAATTTTTTTGGATTTCGAACAATTTTCTTCTTCTCCAATAATTTCTCCTCTTCTATTAAACAATTTGAAAGAGTTTTACTTAATATTTAGAACAATTCAAGATTGTATTACTATAGATCACTAGCAGAATTACATAAGATTTTGTTGAGCTATAAAACTTTTAGGGTTCTACAATACAACATCCAAACACGTGACTATAACAGCCGTCACGTGCTAAAGAGTTTGCGTTGGACCTTTATAACTGAATCAAGATTCCAAGTCCATTGTCCTTTGTATAAATTTTCCTTCTTTCTAATGAACATCAAAATCTTACTATTCAACTCATTCAATCTGTCTTCTTTAACAAGTTTAAGTTTAGTAAGTCTTTCTTTCTCTCAATTTCAGAATCTCAGATAGAGGCTTCTTGTGATGTTTCTCATTTGTGTGATTGTGGCAGGATTCAAATGGCAAGGGTATAAAGCTATCTTGAGTTTAATTGATGGCATCTCATTTTTCTTCAATTAATATGGGTCAGTTTTGCAGTTCAATGTGCAGGAGGAGATTGGAGGCGATTCTTTTGGTAAGTTTGAGCGGTGTACAGACAATGGAGATAATGGCAAGCCTGTTTATGTGAAGTCATATCGCATTGAAGATGTTGGTTTAGGCGTTCCAATCTCATTAATCTGCCAAATTTCCCTCCTCAAACAGATGGATCATCCAAGAATTACTAGGTATTAAATGCCCTTCTTGAATCTTGAATCTTGCATTATATATATTGAAGAGCAGTATCAAGTTTTTACCCATTTCGAGACTCCGTGGTGGATAAGTTGCATTCACATGTTTGATAGATTGTCAACAGAAACCAATTCGCAAGCCTAGCGTTCTAATATAAACATTACAAAGAATTCTTCTTTGTGTCAAGAATTCTTCTTTTGGCATCTTGAATGATAATTTGATGACAGACTGCAGGAAGTTTTAATCAGCATCACTGCCAGTCGCGTGTATCAAGTTTTTGAGTATGCAGGTCCTAATCTAAAAGATTTCTTGAAAAATTCTCAAGAGACTGCCGGGAATCGACAATTAACAAAAGTGAGTGGTGATAATATCAGTAATATATGCTTAATTTACGCATCTCACTGTAATTTAGGTTCTGCAAGATGTGTATTGCTAAATATGTAAGGTACTTTGCTTTATGCAATTTTCCAACTTTCGTTTATTATTATTATTTTTTTATTTGTGGCAGAGCTTTATGCATCAGATTCTCACTGGAATCTCTTATTGTCATTCCAACAATTCTGTCCACGGATTCTTAACACCTTACCAATTGCTAATTGTTATTAAAAACATTAAGCACATATTGCTGATATTATAACCACTCAATTTTGTTAATTGTTGATTTCTGGCGTATTTTGTTATAAGATGTGCGTAATATGTGCCTAGGACCTGAGATGTGTAACCAGCTAAAGAGTATTCCATAAAGATTACAGTGAGATGTGTAAATTTAACACATATTACTGATACTATCACCACTCACTTTTGTTAATTGTCGATTTCTGGCGAATTTTCCAACTCATATTTAGATTAGGACCTGCATACTCAAAAACTTGAAACACACAACTATTGGAAAATATGCAAGAAATCGACAATTAACAGAAGTGAGTGGTGATAGCATCAGTAATATGTGCTTAATTTACACATCTCACTGTAATCTTTATGGAATACTCTTTAGCTGGTTACTTTATTCAATATGATTCAATGAAAGCCTCAGGGTTCTTTTCTCTGATAATTTCATTTGATCATTTCAGGTACTATTTCAAAAGCAGTTGGATAATTTAGGTTCTGCTAGATGTGTATTGCTGAATATGTAAGGTACTTTGCCTTATGCAGTTTTCTAACTTTTGTTTAAATTTGTTGCAGAGCTTTATGCATCAGATTCTCACTGGAATCTATTATTATCACTCGAACAATTTTGTCCACGGATTCTTAACTCCTTACCAACTGCTGATAGATATTAAAAACAATAGATTGAAAGTGGCTCATGTTGGAATGGTAAAGAAGCTTTTTATTCATTTATTTTTCTCTGCAAAACACAGAAAGTTTGGATACGGTTCTACAGTACTTTGAATGATATTGATAGTTCTTTGACTGAATGCTAAAAATTATTGCAAAAAGTTGTATGATAAACTTGTTCATATGCATTGCGTTTAGGCTGTTACTCCCTCTTTCAAGGCACCTGAAATTATGCTTGGTTTCAAAAACTACTCTTTCCCTGCTGATGTATGGTCCATCGGTTGCATATTTGCTGAGATGGTCCTCCTCAAGCCTCTATTTGGCAGTGCTGATGAATTTCATGAAAGAGGCAGGATATTCAGGTGCTAGCTGCTTATAAACGTAGCACACACCCACTAATTTTCTGTAACTTTACCTACATAGTTTACTTGTTTAATCTCTTCTGTTATATAAAGCTTTATGGGTACACCGAATGAAGAAACCATGCCTGGAGTGACTGCAGCATATGAATATCTCCATTGTTTTACGAAACATGAACCTAAGGTAAACCACATCATATTTCAACTGTATGTGTCTGTAATTCTTTACCTTAACTCCCTACTTAATTAATTGTGATGTCATGCAAATGCAATGCAGGATCTTTCACCAATTTTCCGCGACCACCTTGAGCCAGCTGGTTTTGATCTTCTTATGGTATATTTGGTCTTATAAAATAGCAGTCAATCTGTGGTCTTATTAATTAATAAAGGAGATATGGTTTTGGTTTGCAGAGAATGCTACGTATGAATCCAAGGAAGAGAATCACGGTTGATGAAGCTTTGAGGCATGAATACTTCCAGAATGTGTATATTCCAAACCAAAAATGATTTTACTGCATAAACTAGTAATGCTATCTCTACTTTCATTTCTTGACCATTCTCTTCAAACATAGATGATCCTCTCAACTCTCAACAGTTACTTTCACTAGTTAATGGTTTCTTTTTTTCCTAATGCAACGGAAGAATTTCTAATAATAAAATGCTAATTTCAAAGAGATATTAGACAATATAAATATAACTAATTTTTGCATTATAAACTTATATGATCTTAACTCTCACTACTATAACTACAAAATAGTGGGAAAAGGAAAGTAATATCTAATTTTTGTTTTAGGACACTTAGTGGTACTCTTATTTTTTGGATCACTGTATAATCTCATATTACCGAGATAATGAAAATGTCATGGATGTAAGCTATTGATATTTTTTTTTGTCAAACTAAGTAAAAAATTTGTATGTCATGTACTTATTTTACTATGTCTACTCATATTCTTACACCTGAGTCTATCAGATTTGGTGTATATCTCATTAGTACACAGCCTAAACATAAGCTCCCTCATTTCCCCAACAACATAATTCCTTTTTCCTAGTACACGTGAATTCCAACATCAGCTCTCTTGTTTCCCAAACAACACGATTCTTTTTTTCTAGTAATTCCATTTCAATGGCATCTCATGAAAGAAGGATTACCAGGTTTTTGACTAATATCAAATGCACCAATGAAGATAAACCTAGTCATATTTTGCTGCCTCCAACACTTATGGAAGACCAACGTGACCTTGATCCTACAGTTGTGAGGCAATTACACATACTCATAGAGGTGGTGACAAAAAAAAGACTAATATGACAAGTGCAATATGATAGGAACCCAACCTTTATTCAAATAAATAGAAAATTAAAACAAAAAAACATAATAAAATAAAATTTTATTTCATTAATTGACGGGTTACAAGGACAAACCGAATAATTTAAGGAGTTCGGGGCCTCCCATTGCAAACAATTCTAGGAGTCTAAGATCTTCCACTTTTCTATCATTTAAGGTGTCAGAGACCTCCTTTAATCAGCCAAAAGTGGTTGCCCTTAAAATCTAAATCGTAATATATATTTTTTTCTCTCCCTTTTGAAAACTAAAGGCCTTTTTTTCATGATAAAACTACCCTAAATTACCCTATGGATTGAAGACAAGTCTTAAAATCTTTACACAATCTAAGCACTTATCTAGTAACTTGACAACATTGACCAATGAGAATAGACTTTGTCATAATTTGTTGCCTTCAACACTCATGGAAGACCAACCTGACCCAAATCCTATAGTTCTGGGGTAATTACACATACCCCTAAGGGTGGCGACTCAAATAGCTAGTTTGACAGGTGCAATCCAAGCACTTATCCAATGACTCGACAATGAGAGAGCTAATAGGGAACTAATGAGATGCACACCAAATCTGAGAGAATCAAGTGTAAGAATATGAGTCGATGCAATAAAATAAGCGCATGATAGACAATTTTTTATTTATTTTGACAAAAAAGATCAATAGCATATGTCTATGACATTGTTATTATCTCAGTAATGCAGGATTACAAAATGATTCAAAAAATAAATGTACTATTAAGTGTCTTTGAACAAAAATTAGATCTTATTTTCCTTTTCCCACTATTTTGTATTTACAGTATTGAGAGTTAAGATTATATAAGTTTAAGATAGTTCAAATTTAGTTATATCTCTAGTCTCTCAAGGACATCAACATTTTATTATGAGAAATTCTTCCAATGTAATGAAAAAAAAATCAATTTACAAGTGTAAATAATTGTTGAGAGTTGAGAGAACAACTTATGTTTGTAGAGAATGGTTAAGAAATAAAAGTAGTGCTAGCATTACTAGTTTATGCTATAAAGTCAATCTAAGTCTAAAATATACACATCCTTGAAGTATTCATGCCTCAGAGCTTCGTCATCCATGATTCTCTCACTTAGATTCAGACACGAATCGTAAGACCTCACTTTAGTTGCTCCCAACAACATAATTCCTTTTTCCTAATACATGTGAATTTCGGTATAATCTCTCTCGTTTCCTTAACAACACAATTTTTTTTTTTTTGTAGTACATGTGAATTTTCATTTCAATGGCATCTTATTGAAAGAGGATTACCAGGTTTTTACTAACATCAAATACACCAATAAAGACTAACCTGACCCTACAATTGCAGGGCAATTACACTTATCCCTGGAGGTGGCTCAAATGGTTTGTTTGATGGGTACAATCCAAACACTTATCTAATGACTAGACAACATTGGTCCAACAACACCAACAAGGATGCAAAGTCCCCAACTAGCAACTAATGTGAGGTCTCATGCCTCGCGTAATACTCATAGGTGCATAATAAGCTTACTTTTGTCTTTTTATTAATATATGAGTTAATTTTGATGTTGATGAATGTGAAAATCAGCTATGTTAAAGAATATGAAATTAAGGTTGTTGAATGATTTTGCATGAAAGGCGAATGTTTGTTCATGTCATGCCAAATGAACAATATGGATAATGTGTCACATTAGATAAAGACTTGGTTAACCAAGTGCTTCTCTATAAAAGACGTAGGAGAAATAACCTATATGCTTGGTATCAAGTTCTATTATGATAGATCTCGAAGGTTGCTTGGCCTAAGTCAAATTGTTTACTTGTACAAGGTGTTAAAAAAATTTAGCATGAATGAATCCAAAAAGGTATTTCTTCCTATGTCACATGACATATATCTCTCAAAAGACATGTTTCCTCAAACATAAAAAGAATCACAAGACGTGTCAAGTTCCATATGCATCCTTTATTGGTTCAATCATGTACCTCATGTTATGCAATCATATTGGTGTCTCATACACCTTAAGAATTTGTATAAATATCTATTAGATCTAGGTAAATGTCACTAGACAACCATTAAGAACATCTTTAAGTACATGATGAAGACTAAGGATGTTTTTTTTATTTATAGAGGAGATTAAGAGCTCATTTTAAGAGGATACAGTGATATGAGTTTCCAAATCAAAAAAGATGATTTTGATCAAAATCTTGATATTTCTTTAATTTGAATGGAGTTGTAGTTAGCTAGAAAAGCACAAAACAAAGCACTATAATGGATTCTACGATTGAGTAATTAAAGTATATTGTCTTATCCGATGCAACTTAGGAAGCAATTGTGATAAAAAAGTTCATCATCACTATACATTGTGTGGTTCCCTGTATTGTTGATCTTATTGAGCTCTATTATGACAATAATAGAACAATAACTTAGGCAAAGGAATTATGGTCTCACTAACGATCTAAAAATAGACTCAGGCAATTCCATCATATCAGAGAGATAGTTCAGCATGGTGATATGCAAATTTGTAGAGTTGACATATATAACAACATAACTGACTTGTTGAAAAACCTTTGTCACAATAGAAGTATGATAGACATGTAACATCATTTAGGATTAGACAGATGACTGATAAGTTATTGTACAAGTAAGAGAAAGTTAGAGTTGGTGTTCTAAAGCCAATCATTTGTTTGATGTAAATGTAACATTTTGTATATGTATCATGTTTATATCAATAAAATTGGCAATCCTTTACCATTGTTTACATTGTAATTAGTTGAATGTTCTTCAAATCATAGAAATGTTATAAATGAATCAATGTGTGTCATTCTCTAGCCTCATGCATAAAAAAACAATGTTTAGTTGTATCTGAAGTTGAAGTTTTTGTAAAGAATTACAAACATGTTTAGTGGCTCTAGAATCAAGAGAGAAAGAAAAAAGGAATTCTGATATACCATATTATAATCAAGTTCTAAAATTCTAATCATAATAAACAACATGACTAATCAAACAGTGAAATATGGAACAACAACTAAGTTTGGTTTTGAATTGGCTCAGGCTCATATCATTGTTAGGCTTAAACAATTTGAGTTCGAACTAAAGAAATTTTAACTTGAACTTTTTTGTGTCACCATACCAAAACTAGCTTTACTAGTGATTTCTTTTTTAGCTTTTTCTTTGATGGTTCTTTTAAATTCGAACAATTCTTCTTCTTCTCCAAAAATTTTACTTCATTTATTTAACAATTCAAAAACGTTAAGCTTGATCTCGAACAAACCATTTTGTTTTTGAGTTAAGCTAGAAACGATAGTTAACAATAACACTCAAAATTGAATAAAATTAATATTTGGAAAAATTAATTATTATATCCAAAATTTACCCAGCCTATACCTATTTACCCACAATTTTTTTCGTTTAACAAATATACCCAAAGTAGTGCAAAGTCCTCAAAATACTCTTACTTTTCCAAATCCTTCTACATTTGTCTTATTTTCCAAACCCTTCTACACATGTCTTCTCCTTGCGCATGCACGACATTTCTCTATTACAATTTTGACGACTTATGACCCAATTTTTCAATCTTCTTTGAAGTATCAATTGTATTTGTCTTGACAATGGCAAGAAAGGTGAGTAATTGTTTGGATTTCTCTTAGATTAATTGTTTGATAAATAAGATTTATATCAAGGGTTTTTGAATAATAATTACTTTGGATAAGCGACATGTAAACAATTTAGAATTTGTTTTATAAACCCCTTGTATAAAATGACAAGTTTTATCTCATTTAGTAAACAAGTTTCATTTGAAAAAAACTCTTTCTCTCACATAAAGAGAAGAACCTTTTAAAATTTGATTTCTCTCTTTAATTAGCAAGGGTGTGGATTTCTTTTAGAGGTCTGTTGGTTTCAAGGCTCAACTTTATCCATACTAAAAGAATCAAACAAAATTAACAAAGAAGTACATGATTTTTACACCAACTTCTTCTATATATATGTTTGTTTTAATCGTACAACCATAACATGTGTTTTTATGAAAATGCATGTATGTTTTTCATCACTTTTTTCCTTTCAAACCTTCTTAGGGAACTTGGGGTTCTCCTCATTTTTCCTAAAAAGGGCACAACTATGAGTCTCCATAAAAACTTAATAAGTATAATAAAAATTTACTTATAGTGATTAGTTGCGAATATGGTTAGCATGGTGTGAAAGAGTTACATTCATGCTATATTTGACTACGAATACTTTTAGGACATCTTTTAGGTACCAAAATTATACTCTGATACCAATTGATAATACTACTTTCTAACAGTACTATCTTTTAGAGGAAAATGTTACTAAATTGATTACTTGAGCATTGCTAATTTTTTTTTAAAATTGACCAAAAGGTCCTAAATCAAAAATATAATCAGAAGTGTATAAAAGATGCTATATCTTAAAACATAACTGAAAACTGACAATGTGTAGTTAAATACATAATTAAACTCATAATAATAATAAAACTCATGAAAGTTGAGATGACAAAAATGCCCTCACCACTTATGCCCACTTACCTCCTCTTATCCTGCAACCGTTACAATCACCTATACCTGAACATATGAAAATAGTGAAATGAGTGATAGAACACTCAATAGATAAGATACTTCATGTTATTTTTTTCTTAAATCCCCAAAATGTCATTAGCCTCAACCCTTACTATCTTTGTCATCCAGAGTTGACATTAGACTCCCCTATTGATGATGGTGGGTCTTATATATCAACTTTGTGCTCATACTATACTCTAGGGTGAATATCTAGGCTATATGTCATAACTTTTAGGTTGAATTGTGTCATGCTTGGTCACTGAGGAACCATTCTTCAACTTATTATCTAGCATAACCATATTGAACTTAATAGAAGCATCTGAATCTAGAAATTGTATACTAGGTTAAACAATTTGAACCAAATAAAAGGATTTGACACCTTAGCCATGTGAATTGTCCTCTATCCTAGTACACCAAAATATCTCTAAACTAGGCTCTACTATAGATACATTGTCATATTATGGACATGCCCTATTGTGGACAGTGTAAAGAACGTATACTCATGGTACTCTCTTGTAACAATCCTATGATGTTTAGCATTCATGCATCTTAAGCCTCAATTAAACTCAGCTCGTCTTAACTTCCACCTTAGTATATATATTTTGTACCCTAGTAAGCTAATTTCTTTGGCATGTGAGGTACTACTATGCACCTAGGATCTTTGTACTGTTGCTCAAGATAACCCATATATCCTTAGCCTAATTCCCTTTTTCTCTTTTTTTTTTAATCTACTCTACACACACGAGTGTGTGTTTATAGACATATGAAAGTGTGTCCCTTTTTCTCACACATAACCATTATTCCTCATGGCTTCTACCTATGTGTTACTGCTTATAAGTACATGAGTGTGTGCTCATTCAAATAATTATTTCACTTACTTTTTCTATTCTCTTCTTAATTATACTATTTTCCAGAGGTATTCTAGTCATTTTACCCTACACACGATCATGTTATTGCTATACATGAGAAGTTCACATGTCCTAATTGGTCGTTAACTAGTTAATAGTGTCCATCAGTCATCAAAAAGCTATAAAACACAATCTAAATTTTAGAATTTGCACACACGGATTTGTGCCTCATACTACAAGGTCGTGTGGCAAGCATATAAAGTAGATCAAGGAGCCTGAATTTGAACCCTAATTCGTTTCTATGCAATTAAACTTTACCTATTCAATTCTTTAATATTAAGAAGTGTTCATCCTATCTTCACCCTTCTTAATTAAGTACTAAGAATTGCAACCATCAACAACTCATTCAACACTAAACTTAAACCATTATCATCAAGAAGCATATCCATATGTATATATATACTTATACATATCTTTTCACATAAACCCTACATATCTTATTGTATTTCTTATGATCCAAACATATCAATTACTTACAATATATAACCAAAATAGACTTATCACTACTACAACATACATCAATATATATATATATATATATATATATATATATATATATATATATATATATATATATATATATATATATATATATATTTTATTGATCATATTCACAAATCTTACTCAATCAATATCATGGTAGATCATTCATCTTTTCTTTAAAATTAATAGATAAAAACACCCAAGAATCAAGGCAAATCATTACTCTATATTACTAGAAGAGAAGAGTAGAGGAATCCTAACTTACTTGGAGTTTTCACTATAAAAAATATAATGACACTGTTAAACTCTTTTGCTCATTACAATCTCTATAGTCTCCTTGTCAAAATTTTGTTGTCGAAACTACCAAAGTAAGCTCTAAATATTAGAGCCAAACATCTCACTTTCTCTCTCTGATAGAAGTCGTGCATTTGATTAGGATTAAAATCCCTAAAAGGCAACGAATGTGTCTTATATAAACCTAAAATCTTGTTCAACATATACAGGCGTATGTCTAGGGCACATGACTGTGTATCATTTAATTTGAAATTTACATGAAAATCATTTTATCTGGTTGATCTGACATTGACACACAGACATGACATCATTATATACGATCGTATGTCAACCAAAATTCTTACTTTGACTTTCAATTCACATTAACTCATTCATATAATAATTAGATTCTATATAAAGATTATTTTACCCTTGAGATGTACCTATAGGCGTTACAAGAAATCGATTAAGATAATGATCCTATAAACTATGAATAAGTGATATTAGATGTCGATTATGGTAGTTGTCCATATATGTCAATCAAATATAGACACTTATTGATCCACTAGAGAAATAGTTTATATTAAATGTAAATGGATCTTCAAAAGAAAGATTGACAAAGATGGAAAGGTGAAGACCTATAAAGCTAGATTAGTTGGAAAGGGTTATATTGAGAAACAAAGATTGAATTATGGAAAAAAGTTTGTATTACTGGTTATGATAAAGTTTATCAGAATTATGCTAGCCATAACTACACATTATGGTTATGAAATTTTACAGATGAATGTCAAAATAACGTTCCTCAATAGATTCATGGAGGAAAATATCAACATGCAACAATTTGTAGGTTTTGTATTCATGTATCCACTACTAAAAGACATAAAGTGTACAAGTTATATAGATCTATTTATGTATTGAAACAAGCTTCAAAAAGTTTAAATATCTTATTCGATAATATAATCAAATCATTTGGTTTTGTAAAAAATCCAAATGAGTCTTATATTTATAAATGGGTTAAAGATCATGTTATTATATTTCTTATATTGTATATGGATGACATACTATTGATGGGAAATGATGTTGGCATAATAACTGAGGTTAAAATTTGGTTATCTAAAACCTTATCAATGAAGTATTTGGGAGAGAGACCTTATATTCTAGGAATTTGAATTTTTAGAGATAAAGCAAAAGGAATAATAGGCTTATTCCAAATAATGTACATAGAGACGATGTTGAAATGGTTCAACAAAAAATTCTCTAAGAGGGGCTTCTTGCCCTATAGACATCGACTATGTCTCTCTAAAGATATAGGATCTTAGACCAATGAAGAGTACGAACTAACGCGTAATATACCCTATGCTTCAGTAGTGGGTAATTTTATGTATGTTATGCTATGTAAAAGACATGATATTGTATTTGTTGTAAGTGTTACGAGAAGATATCAATCCAATATAAGTGAGAAACACTAGATAATAGTTAAACAATCTTTGAGTACTTAATTAATGATTTGATTCTGAGTTATGGATATTCAAAATTAAACATTCAAGGATATTCTAACTCTAATTTTTAATAAAATATAGATCATGAAAAGTTTACATCTGGGTTTATTTTTATATATAATGGAAGGGCAATTAGTTAGAACAATTCTATACAGTCTACTACTGTTAATTCCATTATAGAAGTTGAATATTTTTCGCTTTAGAAGTAGCAAAAGTAGTTGTATGGATATATGAGTTTATAATTGAACTTATTGTGGTTTTGAACATGACTTATTTGATAACTCTTTTCTATGATAATAATGGTGTTATTGCAAAGGCTAAAGAACAAAAGGTGCATAAAAGGTCCAAATATATTTAGCAAAAGTATCATATTTTGAAAAAGTTCATTAGAGCTAAAGAGATTTTGGTGCAGAAAACACCTTTAGCAGAAAACATTCCTAACCCACTCACTGAGACAATGACACAAAAGCAGTTGGATTGTCATTTTGAAAAGATAAGTATAAGATATCATAGCGATTAACTTTAATGCAAGTGAGAGTTTCGTTAATGTATGCCCTAAGAACCAATCATGTTGTTAGTTTAGGGTGTTTCATCTTATATTAATAAAAAAAAGTGTTATGTATTTCACATATATATTATGTTTTACTTTATTTATTTATTCATTAAATATATTGTATGCAAGTGCATTATTCGAATGATATGGATCTTTAGAAGATTGAATCATTAAAACATTCCCTACATACGTGATGTCAATTAGGCAATGACATTGTATAGTAAGCATGTGAAATGTCTCAATTGACTATCATGAGATGATATTAGTGTAGATGACTATGAAAGTCATATCATTAGGGCATTGATGTGGATTAACAATTAGTGAACTGTTTTTCGAATATGACTAATTGTAATGAATCACATGGACATTAAAAATGTAGTCAATGATTCGTTGTAAGATTGTAAAGATGTTGTTGGGTTTTTAGGACACTGATAACCAACAACATGACGAAATTTAAAAATTTATAAAACAAACAATCCCAAAAACCCAAGCCAAGAATCTCGTTTTAAACATATGGTTCATGAACATGCAATCAACACACATATGATGTTAATGTAATTTATACCTACGTTTGATGACTCTTTTGTTCTTTACATGGCTAGAGAATATACTATCCAACCTTCAAGAGATGACATATTAGTATCTACAGGAAACATGAACTTAATTAAAGGCCAATTCAATCACATTTTAAGGTGTTGAAATATTAAATGAGATAACACATAAGTCAAGGATGTGAATAAGATTTATATCAAATGCTTTTGAATAATAATTACTTTGCATAAGGGGCATGTAAACAATTTAGAAATTGTTTCATAAATCCCTTGTATAAAAGGGTTAGTTTTATCTCATTTAGTATGCAAATTTTACTTGAACAAAATTCTTTCTCTCATATAAAGAGAAAAACCTCTTAAATTTCGGATTGTCTCTCTAATTAGCAACGGTGTGGACTTTTTTTAGAGGTCTTATGATTTCAAGGCTTAAGTTCATCCATACTAAAAGAATCTAGCAAAATTAGCGAAGAAGTAGGTAATTTTTACACCAACTTCTTCTATATATATATATATATATATATATGTATATGTTTGTTTTAATCATACAACCATAACATGTATGTTATGAACATGCATGCATGTTTTTCATGACCATTTTCTTTCCAAACCTTCACTTCCTGGGCTTGGAAAATGTCTTGTTTAGCATTGTACTTATTGTTACGTTGCATGGAGTGCATGCGGCCATGCACATTCCTTATCCCTTTATCTATTTATTATTTTATTACCTCTTTATTGTTTTGTTTGTTAGTTTCAGCAACTTGGTTCAAGTTGCTTCTTATTTGTTACTCCAATAAATCATCCAGAACGAGTCTCCAGTTGCACAATAGATACGTCCTGGTATTTAGGAAGATAGTTGTAACACTTTAGCTGACACGATATCTTAACTCCTTAACGTTATCATTGTCTTGTTTTTTCTCCATATGTAAGCCTATTTAAGGCACTCGTTAGCGGTAATAAAGATCATCAGAAATATTCCAATATACTGACTTGTTGCTCATAGCAATTAGTTATTTTAGTTTATCATTCACAAATCATTTTCAAAATAGCTCAACGAGGACAAGCCAAGAACTTGGGTCAAAGTCGCACAATCCATCAAGATCGTAACATTCTAGTATCAGAGCCAGAGATGGCTGACAACCAACAAATACAACGCATAGAACAGCAACTTGAAGGCCATTATCAACAGATGGAAAGCTTAAGCTCTAGCCAGGAACGGATGTTGCGACACATGGAGGAAAGAATGATGCGACAGTTGGCAGAGATGTTTCAGACTTTGCACAACAAGGAAGAATCATCAACTAACAAACCACGATCAACCCATAAAGGTCTGGATGGCAAAGGAACCAGTCGTGGAGTTACTCCCAAACTAGCAAAGCTAGACTTTCCTCGATACAACGGTCTCGATAATCCGACAACATGGATTTGTAGAGTCGAGCAATTTTTTGAATTTCAAGAAACCTTGCCAGAGGATCAAGTGTGCTTAGTTACGTATCATTTGGAGGGTGACACCCAACTTTGGTTCCAAAGACAAAGGCAACGGAACTGCGACTTGACATGGGAAGAGCTACAACAAGGGTTACTAGAAAGGTATGGCACTTCCCGATTCGAAAACCATTTTGTTGACCTTTGTAAGCTTAAACAAGTCGAATCTGTGCAAGACTATCAAACTCAATTTGATAAGTTACTGGCCAAGTCTGGAAAGCTCACAAATGCACAAGATGTGGGTTGCTTCCTTAGTAGCCTTAAAGAAAACCTTAGAGCTGATGTATAGGCTCAAAGACCTGCCACTCTTAATGATGCAATAGGACTTGCTAAAGTATTTGAAAGTCGGGCCCCACGAGTTAGTGAAACTAAAACTAATTCAACTTCTCCAAGCCCACGAAGAAATGCCTTTGACAACTCCAAGAAAGATTCCAAGTCGTGGATGCCATTTGCAGCAGGTACAACTCCAGTAGTTAGGCGTTTCTCTCAAGCCGAGCTTCAACAATGACATCAGAAAGGTTTGTGTTTTCACTGCAATGAGAAGTTTACAACAAACCATGAGTACAAAAAACTATTTCTCATTGAGCTTGAGCAAGAAACGAATGTCGACGAAGAAGAGTTTGTCGACAATAATGACAACGAACCATAACCATTGGAAATTTCCCTTAATGCATTGGCTAGGGTACGTACACCTCAAACTATGTGGATTCAAGCTCGATTAGGAGGTACTTGACTCCACGTCTTGGTAGATTCGGGGTCCACCCACAACTTCCTTTAGGAAAGGTTTGCATACTTTAGAAAAATTCCAACTGAACCAGGATCGAAGATGAGAGTTACTTTGGCAAATAGGGAAAAACTAGAAAGCCAAGGACTATGTAAACAGGTCAAACTTTTTCTTCACAATTCCTCTTTCCGCATTGATTTTTTCTTATTACCCCTTGAAGGTTGCAACGTTGTTCTAGGCGTCCAATGGCTTCAAACATTAGGTCCCATCGTATGGAATTTTAAAACCATGGAGATGAAGTTCTCTCATTAAGGGAAAATCATCAAGCTAAGTGGGGAAGGCATTCCAAAAGCTTTATTGGTAAAAGAAAAAGCTATTAACCGAGTCTTTCAACATGGTAATGGAAAAAGGGCACTATTCTAAATTTATGCAGCTCGTGAGGTACCTGAGTCTCACAATGAACCGGAAGAGTGGGCTCATCTTCAACAAGAATTTTTTGAAGTTTTCCAACCTTTTGAAGGTCTTTCACCAAGTCGTAAGCATGATCACCAAATTCCTCTCTAACTAGGAAGCAGACCAGTAAGTGTTAGACCATTCCGTTATCCTCATTTCCAAAAGCAAGAGATCGAAAGATTGGTGTCTGAAATGCTCAATGAAGGATTCATTCGACCCAGTCGAAGCCCTTTTTTATCACCTATTCTTCTAGTAAAAAAGAGTGATGGAACGTGGTGATTTTGTGTGGATTATCGGGCACTCAACAAGCAAACTATCAAAGATAAATTCCCTATATCGGTGATCGAAGAACTTTTAGATGAATTGAATGGAGCAAAATGGTTTACTAAGCTTGACTTGCAATCGGGATATCATCATATACGAATGCACTCTAATGACATCTTAAAGACTGTATTTCACACACACCATGGGCATTTTGAATTTCTGGTAATGTCTTTTGGTCTGTCTAATGCTCCTTCTACCTTTCAATCGCTCATGAATGACATTTTCCAACCTTATTTGAGAAAATTTACTTTAGTATTTTTTGACGATATATTGGTTTATAGTCATTGTTGGGCTGATCATTTGAAACACGTTCGAAATATTTTGTCAATTTTGAGAAAGCACTAGTTGGTTGTAAAAAAGGAAAAATGTAGATTTGCTTAAAGGTAGGTACATTACCTTGGGCATATTATTGATGAGCAGAAAGTGAAGGCAGATCCAAAAAAAATTGTTGCCATGACAAGTTGGCCCAAATCGAAGACCATCAAGGAATTGAGAGGGTTCCTTAAATTGACCAGGTACTACTAAAGTTTTATAGCAACTTACGAGATTATTGCTTGACCTCTCACTAATTTGCTAAAGAAGAACGCTTTCAAATGGAGCCAACGAAGCCTTTAACCAACTTAAGGAGGCTATGACCAAAGCTCTCATACTTGTCTTACCTGACTTTTCTAGTCCTTTCATCTTCGAATGCGATACATTCGGAGTTGGCATAAGAGTTGTTCTTTCCCAGAATCAGCGTCCTATTATATATTTTAGTATTGCCTTTAAGGAAAAAATCTTTCCCTTTCCACCTATGAGAAAGAATTAATGGCTTTGGTGCTAGCAGTCCAAAAATGGCAACCTTATCTATTGGGAAGACCCTTCATTGTGAAAATTGATCAACGAAGTCTAAAGTACGTATGGGAGCAATGCATTGCTATCGAAGCTCAACAAAAATGGCTTGTGAAGCTTCTTGGTTATGACTTTTCCATTGAGTATCGACAAGGTAAACCAACATAGTCGCCGATGCATTATCCCGACGAAGTCCAACATTGGAAGCAATGACCCTTTCTATACCAATGCCAAAGTGGCTTGAACCCATACAAGAGGAGAATCAAAACCACCGTGACCCTCAAAGGCTCTATCAGCTTGTATAAACAAATGAAGCAGTAGGGTCCTGGCTCATGCAACTTGGGATTCTTTTCTTTAAACAAAGATTTTTCCTGCCCAATGACTCCACCTTAATACCAGTCATCCTATTAGAAGTGCATGGCAGTAGTCACGAGAGTTATTTAAAACCTCACAACACTTTAAGGTCGTCTTTTACTAGAAAAAGATGAAAGACAGTATTTGTCAATTCATTCGAGAATGCGACATTTGTCAAAGACACAAAATAGACTTGCAAGGACCCGCTGGACTCTTACAACCGCTGTCAATCCCTACTCAAGTATGGACCGACATCTTAATGGACTTTGTTAATGACCTACTTTCCTCTAAGGGAAAAACAACTCTTCTTGTGGTTGTTGATTGCCTCTCCAAGTATGCTCATTTCATTCCAATGTCCCATCCGTGTACCGCCCTATCAGTCGCCCACATCTTCTTTGAAAATATTGTCAAGCTCCATGGACTGCCTTAATCCATAGCTTGTGATCAGGATCCTACATTTACCAATGCGTTTTGGAAGGAATTGTTTAATCTACAAAACACACATTTTAATTTTAGCTCATTCTACCACCCCCAAATCGACAGTCAAGTGGAAGTGGTCAATCGAACTATTGAAATGTATTTGCATTGCTTCACCAGCTCCAAACCCAAAGAATGGACCAAGTGGCTTGCTTGGGCGAAATACTGTTATAATACAAGTGTTCATTCAATCACTTAAAAGACTCATTTTGAGATTGTCTATGGTAGAACACCACCTACCTTGCTCTCGTATATTCCAGGTATAACAAAAGTGCAAGTCATAGAAGACACTTTACTACAACGAGATGAAGTCATTAAAGAGCTCTGAAAACGGTTACAACATGCTCAAAACCGAATGAAGCAAGTCTATAATCGAAGCCATGTAAAACGATCGTTTGAAGTTAGCGATTGGGTATATTTACGACTTTAATCGCACCGACAAGTCACGGTCTCCAAACGAAGCCCATATAAACTTGCTGCTCGATTCTACGATCTTTTCAAGGTGATAGGCAAGGTCGACAAAGTCACCTACAAACTTGAGCTTCCTCCTTCCACCGTATACACCCAATTTTTCACGTCTCACTATTAAAGAAGAAAGTTGGCGCAGCTGATCACATCAATTCCACGTTACCCGAGTTGGAGCAAGACCAGCTAGAAGTTTCCAAACATCCTGAGTCGATTTTGAAGAGACATGGTAGGGGTCAAAGACTGGAGTATCTAGTTCAGTGGGCTGGCACGCCATCTTCTGAAGCCAGTTGGGTTACTGCAACCAAGTTCCAGGCAGACTTTCCTAACTTTCATAATCCTTGAGGCCAAAGATGGTTTGACAGGTGAGAGAGTGTTACGTTGCATGGAATGCATAGGGCCATGTACACTCTTTATCCCTTTATCAATTTATTATTTTATTACCTCTTTATTGTTTTGTTTGTTAGTTTTAGCAACTTGGTTCAAGTTGCTCCTTATTTGTTGCTCCAATAAATCATCCAGAACGAGTCTCTAGTTGTACGATAGATACGTCCTAGTCTTTAGGAAGATAGTTGCAACACTTTAGCTAGCACGATATCTTAGCTCCTTAACGTTATCATTTTCCTGTTTTTCTTCCATATGTAAGTCTATTTAAGCCACTCGTTAGTGGCAATAAAGATCATCAAAAATATTCCAATATACTGACTCGTTGCTCATAGCAATTAGTTATTTTAGTCTCTCATTCACAAATCATTTTCAAGATAGCTCGACGAGGATGAGCTAGGAACTTGGGTCAAGGTCGCACAACCGATCGGGATCGTAACACTTATACACTTGATACTATTTTGTTAATAAACTATGAGGACACAAAAAGAGAACTATGGTTCAGATTAAATGGCATCAATATTTGTTTCAACCATCTAGAGTTCACGATGGTCATAAGGTTTATCTTAGGTCATGATAAGGACATGTCATCTTATATAGATATTTTGAGATGCCTCTGATTAAGGCAATAGTACTTCCCATGTGTAAGATCAATAAATTTTTTAGACCTATAAATGGCATCTAAATCACAAATTTGAGGCAATAGTGATAAAGATGTCATTAAGTTTATAGTCTTATTTTTATTTAATCATGGGTTGTTAGAGGAGGATAATAAGAGAGTGATTCAAGATCAAATATTAATTTTAGTTAACATTCTTAATGCATTCAACCACTATCCTTAGGGTTTAGTGGTGTGGAATGCAACAGTAGACTCCATAAAGTATGGCGTAAATAACAAGTGCGAGAAAGCTTCCAATGATAACCCACTTTTCTCAAGCCTGCCCCCTATGCTCAGTTACCTACTCATAAGGTTCCCAATAGCCTTTTCAAGTAACCATGTTACATATAATTTAATTTGGTATATTATATACGATTGTAAATATTAACTTGTTTTTTTTTTTTAATTATTATGAAGTATTGGATTTGTGACACCCTAGGAAATCTAGAGGCTTTTGTCAATCTTGAAGTAGGTGATAGGGTCCCCACTTGCTAAAATGGAGGACCATAAACTTGTCAACATAGGATTATGTACTAGCAATATCAGAGGCTCTTCTTGTAAGTAGGAAGATGATACATTTTTAGTTGATAAACTCATATAACTTAATTATTTTTAACAAATTTCCATTTTTTTTCCAAGAGGTTGTAACTTTTTTCTTATATCCAACACAAATAGAGTAGGAGACAAAGTGGTGCATCGAGACATTGGATTTCATGGAAAATGAGGCACTTACAACCTCATTAGATGAGGAGCCTGTTGTATCATCTAATGATAAGGATGTTAATTAGACACATCATGAGGATTACTCGTCACTAGTCATTTCATGAAGGTTCCCTCAGCTCACTAATCCCCCCTTGCATAAGTGGTAAGCCCTCAATTCCACATTTTTTCCCCTACACGAGTGACGAACTAACAACTTTCCATCATCCCTATTGTCAATATGTGTTATTGTTTTAGGTTATGATAATACTCAGGTAAAAGTATGAAAGACTTTTCAGGTGATTTTGTAATGCATTTAATGTCTAAATCTTGGCTCGTCATACTCATGTATATGATATGTCAATCATGTACCTATTCATCATATTAGAGATAATTTCTTTTGGTCGATATATGTGGTCAACCACAAACATTACTTTAAGGATTTTCCCCAAAGACTGAGCACCAGCTTGTTAATGATATGGCAATAACTAATCCCATGGACAAGTATGCTTTTTTTCCATATGACGTAATACCTATACATCAAAGATATCATCCTTTGTTGCCTATACTTGCCATTTGCATTGCTCCCCTAAACACTTAATCTCCCACTATTTCATGTTAGATTGAGATACTTTATATTGAAAACCTATTTCTAAAGCATGTCTTTCAAATTATTCTTGCAATTCTTTCTTAGAGAATTATAATAACCCATTATTTCATACTTTTATCAGGTCGTGTTTCACGATTACCAATACCTACGTTTTCAACATCCATGGTGACATGTGAAACCCACTAAAATGGATTAGGAATAAGAATATTTCTTGTGCATGCTTCATGATTAATCGAACCATGACATCTTGCGCTACACTTGACCTTAACATTGTGAACATTAGTGTTAGCCTTCTTTTAACATCTTCTCTTGCTTCCAACTCAAGGTCTTCAATCAGTACATCATACATCTCGTCAACTTCCACAAACTTCACGAATTGATCATTATCGTCATTATTATCGTTACCCTCAACATCATATTTATTATCCTCATTATCACTATCATCATCATCATTCATATCATCCTTTTAAAAACTCTATGGTTATGCCTAGTTGTTTGTCAGATAATCTTTCCTTTGTTCTTTATCAACTTGCTCTTCTTAGAGTTGCCTCTTGCTTCGATATGACTCTTTGTAACATAAAGTTGTGTAGGTAGTATTATTTTTCCTACCATCAATATCGTACACTCAGTATTAGTATCATCCCGAATCTCATAAGGCTTTCCACTTAACGAGACTTCATTGTCCATAAATATGTGGACATTTGGTTGAGTTCAATTGATTCTAAGATGAGAGTAGATTTTCTCAACAAATCCCTTGAAATCGACTCTTGCATTAACACATATCATTCTTTCATCCTATTAACATATCTCATAACAGTGTCATCTCCAATATCCTACTACCCTCAAAATCGTAGATTGTTCAAAATTATCCAATAACCAAATCGAATCAATTTTTGAACAAAAAACTAAATTGAAATATAGGTTATTTGAAGAATTAGTTCGATACCAGTTTAAGAATATAGGAAAAACGATTTTTTATTTAACTACCTATTCATCTATTTTTCAAAACCAGTTAATTGAACTAAACCAGTTTTAAAAAATTTGAATAAGAAATCAATAAAATATTAAACATATTTTAAAAGAAATTGGAAAACATAATAAAATAAGATAATTTGTTGAAATTATGTTCAAAACTAGTTAACCAAAAATTCAATTTGATTAATTTGTATTTTTAGTTCAATTTCAAATTAGTTAATTTTTAATTTAGTTTAGTTTCGATTTATGATTTTCTCTAAACTAGAAATCCGGTTCTGCTCAAAAAAAGGGCAAACTAGTTTGGTTAACCTTTTTGAACACCCGTCCCAAATTAAATCATAAACACAGCTTGAGCCATTTTGAAACATAAAAAAAAAAGCTACGATACAATAAAACAACAATTTAATACGTCAAATGAAAATTTTATTATAATTTTAGAGTAAAATTTCAATTTTAAAGAATAATTTAATACGTGTGCACTTGGATATTTAGGCCAGGGGCACCTACCCCATGTTTTTCGCTAGTTACGTTTTCTCTCTTAGTTTGACCATAAAAACATTGAAATATGAAAATTCTAACTAATTTAACTAACAAGCAACAATATTTATCAGGAAATCATCATTTCCCTGACTAAATCACAAAGTATATGCTACTTAAAATTCAAGGGTTGTCAAATGTCTAACAAAATAAATAAAATTATAAGGGTTTAGATCTATACTTACTTAAATTATGATGAATTTAACGAATGATTTCTACTATCGTGCTTCAATTTTGGCAAAACAGCTACATAATTTGTAGTGAAAAGTTGGTTGGAGTATGTGTTCTTAAATTATAAGATCAAGGTATTTTAGGGACTTTGCACTATTTTGGGTGTCATTGTTAAATGAAAAAAACTGTGGGTAAATTTTAGGTATAATGGTTCACTTTCCTTAACATTATTTCTCCTAAATTAGCTTTTGCTTAATATTTACTAAAATTAAAGATTGTATTACTACATATTAGTGGCACAACTATATAAGATTTTGTTAAGTCATGGTGCGTTTGGTTCGGATAATATCGTATAGCTATAAATAAAATATTATCACAAAAATAAATTACTTAGATTACTTAAAAGATTATTATATATATTATTACTATATTTGATAAAAATTGATATGTACAAATAATTAATATGTTTAGTTAGATGTAATAAAATAATATTAATGTATTATTTTACTTAAAATGTGTTTGGATATAATTATTTTAAAATATTTTTTATGTTAATTGTTATATTAATTAAAATTAAGTTTATTTTTAATCTAAAAAATTAATAAATAAAGATAAAATTATAATAAAATCAATATAATAAAGAATTATCAAAAATTTTTATTTCATCAAAAAAATAATGTAATAATAAAAAATAAATTATTAATCTTTAAATATTCGGACCAAATGTCCTAGGTGCATAATACAACATTTGAACTTGTGACTCTAGTTAGTAAATACGGGAACAGAAAAAAATAATATGTAAATTATATGGATAATATGACAAATAATAAAAAATACATTTATAAAGAAACGCCTCTAAAATTTTTATATGAGAAAAATACGAAATATGTATATACAGGTTTAATATGGTACATCATCAATAATACGTTTCTAAAAATACGACAATATCATAATAATTTTAGTACTTTTCACTAAGGTTTTCAAAACCAGACTGGGATAAAAACCGTTTTAAGTACTGGTTTCGGTCAGACCGGTTGAACCGTTTGAACCGGTTGATTGGACCGTTTAGATCGGTTTTATGTAAAAACCTAAAAAAATTATGTTTAATTAGTAATTATATATGTTTTATACAGTAAATTTTATATTGTGCATACTTTTTAATTTTCACAATTAACAAAATATATACATTATTGAACATAAATATAATAAGTAATAACAATTAACTTTGCATCAAAACAAAACATATACATAAAACAAATACAATTCTGCAAACACATGCACTATTAATTATTGAACACTAAAACAAATCAGAAATCTAATATATGCATTAAATAAAATATAAAATCAACCAATCAACATAACCATTATTAAACAAATAATATTCAATTGAACATTTAACAAAACATATCAAAAATATAATTTGTTTAATATAAAGTTTAATAAATGAATAATTAGTCATCCTTCATTATCACTAATGATAAAAGATCTTGTCATCGCTTCTGTTGCACCATCTATCAATTGTTCATCTTCTACACCATCTTCTTCAATAGTATTATCTACAAAATTTATAATTAAATATTTTATTTTCTTTCAGCCTAAAAAATCAATCATTTATATAAGTGTGTAAATATTTGTGTAAGTACTAAAAAAATATTTTTACCTGAGAAATTATGTGACAAATCATAATTTGTTGAATCATTATTGATAGGAATAGAGCTCTTTCCATAAAGCATTTGATCCAATTCATCTGCATTAAGTTCATTGAACTCCTCTTCCTCGTCTACTATCCAGAAATCTGTTTTATCGATACTTTCATAATCAATTGGATCAAAATTTAATTTCTTGTAACATAACCTAAATAGCCAAAATGATAAAAAGTAAAAATTAAAGAGCATTAAATAGGGTACATGCAAAGTTGGAAATAATCCTTAAACATGATAAAATAGTGTAAATCAAAATATTTATAAATGTAATGAAACATAATTGATAATTGTGTTACCTATTTTGCAACCGTAAGTTATAATGAATAAAAACAAAATCATTTACACGTTGATGCTTTAATCTATTTCTCTTCTTAGTATGTATGCGTTCAAAAACACTCCAATTACGCTCACAGCCTGAAGATGTTGAAGTTTGATTAAGAATTTTAATTGTAAACTTCTGTAAATTGGGAGTACTGTACCCATATGTTTTCTACCATCCATCTAATACAAAATAACATGTAAATAATTATGTGATAGAATTTTATAAATTGGAAAAAGAATCGAGACATAAGGAACATATAAGTTAAATTCATACTAGGTCATGTGGTTTTGCATGTTTCAATAGCAAGCTGATGCGAGAAACTCCCCTCACAATCACGAAACATTCTGCTTTCTTCTACTAACTTCGCCTTACTAACATTAAACATATATGTTTTACTCTCAACAACATCTAGAAAACCCTGTAATACCTTTGGTTTTGTGCAGAAAGATTCACGATCATACTGAAATGCAGGATTCAAGTAATACGCAACTGCATGAATACCTCGACGCAATGTCTTATCCCACCTCAACTTGATTATTTGAGTATAAGGCTTGTAAAATTTCTCTTTATTCTTAAACAACTTCTTTATCCCCAATCTAGCTCTATACATTCCATCATAGACATATCCTAATGAAGGTCTTTCATCTGCGTCTACAATACGAAGCAAACGCATCAATGGTTCCACAACTTTTACAATTATACCCATTTCCTTCCAAAAATCATTATTCAGAATTATGATCACAACCTTTTTGACTTGATTACTCTTTGCATATCTAGAATCAATAAAAAAACCTGTCAGTGACCATCGCTTGTAAGTCATGCTTATGCTCAAAAAGACTTTGCAATGCGATGAAAGTCGTAGCAAATCGGGTTGCACTAGGCCGTATAATTTCTCTTCATCCTTCTCTCTTCCTCAACCCAACTATCAATAATGTATGATTATAAATGAACTTTGTCACAAGAGATGCACATTTGGAAATTCTAATAATGTGATCCATTTCACCAATATCTTTCAAAATCAAATTGATACAATGTGCGACACAAGGTGACCAAGTAATATTTGTATATTTTTCAGACAATAATCCTCCAGCTGCTTTATAATTAGCTCCATTATCAGTCACAAAATGGACAATGCTCTTAAGCCCAACCCATAATACTATTTCCTCAAACAACCTAAATAATGTGTCCGTCTTCTTTACAACATCAGATGCATCTACTAATTTGATAAAACAAATCCCTTTTGGACAATATACTAAAAAATTTATCAGCGACCTACTAGAAATATCTGTCCAACCATCAGCCATAAGTGTACAACCAACTTCTTCTCAATTTTTTCTGTAACTATCAATAAGTAATTGCACTTTCTTCTTTGAATCATTCAACAAATTCACTCGTGCTTCATGATATGTCGGCTGCTAATATCCAGGCCCAATTACAGTAATGGCATCTAACATAGGTTGGAAATAAATAGAATTTAATGCATTCAGAAGGATACAAACATTATATAAAAACCTCACAACAATCATATCGTCTCTCCATTTGGCTTCTTTTCCAGCCAAAACACTCTTTATTGAAGGTTGAACCCCACTAGTAGTCCTTGGAGCAAAAAAATCCCCAACACCAATCAGTCTTTTTCTTTTTGAATCATTTGTAAGTCTAATTTGTTTTCCAGAAGACTCAATACCAGTATTACCTTCAGTCATGTTCATAGGAGGAGACAACCCTTCAAATTCTTCAACTGCAATATCACCCTCAAATGGAGGTATAGTAGTACCAAAAGGAGTTGCATGCCTACGAAATTCTTGTCTTTCTTTATTTTTCGTTGCAATCTCATCTAATGCATTAACCATTTGATATCTAACATCATGAGGAACTTTAGTGCATGGACCAACATCCCCTTTTTTTCCGGCCAAATGTTGCTTAATTCTATATATCCCACCTCCTCTAATTGTCTTACCACAATATAAACACTTTAACATCTTCTTTTCATTCTCATCTATACTCTCAGAAACATGTGCCCAAGTAATATCACCTTTCACTCAACATGGTGTTGAAGAAACTCCAAATCCAAATAAGGACATACTTTCACTTTGTTTATTTGTCGCATATAAAATAACAATAAAATCAAAATACCAATTAATATATATATATATATATATATATATATATATATATATATATATATATATATATATATATTCATTTAATATTAAAAATAAAAACTTTTATAAACCCTAACCCTAAAATATAACTTTTAATTTTAAAATTTAATATCATCAATATTTGTTATGTGAAAGTCAAATACTCGAAAACTCATAATCACTTTTATTATTTAATTCAACTATGGAATTTCAACATACATAATTCCATACATTCATTCTAAATAACAATATTCGTAATTTGATCACAATACATATCTTCATATATTCGTAATTTGAATTTCAATATTCATTATTTGCAATAATAATTGTTATAAATTGTCATATATTGGTTCATTATATGTAAATAGGGTATCATAGAAAGACTGATATTCAACTTTCAAATTCTTAGAAATTAACCACATTACGAATGAAATACATTCAATCTGGATATTTAATACAAATATATAATAAAATTATAAATTCGTAATATAAAATTACAAATTAATAATAAATCAACTAATATTTTCTAATTGAGAATTCATATTTGTTTATATAAATTGACCTATGATTTCATATAAACCAAGGATCACTGCTTTGTTTTAAATTTGAAAACAATAAATACATTCACTGTACAAACATAAATTCATGTCATGCAGTTGAATTTGAAAAAATTTCAATAAGTTTTCCCAGCCTTAATTAAGCAATTGATCCAAAAGTTTTCAAAGCGTTACAAAACACCAGCTTCTCGTCGTTGCCTGAAAAGTCGTCGGTCACAACAGCAACAAAAAATCGTCGTCGTCAGCCACCGTCTGAGCCGGAGAAGTCGTCATCAAACATTGCAAATATAGTCGTGAAACGGTTGCCTTGTGAGCCTGCAAACCAACACACCTCGGCGGCAGCGTCGTCAGCCACCATCGTCGGCAAGGAATAGGAAGGAACAGGAAATTCAACCGTGAAATTCGTCGGCTGCAGCAATTGAGATTGCATCTACGTGCACTACAAGGAACAGGAAAAAAAAACAGTGTTTTTATATGTAGCTTTGAACCGGATTCTATAGGACCGGGTTGGACTGCGGTTCAGGAAAGACCCGGCGGTTCAACCGCGGTCCAATCTGATTTTTACACTAAAATGGTTTACCCTTCAACAGTACTCGACTACAGTGCCAGTTCACGGACCGACCGGTTCGACCGGCCGGTCCGGTCTGATTTTTAAAACCATGCTTTTCACGAATCTCCTATTGAAAATCGATATAACAATTTAAATGTAAAATATTTAATTAACTATTAAACCTAATATAATATAATACATAGTCAAAATTCTTTGTATAACAAATAACGTACTAGTCAGTTAGGAAAAATAACAAATTAATCACCTTAGATTTCAAACTTCATATCAGAGTAAATCTTTGTATAGGCCATAAGGGTGGAAAACTTAAAATTAAGACTGAGAATTAAAAAAGAAATATTGTTGGGTTTTTTAAATAGTAATAACATTTTTATAAATAATTGAAAATAGAAGAGACAATTTTATACTTTAAGTTTAGCCAAAAATTCAAAATATGGCAAAATGTAAAATATGAGATATAATTCATGTTTAATACATTTTAAATTAAAAATTCTTTTAAACATGTTTAACACGCCAATAATACAGAAATGTGAATAATACACTAATAACATGGGTATTTACTAACTGGGCTTGTCAATATAACAACAGTAACCGGGCCAAAGAGTTTGGGCGGGAACATTATAACCGAATCAAGATTCCAGTCAGTCTCCTTCTAATGAACATCAAATTCTTACCATTCAAGTCATTCAATCACTCTTCTGAACACGTTTCAGTTTAGTAAGTCTTTCTTTCTCTCACTTTTAGAATCTCAGATAGAGACTTCTTATGATGTATCTCATTTATGCGTTTGTGGCAGGACTTTTAACAAGATTCAAATGGGAAGGGTATAAAGCTATCTAGATTTTAACTGATGTCATCTCATGATTCTTCTATTAATTTGGGTCATTTTGCAGTTCAGTGTGCTGGAGAAGATTGGAGAAGATGATTGTGGTGTTTTTAACAGGTGTACAGACAATGATGATAATGGCAAGCCTGTTTATGTGAATGTCTGTTGCATTAAAGATCCTGGTTCTGGTGTTCCAATCTCATTAATCGCCCAAATTTCCCTTCTCAAACAGATGGATCATCCCAGAATTACCAGGCATTAATTGCCCTCCTTTAATCTTGCAGTATCATGTTTTTACCCATTTTGAGATTGTTTGCTGGATAATTGTAATTCACATGTTTGATACATTGTCAACAGAAAGCAATTTTCAAGCTTAGCCTTTTAATATAAACATAACAAAGAATGCTTCTTTATGCCTAGATTTCTTAATTACTTAAGTTAGATATCAATTGTCAATTGTTATTTTAGCATCGTCCATTATAATTGGAGGGAAACGTTTTTTTTTTTTTGGGTATCACAGATTGCAGGAAGTTTTCTTCAGCATCAGTCTCAGGCGCGTGTTTCTAGTCTTTGAGAGTGCAGGTCCTACTCTAAAAGATTTCTTGAAGAAATCTCCAGCGACCACCAGAAATCAACAATTGACAAAAGTGAGTGGCTGCCATCCATTTCATTTGATTAAATCTACAATCCACATTTATAATATGATTCGATGAAAGCCTCATGGTTCTTTTGTCTGACGATTTCATTTGATCATTTCAAGTATTATTTTAAAACAGTTGGATAATTTAGGTTCTACAAGATGTGTATTGATACAAATGTATGATACTCTGCTTGATGTAATTTTCTAACTTTGGTTTTTTCTTTCTCTCTCTCTCTCTTTTTTTTTTTTTTGGCAGAGCTTTATGCATCAGATTCTCACTGGAATCTCTTATTATCACTCCAACAATTTTCTCCATGGATGCTTAACTCCTTTCCATGTGCAGTGTGATATTAAAAGCACTAGATTGAAAGTAATTCATGTTGGAATGGTAAAGAAGCTTTTTATTTTTTATTTTTTCTCAAAAAATTTAGGAAGTTTGTTACTCAGATGCTTTGAGATCAGTATTACACTCAAGGATAGATTGGATACGGATCTCTGACTGAATAATAAAAATTAGTGCAAAAAGTGGTATGATAAACTTGTTCATATGTATTGTGAATAGGCTGTTACTCCCTCTTTCAAGGCACCTGAAATTCTGCTCGGTTTCAAAAACTACTCCTTTCCAGCTGATGTATGGTCCATTGGTTGTATATTTGCTGAGATGGTCCTCCTGAAGCCTCTATTTGGCAGTGCAGATGAATTTCATGAAACAGTCAAGATTTTCAGGTGCTAGCTGCTTATAAACATAGCACACTCCCACTAATTTTCTTTCTATCTGCCGACATGCTTTACTTATGTTCAATCTATTCTCTTATATGAAAAGGTTAATGGGTTTGCCAAATGAAGAAACCATGCCTGGGGTGACTGCAGAATATGAATTTCTCCATTGTTTTACAAAAAGTAAACCTAAGGTAAACCACATCATATTTCAACTGTATGTCTCTGTGCTTCTTTACCTTTACTCCCTACTTACTTGTGATGCCATGCCAATGCAATGTAGGATCTTTCACCAGTGTTCCGCAGTCACCTTGAGCCAGCTGGTTTTGATCTTCTTATGGTATATTAATTGGTTTTATGATATAGCAGCCAATTTGTGGTCTTATTAATTAATTTAGGAGATATTTTTTTGATTTGCAGAGAATGCTACGTCTGAATCCAAGCGAGAGAATCACGGTTGATCAAGCTCTGAGGCATGAATACTTCAAGAACATGTTTATTTGAGACCCAGAACGATTTTACTGCATAAACTAGTAATGCTGCCTCGGCTTTCATTCCTTGACCATTCTCTTCAAACATATATGGTCCTCTCAACTCTCAACAACTACCTTCACTAGTAAATGGATTTTTTTTAATACAATTGAAAATTTTCCATTAATGGAATGTTGATTTCAGTATCACATATTTTCCAAGAGAGACTAGACTATATAAATATGACTAATCAATGCTTTGCACGATTTAAAATCGGAGCTATTTATGTTAGAGATAATTTCTCTAACATATCCAACTTTCCACTTCACCTATTATGAATACATACTCAATTCATTCTATTGTTGTCTCACATGATTGAAGTTAATATAAACTACTCACCAATTTTAATATTACACAAATTTCTAAATAAAATCCATCATCACATTTTAATCATCAAACAGAAACATGAATCTTAACGTATGCAAATTTAAATATTTAATATATGATAGTTTTCATTGTGAGATTTTGTAGACGATGGTACGACTTAGGGTTGAAATCGCAGATTAATTTGTTGATGAAGTCAACAATTTAACTTGGGGAGGAGTTCAATCAATCACAATTTGATCGTAGCTTTGAGACAATGAAAACGTGGATTGCAAAGAAGAGAGTAAAAGTGAAAGAAAGATAGAAAGAGTGGGGTGTTGTACAAATCAAATATCTATATGGGTATTTTTAAATTTTGTTAATTTTAAGGTGATATAGTCTTTTTTGAAAATAAAAAATTTTAAGATAATATGATAATTTAATTTTTTGATACTACGTCAATATACATTTTCTTGGAAAGAGTTAGATTTTTTTGTGAGAAATTGTAATTTATGCCATTCTTAAATTTAAGTCAATGATCATATCCCTATAGAATATAGCAAATTCAAGTAAGAAACTAAAAAATGATAATTAGGGTAGCTTAATCTTTTAAATAAAATTAGAGGGTAAATTTGTCACTTTTGAATATTTGGTGTCTAGTTTAAATTAAACCCTAACAAAAATAAACACGATTGTTGGCCATGTTGGATCATATCTAGTATAACCCGTCGTGCCAGGGTAGTGGTATGCATGGTTCAGTTTAGTGTAGTTTGAGAGTTTTTTCAAACAAAACTGAAAAAATCGATACACTTTTTTAATACGATACGATATATATTCTACAATTTAACATTTATTACCAATACAAATCAATATACTTTTTTAAAGAAAAAGATGGTATAATAAGGGTGTATATAAAAAAATTTTAAATATTAAAAGTATTTGTGATATTTTTAAAAATATAGATTATCAATTATAATTTTTATTATTTTATTAATATTTTAATTTTTTAAAAGGAGTATTATACGATACGATACACAATACACGATATGAAAAACTAGGTTTTTCAATATACGATTCAACTACTATGATTTGAACTTTTTAAAATCATAAATTTCTAAATATATATATCATTTAATAAAATTAATTGAATTATATTTTTTAAAAACATAATATAAATATTTAAAATAAATATGAAATATATATACAATATATATGCAAAGAAAATGACAAAATAAATATGAAAATAACAAGTTGTATACTTAATTGATTATTGAAAAATTACGTCAAATATAATATATATATATATATATATATATTAAATACGATTTACTGTTTAATTCAGTTTGAAAATTGTCCAAACCATAACCCAACTTAAAAAAATAATTTGAAAAATTTTCAACCTAAATTAAACTAAACAAAACTATAATTTTTGCCAGTTCGATTTAATTTTACAATCTTAACTAAATTATGTACATCCTTATATCAAACCATAGCTTCCAAAGGGTAGGTTGTGTTGGCCCACAACATGGAAAGCTCGAGGCAAGGTCCCATGAGCCAGTCCATCGGGGGCCTTTAGTGACCAGTCCATGTGTTATCGAGCGGACTTGTTATATAATATATTTATTTAAATTTTTAATTAATTTATTTTTGTATAATTTATATCAGATCAACCCATGAATTGAATCCAAAGACCTTTGGTATAGCTTGTATAACCCACGGGCTTGGTATGGCCCACAAAAATTGATGCTATGCCCCATGGGCCATGTCTTTTGTAGATCTGGCCCGGCCGGCCCTAAGACATGTCCTGTTACATCCTGGTCAATATACAGTAGAGAAAGGCAAACAGGACAGGGAAGGCAAAGGCCAACCCAAACCCAACAACACAATCACAGCGCAACGCAAAACATTATCTCAACTCTCCACCTTCAATTAAATTAATGTAACTATAAGTTCACTTCCCTATACCTTCTCTCTTTTCTCTTCTCCTCTCTACTGGCGGCTCCTCCTCTTCCCCTTCTCCTTCTTCTTTCTTATATTTTCTGATTGTTTTTCCAAATTTTTATTTGGATCTTTTTAGAGATTTCAATCACGATTTTTTCAACCACGAATCGACACACCGCCATGGTCGCGGCAACTCAACAACAACAACAGCAGCAATCGCAGCTGCAAGTGTCGCCTGAAGAAGAAGCCTTAAAGAGAAACACTGATTGCGTTTACTTTCTTGCTTCTCCTTTAACCTGCAAAAAGGTATCTTTACTTTTCTTTCTTTAGCTTTTATTTAGTTTTTTTTAAGATCTTTGAGATCTAACTAGGGTTTCAGATTTATAATCCTTGTTTTATCTCGAAATTGGGAATTGTGTTTCTTCTTTTGGATCTTGTTGGATTTCTTGGATGAAATCTTGGAATTTCATGGTCATTTTGTTCCGACAATTCTAGGGTTATATTTCTCTTTTTGTATCTTAATAGTTTTTTTTTTTCCTTTAATTAATGATGAACCAATTCTCTCAAAAGATGACTGATTTGGGTAACTTTTTCGTGAATCTAATTTAAGTTATGTGTTCTTATAAACTCCTAACATAAGATTAAGAATATTTTTATGGAAGTTGGAAATTTTTTCAAGTTGTAGAATGTGGTGTAATTATTGATTAATCTGTTTCTATTACTATTGTTTCTCTTTTAAAGCCCCAAATATTAGTTAAGTGGTTTAGACCTTTGATTTCTAATCAAGAGTTCGGTCATTCAAATCTCTGTAACTACTTAGATTTTAAAGCCCACAAGTTTATTGGTTGCCAAGCTTGATGGGTCTTATAATATTCCCTTGTTTCTAACGTGGATAATTCATAAGGGAATTGAGGGTTTTTGTGTGAATAAAGGTTTATTGTTCCTTTCTTTTTTTTTTTTTTTTTTGCTTGATATTATATGTCAATTTGGATTGCAGGATGTGCTTTTTGGAGTTCTTTTCCACATTCAACATATTTTATGCATTTTATTTGTATCCATGTCTGTTAGGCTTCCAACATCAGTGATTACTGAATTGCTTTCGTTTTTGTTACATGTCAACAGGGGAGTGAATGTGAGTATCGCCACAGCGAATATGCTCGAGTTAACCCCAGGGATTGTTATTTCTGGTTGCATGGTAATTGCTTGAATCCCAAGTGTGGGTTCCGGCATCCGGTGAGTTTATCCTCCTTCTGAACTAACATTTTTGTATTGATTTAATGTTAAATAGATATTGAAGTGAAGGGTATTTGATTGATTTGACATCTGGTGGACAATAAATTTGGGAGTTCTGTTAGATTGTTTATATAAGTTCCAATCATCGCTACTGCATCATGAATGTGGAATCCTGATGTTTTCTTTGTCAGCCTCTTGATGGCTTGTTAGGAACACAAACGGCACCCTCGACTGGATCCACTTTCCCTTCAGCGCACTCAACTGCAGCTTCTGCAACGGCTGCAACACCTGTGACCCACACTTCTCACAATCCAGGGAAACAAACAGTCCCATGCATTTTCTACCAGAAGGGGCTGTGCCTAAAAGGTGATAGATGTGCTTTTATGCATGGAACAACTCCTACAACTAATAAAGTCTCGCAGCAGCCAGTAGCGGCCCCTGTTGCTGAACCTCCATCATCAAAGAAGGCTTTTAGTGCCCTTCAAAAGAGCACTCAGGAGCAGAAGGTTGCACTGGCAAATGTCTCAAAGGCAATTGCAGTACCTCCTGAAGGTAAGAAGCCTACTCCAAAAACTGAAATTGCCTTACCTAGAACCACTGTAGGAATTGAAAGGGATGTACCACTGCCTTTGATTGGTGATGTTGAGTTTCCTCGCTATAAAGCAAAAAATGTACCTTCTCTCATCAATGGTAACTCTTCGAGCCGTTCTAGCCGTTTGCATCAGGCTCATGCATCAGATGATCAAGTTTTTCAGCATGGGAAGGACACTGAGGAGTTTCTGAGGGAGTCCTCTCCTGGGTTTGATGTTCTTGTTGATGACGAGCTCAGAGATTCTAATTATTACCGTGATGAAGATCAATATGGCCGAACAAGAGGTCATGAAGGAAGGAACTTGAATTCTGTAAATGAATACGAGATGAGTCACTCCATTGATTACAATTCAATGGCCGACATTGACAGGGAAACATTTCATGATGCTTGGGGCTATGACATTGACCGCACACAGGGGCAGTATGCTTGGGACCAGCACAGAGGTTTGTCAGATAGAGTGTTAGTGGGTTCATCTCATCTAGAAAGGAGTTACTCTAAGGCTGAGAGCCCTGATCAAATTGATGAATCAGATCTCAGGTATCGTTTGTCAAAGCATAGGAGGGTTAATGGATTAAGATCAGTTGTCAATCTTGATTATTCTCCTGACAACAAGGTTGAAGAGCGAAGTCACCGGAATTCTTCTCAAAGGGACTCACTCCATTCAACCACTCATGAGAGCTCTCTTGGCAGTCGCCTTCGTGGTAGAATAAAGCTTCCCAGTAGATCTCCAGTCGGTAGCAATGGTTTGCACTCAGAAAGGGAAATGGACAGGGGAAGGAATAGGGGCCCTGTGTCACCTGGTAAGCTCCATCAGGGGAGGCTCCGAGACAGAATAAAAGGGAGGCTAGAAGAGGATTACAATAATGTAGGAAGAAATCTCCGGGGTCCCCGAATGAGAAGAGAACTAATGGATGATAATAATGCTGATTTTTCTGGTCCAAAAAGTCTTGCAGAGCTGAAAACCGGGAAAAATGAGGAGAGCAAGGAACAGCAATTTCTTGGAAAGCGAAAAAGCTTTGAGAATAATCAACAATTTGACGGTGAGCTTTCATTTAAAGGGCCACTGCCCCTAAGTGAGATTCTGAAGAGAAAAAGAAAAGCTGAAGGTACAGCTTCCAGTGGAACAATGCCATCAATCACTGAGGATGACAATAACCAGAAAGAAAGCAAGGAAAATATTGTTGGTAGCTCCAGTAATACTGCAGTATCAGGAACAAAGCAAGTTGTTTCCACTGTATTCAAAGAAGTAGCCAACAATAAGGATGAATTGAAATGTTCAAAAGCTGATGCTTTTGGAGTGACTGAAGGGAAAAATGAAACCAACCAGGATGAGCCTCCCCAGTTAAATAAAGGAAGTGAGCTTGAGCCTCAAGAAGGGATGATTGGCGATGAAGCAATGGAAGATCATGAGCTTGAAGCCGATGGTCAGAGGGATGGGGAATATGAATATGAGCAGGTTGATGAAGGAGAATATAATTATGAAGAAGGTGAAAATGCAGAGGCAGAAGATGAATATTTAGATGATGAAGATGGAGATGACTTTGCTAAGAAGATAGGAGTTATGTTCTCTTGAAGAATGTGGGAGGACATATCTGGTTTTTAGTATTATTTGTGGTTTTTGGAGAACCGTTGAAGTTGATAATGTTGGATTTTATTCAACTGGTTAGATGATGTTATGAAATTTATCTATAGAAGAGTAGGGATATTAAGTTTTGTTCTTTGTATGAATTGAAACATTTTCATTGTATTTATAACTGATTGGATAAGGAATTTTCTCAATGTTTTGAGGCGGTTTGCTGGAGCCACTAGATAATGGTGGTTGCTTGATGCATGACAGAGACGGTAGAAAATAATAACAAAATTTCTCTTTCACTTGGCACCTTTCCACACCTGTTTCCTACTATTTTATATTGAATGAAGATGAACTAACTGAAAATGAAGAGTAAAGTTGCAAAAAGGAATAGACTTTGAGACATGCCACATAACGTAAGTTTTATTATTTTTTAAATTAAATTAATTTTCAAGTGATTAAGTTTGTAATACCATATCAGAAACATTGGTGGATTAGAGTTGAATCAACTTGAGTGGAATTTAGAATGTTTAACATGAGTTTATAAAAGTTAATAATGAAATCGTTCAAAAAGTTGTTGGAAAGTGTCAAAAAAGAAAGGTTACTGGAGATCAAGGTTTTTAAAACCGGACCGGAGTAAAAACCGTTTTGAATATTGGTTTCGGTTGAACCGTTTAGACCGGCTAGTTCGATCGGAACTATAGTTTTATGTAATAATTTAAAAAAATTATGTCTAATTACATATGTTTTACATACTAAATTTTATGTTACACATACTTTTCATAATTAACAAAATATATGTATTATTGAACATAAATTTAATAAGTAATAACCATTAACTTTACATCAAAATAAAACATCATCTTTAATAGCATTATCTACAAAATATATAGTTGAATATTTTATTTTCTTTCACTCTAAAAATCAATTATTTACGCAAATATTTCAATATCCATTATTTATAACAATATTCATTATAAATTGTCATATATTGGTTTATTATATATAAATAGGGTATCATAGAAGATTGATATTTAACTTCCAAATTTTTGGAAACTAACCACATTACGAATGAAATATATTCAGTCCAGATATCCAATACAGATACATAATAAAATTACAAATTAACAATAACATATTAAATTGACAGAAATACTAAGTCAATTACAAATTAACAATAATAAGTTAACCTATTATTAAACACCAAAAATCATAACACAAATTAACAAACATCAAATGCCAAAACCTTGTTGAATTAAAATGTTAAAAATTACAATGTTGACTTGTTGTGCACTATTTAACCAAATTATCAGAAGAAAAAAATTTAAAAAATACTATACAGTAAGCGTTTAAACAAACATAATATAAAACAAATCATTTAATTTAAACCAAATATATTATTATTATTATTACTCACTGCTGTCTTGGGAGCCTACAGCAACTGCAGCAATTGATGTCCTGCATGCAAGATTTAAACTTGAATCAACGGTGTGAAAGCTTGCAACATGAATCAACGGCGGTTTTAACTTGTGAAGTTGGAGAAAACCATCTCCTGCAAGTCTTGCGTGCACAGCAAGGAAGAAGAAAAAAAATAAAACTTTTTTTTTATATAAAGCCTTGAACCGGAACCACCTAAACCAGGTTGGACTGCGGTTCAGGTGTGAACCGATGGTTCAATCGCGGCCCAAATCGATTTTAAACTCAAAATGGTCCTGCCTTCTACAATAACCGTTTACTGTTCCGGTGCACGGTTTGGCAGGTTCGATCGGTCGATCCGGTCCGATTTTAAAAACCTTGCTGGAGATGATAGTAAAGAAGGATTGTTAAAGAAAAATAATTGTTAGTGAAGAAAATTAGTTATTGATAAGAAAATCACAAAAAAAAAAAAAAGAATTTGTTAGCAACTCACTCGAATTGTTTGAGCTAAAAACTTATCCAAATCTAAGTCGGTTTAACTTAAATCCACCTCTTACCTGGATTGAAAGAAACACGAGAAGGTTAACATTATATTTACATGGATTAAATGCTTAAGATTCTTGTTTAAATTTTGATTAAAAGTAAAATTTGTCATATTTGTCCTTTTGATTATATGATTAATTTACACAAAAGTGAGTCCGTGTATATATATATTTATACAATCAAACCCCATTCACTCAAATAATATTTAAGAAGCATCAACATACATAATTAGCGATCAATTCTGCCAACTATGTACAAACTGAACTAAAATACAGATAGAAATACTTTCACCCAATAAAACGAGAAGAGTGGAAGCTGCCAAATTAAGCTTCCTGTTGTCACAAAAGCACATTCATGTTCTATTGTATTAAGGCTTAAGATATTTAACAATGTAATTACCTTATAAATTAAGGATGGTATAGAGATAAAAAAGATCTTGTGATATAAAATACGAAGCAGTATTAACATCCACTTTCATAGGTGGATCATTTACCAAATTGTGGCTAAGTTATATCTCAACACCATAAAGGATTACACATTATATGTTATGAGAATTTTGGGATTCTATCTAGTATTATTGTTTCAGTTTGTTTCATCGAATTGGATAATCATAGGCCCATATTTAATGGAATATTAACAATATAGATTTTGGAACTACAAAAGGTAACATTAGCCAAATTATGATTAATATATGTAATATATGTCCATGGTGTAGTGTTATCTACTGTGTAATCAATAGATAATTAATAATGTGTTTAATGTGTTTTAAGATTAACACTTAACTTCAAGGTGTTTGATCTCTATATATATATATTTTTTTCTATATCTCCCTCTTTCTTGGGTGGTCTTTTATATTTATAAGACTACTGAAGAGAATTACGTGCAAACCCTTGAGAAGATCATGAATAAATTTCATGCTAAGTGGAGGTCTTCTCAGAGTTTCAAACTAGAAGGTTTAGATTTTCCCTTGACTAGTCTAATGTTTGATTGTTAGTTGTAGTTACTTAAGTACACTTTTTGGAAGAGATGTTTCTCATATAGAAATTTTATGAGTTGAAGAATACCGTATAACAATTGCTCTTTAGTTTTTGAAGTGCAAGAAGAACTTTGATCACTTTTTACCTTGAGCAAATTATTGTCATGTGAAGATTGTTATGTCTTTATCAATAAAGATGTGCAAGTTATCGTCATAATAATTGTATATTATGAGTTCCGTATCAATCTCATCGTTCCACTTTCTTGTGGAACATGATTGGTTGTACACTCTTGCAACTTAGGATGTTTTAGCATGTGTTTGAGAGTAGAATTGAGTAGTTAGGATAGGTACACATTGTTTTCTCATTTTGGCTATAAAAGAATAAGGACATTGGCCTAAGTCTCTCGTCTCTCACAAGTCTTCTTTTTTGTATTTGTTGTGGGTCTTCATATGTCTTTTGAAGGTCTGATCTTCTTTTTAGTCAAAGAAATATTATCACTGGTTATAAGATGGTAAGTTATTCAACTTTTAAGAGTTTTTGATTATTTAAATTCTAATGTGTTATATATTTTTTGAGCAAGTAACAGTTAAGGTGTATTTCTAAATGTAATGGAATAAAGAAGTTCAAAGTTTGAGTCATCTATAGAGGGTGAGAAAATGAAGGATGAGTTTTATTGTAGCTTTACAGTCCAATCGATAGTGGGCAAATTCCACATGTTAAAAAATATATATTAAATTATTAATACATAATTTGTAAAGTATCAAAAAAATTCTCTATACTTTTTAATATTTCATCACCCCCCAAATGTTTAAAAAATTACTTTACAACCTTATTGTGTCAACCCCATCTGTTGCGCCTACCTCGCCTACCATACTCAAAAGGTTCTTATCCTCAATTTCTTCTAATTTTCATAAATTATTATTCAAAACCAAATCAATATTTTATATTAATATAGATTTGAAGTAAATAAAATGGTTAATTAGCATTTTTTAAACTAAAATTAATTATAAATAATCAAATTTAACAAAGTAATAAGATATGACTGATCACTTTTATCACTCATACTTTAATTCTACCTAAGATTTTTATATAATTTTCAAAAAATCTAACTATAAATTATATAAATAAAGTTAACAATCCAAGTTATAACTAAGATTAATAATAACTATTAAGAATTAACAAAAAAATAGGATATACGTGAAAATAAAAGGTATAAGCGATGATAAGATTCTTTTAACCATCATTTTTACCATCACTTTTACCCACAATTTTATTAAATTTTCAATAAATTTCAAGCAAAAACAAACATAGTAAATTCTCCCAACCAAAATAAACAATAATGATAAAAAATTGATGAAAAAAATTTAAAATTATGGTTATTCATACTAAGAGCAAATCATGCATATCCCAAAAAAATCTCTAAATTTTGGATGCAATTTTGAGGGGAAAAAGAAAAAAGAAACAACATAATGAACTGCTTAGATGAAATTTTGTCGGATTTCTTAGAATTTTAAATAAATTTTAGATCAAGTTATAAATGAACAGGCTTTCGTGCAACTAAGGGTTTACATAATGTTAACAATCAACGTCGGCATTCATATAATCTTTAGAGTATTAATTAATATCATATAGAGTATGAGAATCAAATTGAGTATTGTAACATATATCATGCATCATATTATGTCATGAGATACGCTTTTTAAAAAATAAAAAAATAATAATTGACACGTCATTATTTAAAAAAAATCATAAACACCTTTAAAAATTTAAAATTTCTCATATACATAATTACTATATCATTATTTTCTCTAAAAAAATATATTATTTGTATCGATAATATATATCATATTTTATATTATGTCTTATATCGTACTATATATTTATTATATTATATTAATTTAATATATATTAAGATATATATTATTTTTCATCTGTAAGTGATATTGATACCCATGATATTGGCTGTAAAATTAGGACATTTTAATTTTTTCAACCTATTTATAAGAATCAATTGGCTTCACTCTTTATATACTATTGGCAGGCCGAATCTTTTAACCTTAGTGGGCTGGATATAATAGAGATAGGTTTGGGACCGGAGGCTGGTGTTAGTGACGTGAGGTTCGGATTTCGGGAACGTAGTTTGAACAGGCAAGGAGGCTGAGGTATGGTTTCAGGTTTGGATTATCCTCACACTCATTTTCCTTTCAGTCTGTATAGCCGTTAAAAAATTAAATAGGAAAAAAAAAGTTTGTCTGCTCTTGTGAAATAAACCACCTGAATGTCTTCTTCTACGTCAGGACTATATATAAAGAATGGGTTCTAGGGTTCCTGTTCAGCACTACAACTTGACATCAGCCAATTCCTTCATCGGAACCTCTTTGCATGATCTCAACACCGTCGATTCTCGCCCCTCTGACATTGATACTATTGCTGACGTTGATCCTCGCCAAGTTTCTCTTCACAATCACCAAGATTCCAACTCTGTCGTGAGTCTTCCTTTTTCTCTTACTCTTACTTTTTATTCTTCTATTTCACTTACCAATTCCCTAATTTCACTTCAATTTTAGTTTTATATAAGACCAAGTGTTTGAGCTAATGAAGTGATACGACTTTTATGTCAGTGTTTGTACTCTATTCGACTATTTCTCGTGGCAAGTGATCAACGTTTGATGTTTTCAAGTCATGATTTGGTGATAATTGCACTGCAACTCTAGGTTTGTTAGTCATTTTATGGTTGATGTTGATGGCGATGTGATCTCGTTAAGGCCTAGCACTATCAGGGAGCTTGAAGTTAATGTCTTATAGGGCTATATAAGATTCTTCAGGATGATATTTCCTTATAAAAAAATTTACGAGTAGGTGTTCTGACTAGGATAGTTTTCTTTGTGTGAATTGCTTGTTTAGGATACATTCAAAATGTCATCAAAAAGTGGAAATGGAGATTAGCAAATGTGGACAATTATTCACTTCAACGGAGATGTGTTGCGGTTTGTTTGTTACTTTGATAGGAGTTAGGAGTTGTTTCAGCGATGCCTAAATTTACTAACTAGACTGTCGGGGAGGAATGATTGAGTGGAGACATAGCTTAGAAAGTGTTTCCTTTGTGTTGATTTGTGATTGTCTGGAGGAGAAGGAATAATATTGCTTTTGAGGGAGTTGAGTCTTCTATTTATGTTGCAAGATGACTTTCTTGAGGACTCCTTCCTTATAGCTGTTGACTTCTACTTCTTTGCTTATTGAAACTTTATTCTTAATCTTTAACATGCCTTGTCTGTTAGGTTGGTTATTGCTTTTGTTTTGTTATATTTTGTGTTATTTTTTCATTTTTAGTGTGAGCTATGAGAATATGTATTTCTTTTGTCATTCCTTTAGTAGGAATTAAAGAAGTATGCATTACATTTTCCTTTGTTTCTGTAATCATATCAAATTTTTACAGGTATGAATCTCTTTTTGATTACTTTGCTCTTGAAACCCAATAAATTGAGATGCCTAGATTGTCATCTGTCTGAAAATTTGGTTTCAGTTGATTGTAGTTAGTGATGAATTCTAAACACTGGATGAGAGATGAAAGTGTTTAAATTTCTTTCTTCTTTTGGAAAAAATAAAGACAAACTGAATTGCACATCATATTTATTAAAATCTGTGGAGAAAGTTGTTAATCCCCTTGTAATTTTTTTCAGGATTGTATACATGATTCTTATAGAAACCCTTTACCACTTCACGGTGTTGGAGTGGAAGAAGATCGCTCTAACTTGGAGAATACTGGTCCATCAAGTGGTGCTTATGATATTTTGACTATTGAGGGTAAAGTTAAATTTTCTCATTAATTGTCTTATTATCAAAATATCAGCGTTCTTTGTCTTAAATCTTATGGACGATTAATGCCTCATATGGATCCACTCATGTAAATGGGTTTGAACCAGATGTTTCCCCTATTGAACAAGCAAGGGCAAGGCTTCTGCAAATTATTGTCGATCATTTTATTTCTGACCATGTGATTGAAGTGGCTGATTCTGAGGCTGATTATACTTCTAACTCAGGGCAAGATAAATTGAACAAGAGGAAGACAAGAGATGTCCAATATGAAGGTGATCCAAGGTTCGCTCTGCCTTTGATGTATGTTGCTAATATGTACGAAAGCTTAGTTAATGATGTAAACTTAAGGCTAGCTTCCTTGAATGGTATTCGTGACAAGACCATTGGGGTGGCCCTTGAAGCGGCAGGTGGTTTGTACAGAAGTCTGGCTAAGAAATTTCCAAAGAAAGGTATTACCTTTTCTTTTTCCTCAATTCTTTTTTGTTTTATGGAGGAAAAGTACCTAAACCCCTGTTGAGGGCTTTTAAACACCCCGAGAAATAAATTCCTGAGTTTAAATTTCTTTCTTTGACTCAGTATCTTTCTTTTACCCAATCGTTGCCTATAAAAGTTAATTGAAGACAATTTATTCTTTGAATGCCAATTGCCAAAAGAAATATCTGAAAATGATAATGAGAGCATTCTTGTTAGTTTTGGGCATAAAATCTGGAACCATTATAAATTTACTTGCCATATCTTCTTATTAACAGGTTCTTGTATGTACAAACGAAGAGAGTTGGCAACTTCCCTTGAAACAAGGACAAGATTTCCAGAATTAGTAATACAAGAAGAGAAGCGAGTTCGTTTTGTAGTAGTGAATGGTCTGGATATTGTTGAGAAACCAAATAATGTGCCCATTGATGATGCTGAGTGGTAAGTACTTCATTGTTCATAGTTTATGTTAGCATGTCTCTATCACCATAGAGCATCCTATTTATCAAATTTTAAAAAATGCTTTGTCAAATTATTTACAGTTTTGATCCTCTATGATCAGTGTTATTCCTGCATCTTTTTTCTGCTTTTTGCACTTCATAGTGAAAACAAAAGGAATGCATGATTGCATGGAATGGTGATTGTACCAGGATATTTTGATCTCAAATAGTGGAACACATGTTATTTTACCATATATAATGTTGAAATTCTCATCCTGAGATTATGAATGATATTTTGAATCTATTCTGATTTTCTTTTTCCTTGTTTTTGGAAACAATAAAACTATATGTACCCACTTTGGGTACACAAATGTATACACATTTATATGTGTCATCATGTGATTGGATGATTTTGAATTGAGAATAAAACAATAACCAATCATATGATGACACATATGAGTGTGTATACATTTGTGTACCCAAAGTGGGTACACATAGTATTGCTCTTTTGGAAAATATAGGTTTAAGAAAAGTGGACATTAGTTCAGATGGGTGGTTCTTTTGGATTTTTATATTTTTTTTGTACAATGATACTTGTTGAACATGTAAAACCATTCATGTTTGGCCTTACATTGAATATAGGGGACTATGTAATGAAAATTTTTGGAAGTTTAGAGTCAGTTTAAAGCTAATATATAAGAAGCAAATGTTAATTCTCCTTAGCCTCATTTCAAATATAGTGGTAGATTCTTTTTATCATTTAATTGAGAACTCAGAAATAGTGTGTTAATATCAGAGTACAGTGTTACAAGCATGGACTAGCTGTCCACTGACAGCCGCCTTTTGAAAATTGGGACAAAAAGGTATACAATGTAGTATAATCTGCACATTATGAACAAGAAAAGTGACATACTCCTATTGATAGAAAAACCTTAGCTCTTACAAAATCAAAATCAAGCTTCCCCCACGGTTATGAAGAATAAAAAACAAAGAACTATCTTGGAATATCTTGGAAGTCTTTAGTTATTAGAGCTAATACAGAAGCTAATGAGCGAATTCTTCTCCACAAAATAGTTTCTTCTTCATATCTTTCTTCAAAAATCTGCTTTCTTATATTTTTATGTTAAATTACTCATGAAAGATCTAGCTCTACAAACTTCCAAAGATCATTATCCAATTACCCACAACTAATTCAATATGGCTATTGAAGAAGTGGCACTCCTTGGAAATAGCTTACAAGAACTTATGTTGGCTTTGAAACTAACAACTTCAGAACCCAATCATTTTGATGTTTCCAAAGGAGAACTCAATAGCCACTTAGACGAAAGAGCCCTATCTTTAGTCATCAAGTTATTCGTTCCAAGCTTTATTTTTCTTTATGCAAGTAGACTTAACTTCTGAAGGAGGACCACATTGATAGAATTTACTTTTTGAAAGAGAACCAGATGTAGGACTAGTTAAAGAGTTGGAGATAGGAGAATAAGAGGAGAGTTTAGGGAGAATCACAAGAAAGGGGTGAAATTCTAGAAGAATTTAGAGAGAAAGAGACAATCAATAGGGAGTGAACTAATGTTTTTATTCATCCATTAATCAAGTATGTTAACAATAATAAAGATAGAAGCCTTTATTTATGGGCTTAAGAAATCTAATCTTAATAAAATATAAAATCCTTAGATATGGAAAGATCCATTATGAAGAGTTCATTTCCCCTCCTTTTGAAAGGATAGACCTTTTTTCAACCCCATGATCCATTTTTGAGTTGCTTCACTATTCAGTTCAAAAAACTTTATGACCTTGAGTTATCTCTAAGTGTATGACCCATTATTAAGAAGTCAGTTTCCTATAATAAAATCTGAGATTTACAAGCAAGAGTTTGAATTTCTTCTGCTAATAAATGATTTTGGAAATAGGACTCTCAGTGAAATTGTTTGAGTCATAAAATAATGTTAAAACATTAATGACTCTTAGCAAATTGACTATCTTGACCAATTTCACACATTGGGAAAAGAGTGCATCACCTATGAATTGAACTTGAGATTGATGAACATCATCCTTTCCAACCTTGTTACCATTGACCATATTTGCTTACTCTTATTTGTGTAGGGTTTTCAAGATGCTAGTAACCGGCAGTGCAACAAAATTAAAAATTTTAAAAACAAATAATCCTAAAAACCCTAACTAGGATATCTGTTTTAAAACATATAATCATAAACATGTTAAACACTCATAAAGTGTTTTAGGTTTATACCTGCATTGGTGGCTCCTTCAAATCTTCATTTGACTTGACATTGAACACTATAGCGGCGCCTTGGTATCCACACGAAGCACAAACACATGAGAGGCAGTCCAAGGAGAAGGCTATCAAGGCTTTTTTATTGGATTATCTATGTTCACGGGAAGGAGAGAAAACAAAGACTTGCGACTAAGGTTTTTGTTGTATATGTGTTATTATTTTATTTTATTTCTAACGCACGTTTTTATATATGCAGGTATTTGAGTGTAGTAGGAATTTCATCTAACCTTGACATTGTTAACACACATGCACAACTGACATGTTTTACAACTTGCATGGGTGGCACACAACGTGCCGCCCGACAAGTTTTCAAACCATGCATAGGTGGGACCAAAAGTGTGCTACTCGGCATGATTTCAACCATTTCACGACTAGACAATGCTTTAATAATTTTGCATAGTACTAACTTGGTTAAAGCGTGGTCAATTGGATTCTCTCATTCCCTAAACACCGTGATTATCACCAAATAATCCTCGTCTCTGGGTTCAAATAAACCCCTATATATGTATGACCCATAAGCTCTCTATCAAACCGACAGTATTTGAATTTAAACCGAATTCAAGATTGGCCTCTAACAAAGCAGTATGATCACTCAAACGATAGAGCGTTAGCGGACATCTCTTAAGCTTTTACAACATCACAGTTACGTGTAATTTAATCTTTTTGTCAATCAATATCTCTTGAGGCTAAGACATACAAAAATGTCTATTTTAATAGTTTCTTGATATAAACTGCTATACATCAATGACTGACATGAATTAGGTTACAATCTCATCTCACTGTGACCACAGATTCAAGATATCGTAGATGTCATTCCGTATTCTCATGTGAGATATTTACTCCTGTACTTAGGAGTGACGAATCCTTCATCGATCAATCATAGCCTCCATATATCTCACGATATGACCAATTATTACCTTTATAGTTATCCCAATTACGATAGCACGTTAAATAGCATCAACCCATATCGATCCTTACATAAGACGATCTAATGACCTCGTGTCAAAGGATTATATGCACCTATGGTGTTCAGAAGATTTATTTCATTGATACTAAAGCAACCATTCATAGAGACGTCTTCTGGTCAGGTTACTCCGATAAATTCATCCACAACATGCACTCATATATTGCACTAAAAGTGGTAGGGTCATTCAATACTATGATAATCTCATCATTATTACATGTGCCCCTTTATTTATTGTAATGTCGGGATTATGGACATTTCTAGAATCACTACTAAAAGTGTACATAGGGTTTTCACGATCAATCATATGATCCCCTTGTCATAATTCTACCATTCTAAAGATATATTATTTGCACAATCATATAAATAGACAACATATGAATTGAATGACAATAAATCCTTTATTAATTATTAATATAAAATTATATCTATAAATATTAAATTCAATTGGCTATAGGGCACCTACTCTAACAATCTGTCACCCAGCAAATTTAAAGAGAAGGGCCTTTGTTGAATCCTCTTGAAGCACTAAAAAGGCCCCTTGGAAGCCCATTTATGAAGACTGAAAATACATAGAATGTGGGCATCCCTTCATCCAATTTCTCTTTTAGCTTGGAGGACAGAATCTAAACAATTTCTGGCTTGCTTGTTAAATTTTTATTTATCAGAAAAAGTTGCTGGACCTTATGTTCAGTTAAATTCAACGGATATATACACATGGACTTAGGAATGAGCATATAACGTCATCCTCACCCTCCTTCCCTGAGTTTGTGCAGATAGTTGGATTTCTTGAAGTCTCCACTACATATTTCAACTTTGCAAACAAGAGTAAAACCAATCTTCTGCCCTGATTTTCCACTCTACAGTAAATCTGATGTGGGAGACATGAATTTAGTTTTATTATGTTTAGAAGCAGGTCATGTTTTTAATGGCATAGTTTTTATCTTAAGCTTGTCACATTGATTATGAATCTCTTTCTTAACTAGTGATAAGGTTAATTTAAGTTGATTAATGCAGCATATCTGCTTTGTGCTGATGAGACTGCACATGTCTACAGGTTTAAAAGATTAACAGGTCGAAATGAAGTAGTTATCTCTGCTCAAGATTATAAATTCTATTCCCCAAGGCACAAGTATAGGCGTGTTACATCAAACTCTGTATCTAATATTCCTGGTTTGCCTGTAAGCTTATTTCTTTTTACTCCTACAAGAATGGCATGCTTCATTTTCATCAATGCTCTAGGTTGTGATGTTTCCTGTAGACACAGAATATTCAATAACTTATATTACTTGCTTTAGGCTAACATGACATGATATTATTTTAGACTTTCATTGTTAATTAAGTTATGATGGTGGTTTTGATATTTTACATTGGCACCTTCACATGTTGGATTTGTTAATGTAATGGAATATAATGATGCAGAAATTTCTGTTAATACTTAAGCATGCCCTAAGTAAAGACGTTACCGAGTAACTCAACCATAGAGATAACTTTCATTCTTATATCATTTTTCAGGCATTCCCTGGTGCAGAAAATTCTTCTGCAATGGCTAATGCACATGGATTTCGCTCTGTAAGTGAAGAGTATTGCTTTAGTAATGTTATCTAAATCTTTCTTTGTGATTAAATCAGAATTTGGACAGACGTAATTAAATTTCTGGTTTAAGAACTGTCGGATTCTTATTTAAATTGCAGTTCTGTTGTCTGGCTTATGTGCTACTGAGAAATTTTGTTAAATTGAATTTTAATGGGACTTATGCACAATTTTTTCCTCAGTCACAAAATCAACAGCAGACTTCTACAAAACATCACATGCAGTCACTCTCTCATCAGCCTCAGTTTCATCATCAAGGTCAACCTGCACCCCACTATTCACAAAATCATCGACACTTGCCTGAAATCGCTCATCCTCACGAGTCGTCAACAATTTCCCAACACATGGCATGCTTACAGCCTCTCACAGGAGGTCATGTTGGAGAGGGCTTGAATGTAATGGTGAGTTATTAACTTTATATCTGAGTTGTTTCGTGAGTTAATAAATTTAAATGCGCAAGTTACATTGTTTTCAAATATGAACTCAAATTGTACATTGAATTAGATTGTTTTTTATTTACTTACTGCATAAATTGGTCTACATTTCAGCCAACCGGCCCTGCAAAGTTTTGTTATGAATGTGGAGCTCCATATCTTAGAGAAACCTCCAAGTTTTGCTCAGAATGTGGAGTTAAGAGGTTAGGAATGTAATTAACAGCAGCAATGTTATGTGCATCCAATTTTGAGTGAGTCCTTTTAGATGGTGTATTATTATGTTATTGGGTATTACTTTATCTTTAATTCAAAATCACTCAATCACATGATATGACACATCATCTTAGTATCTAATTGGTTATTTAAAATTGGGTGCATATAATTTTATTGTATAATTAATCAAGAATTAAAATTGCTGTCACTTTTTCCTCTCCCTGTTGTAGATTTTAATATTTGCCTAGGGTTCGGTTGTTGTAATTTATAGACTTAGACATTCAAATTAATGTCTAATTATTACCTTCTTAGTCAATACAATACTGTTTTGAATTATGCTTCTAGCTTTCTACTCAAATAAGCTTGAAGCATATCTGAGTAGACATAGGAAAATTTATTCCATGAAATTATAATTGATTGCCCTAATGATTTTATTGGAAGAAAGATAGAAAAGAAGCCACAAATCATATTGGATCCTCCACCTGAAACTTGAGGAGGGGAGAAGAGTGCAATATTTGCTTAGACTCATGAAACACATGAATAGAATACCGTGGTTTTACGGTTAGCAAAACAATAAAATTATGTGTATCTAATTTTGAATATTCAGATGATAGGTTATTATGTAATTGGTAAAGGTAAATTAATACTCAATCACATAATAACACATCATTTAATTCATTTTTGCAAAACATATATATTTTTATAGTATATTACCTTCATAATTTTATGTATAAAATAATATATTATATACGTTTTATTATTTCTCTAAATGTTTATAGTTTAATAAATTTTACAACTTAGTATAATCTTCCAAATTTATTTATTTTTGAATAATTTCGTAAGTTAAAATATTAATTATTTTTTAGTTCAATTTTTTTCATGCTTGTGTAAGATTATTGCTTTAAACTCATATTTTTTTCCATATTAATATATTATATACGATTTACTGTCTCTCTAAATGTTCATAGTTTGTTTAATGTAATTTGGTGTAACTTGTGTTGTATTATAATGAGTTCAAGCTTAGTGAGTTTCTTCCTCGTTATAAATAAACATGAGTTAGTAAGAGTGGATTTGATCTAATTTGAGCTTGTACAAGGAGCTTCTTAAGATTGATTTGAATCTAAAAAATTCAATTCAAGATCGTTCAATTGAATAAATTGAAACTCAAACTCAATTCAGAACCAATTTGCTTTGAACTTGATCCAAGCAAAGCTCGAACTTGAATGTTTGTATTGACTTACATATAAAAATGAATCAAATTTTTAACTCGAACTTAAACTTAACTCATTTGAACCAATTTATAATTTGCGCTCGGATTTAATCCAACCTTCTGGGTTAATATATTTTTCCCGAGGTTGGGATCCATTGACTTGTTGAAGATATGTGGTCTGTATTTAGCTAATTGTTTTAGTTTCAATTTTAATTTGTATTTATATACTTCCTCTCTTATTTACAACTTAATTTAGCTAAATGCTCAATAGAAGCCTTGTGACAGAAGGAAACGAGCTCACTATCTCACGGAAAATGTTGAGAATCTACCCTGATTTATGTTAAATACATCCCCAGTATTGGAACTATATATGACCTCCTGTGTTGCTAGCTTTCTTGAGATTTGCTCAATAACCGCAAATCTTTTCTATTACAAGAAGATTGTAATAACAATAACTACATGGAAGATCAAAAGATAATTTCAGAACAACAAGGGTATGCTTTCCATACAAAAGTATTAACTTGGGGAAGTGGGGTGCGAGGCTTTAAGGTATTACCAAACATAAATTGTGTCATTTCATACTGTTAAAAGACATTTCATCCCATGTATTAAGGGATTACATAGAACTCTTCACTAGGTGACAATGACATAAAATCAACTCTCACAGGTATGAAACGAGCAAGGTCCAAGCCATTTTAAAGAATCTTATACATTCCAACATTCTATTCTCAACATACATGACACCGAAATTCTGACATTACCGTATTACAGCCATATTACATTATGTTTTTACAAAGTTTGATCTTGATCCTACACCAATATTCCAAAATGGTACATTCAAAAACAATGCTCAATGGCCCCTCCCACATGTGCATAGAAAGGCGACTGTTAATTTGAGTTTATTCTGATTTCTGAGGACATAACAGACCATGGCATGACGTTTTTACAGTGAATGAAGCAACTGATTCGACATATTAGACAATTATATTCTCTTTTGAGTTATCTACCAAATTTCAGTCATTCAAATGATTGATTTTATATTAATGCTGATAAAATCTTCAATTACCTACCATATGAAAACTCCAAATTCAACTTTGGGAATGATTCAGCAGAATGATAATGCAAAGATTTGCCTACAATTTTCTGAATTTATTGTATCAGCCAATGCCTTCCAAGCAACATAGAACCAATCCAATTCACTAAAAGGTTGAAACAAAGGAAAATCAGTACAACTATTCTCAAAAGAAATTCAAACAATTGTTTTTCAGATAAAGTATATATCACAACTAGTGTATTCACCACCTTCCTTAATATTACAGTTTCAGATAATAGGCCGAAGGACTTATTCCCATCTAAAGTTTACTCTTTTTCCAAGTTCCCACCCATTATTTTTAAAAAACTCAAATACACATACATGGGTTGTTAAAATTAATCAAATCCGTTAATTTTTAAATTTTATTTCATTTTTCCTCCTAAATCTTAAAAATTAACAATTTCCCTCAAGCATATGATTTTAAAAAGTTACATTTCCCCCTTGCTAGGTTTAGAGTTTTTCCGACGATAAACTCTCTCATTTCTCTAATGATGAATGTCTTTGTTTGAGAAGAAGAGACAACGTCTTCATCTCAAACAAAGACATTTGTTGTTGGAGAAGGGAGAGAGTGCATCGCTAGAGGGAGAAGTCACCGGAGAAGGGAGAGAGTTTGTTGTTGGAGAAACCTTAAACCTAATAAGGGAAAAATGTAACTTTTCAAAATCTAAGTTTAGAGAAAATTGTTCATTTTTAGGGTTTATGAGAGAAAACAAGATAAAGTTTTTTTTTTTTTTAAATATCATTGGTCAAATGATAATTTTACCATTAAAACTTACAAATTTTGTTAACTTTAACAGCTTATAAGTGGGTATTTGAATTTTTGAAAGATAATGGGTGAGAACTTGGGAAAAGAGTAAACTTTGAGTGGGAATAAACCTTTTGGCCCAGATTATATTTCCATTGTTTAAGAAAGAAACAAAGGAAAGAAGCAGTTAAGGTGACATGCAGAGTAAACAAATGCAAGTCATCATTGAGATGCTCCATTAGCAGAAACCTTACCCTTTTGCTTGCCTGATTCTGAATTTTGTGTTTAAATACAAATCAGTCTGATCATTTCTTCCCTTCTGGTTGACTCGTATTTGGTGAATCATAACGAGGGAGAGAATCAAGACTGGCATGGAAACATAAACAGAATCCAATTCAGGGATAAGACCTTATTAACAGTAACTACAAATAAAGCAACATAAGTCAAAATGAGGATCTTACTTGCAACTGTTTGGGACTCTCCAGGACAAAATCACTGATCTTTTCAAAGTAGGAGGTAACGATAAATAACTCTTCCAATCCTGAAGCATAATTCTCAGATCTTGAAGTTTGCTATCCAAACCATAGCAGCAATTTGCATGCATTGTACAAACTACATTAAAATCATCACTAGGTTCACATAGTCCACCAAAATAAGAGGTATCCAAGAATTTGATCTTCAGTCCAATATTGGTAACTGAAGGATCAAACTTGATATTGTTTAGGACGTCCTGGTCATGAGATCCAGGATAAGTTTCCCTCGAAGAGTACCAGAATTTGTAAAACTCTATTGAACGATTATTGGACTTTACATGCTTAAACCCACCATTGGGTCTGTTTTGTAGATCATCAGATGTCCCCAGAAAGTGGTCGCAGGCAATCTGAAAATCTGCATCTGAATAAAATCGGGGAAATGGATTTCTGAACCACATGACATCAGCATCCTGTTGGAGGAAATTAACCACAAAAAAATGAATATTTTGTAAGAAGTAGCATCTGCTTACTGAATTTGGCTAAGACATGTAAGGGTATTGAAACAAGAGATCAGATACATATATTTAAATCAATACAATAAAATATTCAGCAATTAAGATTATTGGAAAGTCTTATGATTAGTAACAGGCATCCAGATCTGAATTTCATGGACAATTGTACAAACCATTATCAAAACAAAGCATATTCCTCTCGGGAGAAACTCAAGCAATTTGGGACAGGTTTACAAATCCTATCAAATTGGGACGTGGCCCAAGCTAACAAAAATGTTCGCAAATCAATTTTACCAAAAGCCCCTATAAAAGATCTTAGCACTGGAGAAATGGTTGATGACTCCTAAATTATAATGAAAAGGTTCAATCATAATCTTGATATATTTCTGCTGGGTATATTATCCTTTCATTCATTTTTTTCCCTTTTTTTCGCCTTTCCCTTTCAAGAGAAAGAAAAAGTAACATTGTACACAAGATAAAACAGATCAAAGTTTAATACTGCACTGCATTTTAAGTTTGTGAATGCAAACAAAAATGCTTTATGCAATCATCCAATTAAACTTTCTAATCACCTAAAGATAACACTTCTTAAGGTTTCACAAAAAACAGTCTCAAACATTGGTTCAGATTCAGAAATTATTCTGAAGTCAAGAATGTTCATAAAATTGTCAATAACAAAAGATCCATGAACCTCAGGTCATTTCATGGAATCTGATATTTCAAAAAGGAGAAAAAACAATCTTTGAACCCTAAAAAGCATGCCAAGAGAAATAGTAGAAACTGCTATTCCTTACCAGCCTTAAAAAGAAAAGTCCTCTTCATCAATTTAAAAGCATAGAAATATTGTTTATTCATCGAGGCATTGATTTATAAGAAGCCTCCTCTAATAAATATTTCATATATATTACACATTCATCTCCAAACTGAAAACAGTGTTAATCTACTTATTTCTATAAACTGATGAAACTAGGATTGTGCACTTCTTAATTTCAAACAGAGAGAGAAAAATGTTACCGTGAAGACAAAATTGAAGCCCATCTCAAGAACAGTGCGTAGGAAATCAATCCTTCGCCACATCATCTTCAAATAATCATCACTCATAAAGTATGCCTCATGATGAAAATCCACTCCATCAGTTAAAAGAGCAAAGCAGTGCCTATGAACAACCAAACAACGTTCAAATGCTTTTAGATCAAAAGCGATAATCACCAAGTGATTCAAAAGTCTTCGTGTTCCATATCCGATTCTAAAGCTCTCAAGGAAAAGATCAAGGACTGAATTAGGGGCCGCCCATGCTTCGTTCAAAGTTGTTAATATCACAGTGTTGTCTTCCATAGCAGCATTCTTCAGAACTTTTTCCAGCATATATTCCTCACTAACCTGCAACAATTTTAATTAGAAAAATAAAAATAGATTAATAATCAAAACTATGCAATTAATCATTATATTCTGCAAAATTCAAGCACACCACATTACCATAAATCAATCTAGAAGTGCTTTGATCACTTAAAACTACTTTGTAAAAGATCAACTATGAACTGTTTTCTCAACTTCAAGTCATAAAGCGCATCACTCAAGTGCATCTTCAAATTGGTCTACTAGTACCTTTTTTCTCACCGAAAGCCAAATTTGTGTAATTTTAGCCAAACAATTCAAAAGCACTTTCAGCTAAACAAGATCATAGTCATATTAATTTTCGGGGCTAAATTAGGTAAGCTCTATAATAGCAAAAAGCAAATGAAGCTGAACCGACCCACTTAAATAAAATAACAAATAAAAAAAACCCAGTAAGAGTTAAAATAAAATTACTAGAGGAGAATCGGTGTCGATGGCAGATGGGAAAATGGAAGGGAAAGCAGAGGAAGAACTGGAGACAGAGACAGGGAGGAACCGGAGCGAATCGGCAATGCTGTAGAGAAGTATACAGGAGCTGAAAATGCAAGCGATGCAGATAAAACTGCTTCGAGCAGGAAATTGTATCAGCACATTATCATTATCATTAAAGTTAAATTTTTTGTTTGGAAAAGTCTTCAGTCTCTCCATCCGCTGTATTGATTTAGAATAACTAATTGTTCTCAAACATTCCAACCATCTGATTCAATTCCCCTTTCAAACAAACCTCGGAATTTGTAAGGGAAACGCCTTTGCTCCTGTTTCGGTTATGTTTTTGTTTTCTGTTTTTTCATAAATAAATTAAGGCCAACAACTTATTCCCATTCAAAGTTTCCTTTTTCATCAATTTTTCATCTATTGTCTTTCAGAGGCTGAAATATTTATCTCTTTATTAAATTTATTATTATTATTATTATTATTAAAGAAAAAATTATTATTTTAAAATTTTATTTAAAAAATAATAATTTATTCCTATTTTTCACTTTAATTTTGAAAGTTTAACAATTTTTTTGTAATTTAATTTTAAAAAACTATTTGTTTACCTCTGTTATTTAGGAATCATAAGATTTTCATATTTTAGAGTTAATAGTAATCTCTTCAAAGTTTAAGATATTACACTTACACTTCAAAAATTTTATTATTTTTTCTAGTAATCATTTTTCTCAATGATTCACGTCGACGCTTCTTTAACCCTACAACTAGCATCTCCTCACCTTCTTTGCCCTCATCGATGGTTTTCCAATGCAAAAACCACTGTAGAGGGAGAGGAGCTACCGGTTGTAGGGTCGAGGATGCATCAAAGTAAATCACCAAGAAAAACAGTTATTAAAAAAAGGAAATAAATTTTTTTAAGATGTAAGTGTAATGTTTTGAACTTTGAGAAAATAATCATTAACCTTAAAATATATTAACCCTAGAAACCTTAAATGATAAAGATAAAAAAATAATATTTTAAAATTAAGTTAATAGAGAAATTATTAGTTTTCAAAACTAAGATGGAAGATAAGAATAAATTATTATTTCTTTCAATAAAATTTCAAAATGACGATTTTACCTTTGATAATAACAATAAAATTTAACATATAAGTAAATATTTGAGTTTTTTAACAAGATAATAGATAAAAACTTGGAAAGAGAGAAAACTTTGGGTGGGAATAAGTCTTTTGGCCATTAATTAAAAGAAAACTCGTGATATTTAATGGTATGGTTGCATATTGTCGGATTGAGTATAAAATTGGATATAGATTTTCTTATCAAAAAAATGGATATAGATCCACTTTTGAGTGGATATATAGATAATTTATCATTGTATAATTTAATGATTTTAAATTAAAAGATAAATTAACACACAATTATATAATCACACATAATTATTCATCATCAGTATATTTAATTATATACTATAAAATATATACATATAACATTACTCTATAATGTTGGCCACAAAATTTTGAGTATTACTATGTGACAAATAATAGACACAAACTTATGTATAAACAACTACATATTATTTTGTGATTGAATGTTATTTCATCTCTAAATTAAAATAACTTCATCGTATGGTGATATATCATTGTTTGTGCATAAGTTTGTACTCATTGTTTGTGTATATAATTGGCTAAAAGATCTATTCTCACCCAAGGTTTAGTTTATTGTCAAACTCATACCGACTAAATTTTAAAAATCTAAATATTCATTCATTAGTTGTTAAAGTTAACAAAATTTATTAAATTTAAGAGTATAATGATCATTTAACCTGTAATATTGAAAAATAAATAAAATTTTATCTCATTTCCCCATTTTAGTTTTAAAAACTTACAATTCCTCTCCAACCTAAGTTTTGGAAAATTATATTTTTCTCTAGGGTTTAGGTTTTTTTCTTTCCTTTTTCCACCCAGCTTCTCTATCTTAGGTTGTCGTCTCCCTCCAAATCTCTCTCCCTCTTGGCACTTTCTCTCCTAAAGATCAGTTGTCTTTGTCACAACAAACCTTTTTCAAATGTCATATCAATCTATGTCTTCATCACGTAGCATCAAAGTCTTCTTCAAAGACGAATGTTAGAGATCTTTGGAGAGCTATCTTCAGAGAAGACCAATCTTTAAAGACTTTATTGTGTCGAGGTCTTCGTCTTTGTGTTTGTGGAGATGTAATCGATTCTCAATGAAGATGAAAAGTTTAAGAGGGAAAGATGTAGCGGCTTCGTTAAGACAAAAGATGCAATCGATCAGAAAGAGAGAGAGAGAGACTAGGTTGAAGAAAGCATCCTATTGGTCAGGTTTCAATGGTTAGAAAAGGGAAAGAATAAAACCCTAAATCTTATGAAAAAAATATAATATTTTAAAATTTAAATTAAAGAGAAATTATAAGTTTTTAATACTAAAGTGAATAAGTAAAATAAAATTTTATATTTTTTAATATTATAAATTAAATAAGATAAAAACATATATACATAATATTATTGATTGTATATCAATGCAAAATTATCCTATCTTTCACTAATTGTGTATGCAATTATATTCAGAAAATTTTGTACGTTGCAGCCTCTTATCATTAAATGAAGTTGGGTGAATGATTGGTAGCAGGAAAATATCAAAACGTCACCGTTGAAAGCAAAGCGATTTGTAAAGGCCAAAAGACTTATTCCCATTCAAGGTATAGTGAAAACCCAAGCTCTCTCCCTCTAACTTTCAAAAACCCAAACACTCACCCATAACTAAATTTTTATTAAAAATTTCAGTTAAGATTAGAGGTAAAACCGTTATTTAGCAAAAAAATTAAAGTTTTATCATATTTTCCTCTCCTATATCTAAAAACTTACACTTTCCCCCAACCCAAGGTTTGAAAAGTGACAAAAACCCTATAAGGTTTGTTCCTCTTCCTTTGGCGCCAATTTCTTTTTCCCTGGCTGTCGACCATCTTCTCTTCTCCCCTTATCTCTTCTCCGGTCTCTCTGTCTAGCCTCTTCGATTTTCTTCGACTGGAGACGAAAGACTAATTGTCTTTGTCAGGATGAAGACGCGTCATTTTTGTCCCTCAGACGAAGATGATCGGTCTTCGTCAGAGAGATAAAGACGATGTGTCTTCCTCTCAAACAAAAACCACTCGTCTTCGTCTCTAACCAAAGACGACTAGAAAGGCTAGAGAGAGACTGAAGAAGAGATAAAAGGGGAAGGGAGGACGATCAAAGGTCAAAGAAGGAGTAATCGATGTCGGAGGAAGAAGAACAAAGCTTAGAGGGGTTTTTGTCATTCTTCAAACCTTGAATTGAGGGAAAATATAAGTTTTTAAATATGGAAAAAGAAAATATGATGAAACTTTAGTTTTTTTATTAAATAATGATTTTATCTCTAATCTTAATTAAATTTTTTATCTAAAATCTAATTATAAATAGATGTTTGAGTTAAAAAAAATTAAAGGATGGAGTTTGAGATTTTACTATAGCTTGGTGGGAGTAAGTGTTTTGGCCATTTGTAAAACACCCGAACGGGTTGTGACACCATCCAGACTCGGCACTCATAACAACAGTAGCCAAACAAACCAGAACGTTCAATCAATCAGGGTCGAACTCGATCATGGAAGTTCCAGGTTCATCGAAGAAGATGATAGCGACACAAGAAGAGATGGTGGAGGCGAAAGTCCCAATTCCGTACAGAGACCAATGCGCCCACTTGCTTATCCCTCTCAACAAATGCAGACAGGCCGAGTTGTACTTGCCGTGGAAGTGCGAAAACGAACGCCACATCTACGAGAAGTGCGAGTACGAACTCGTCATGGAACGTATGCTCCAGATGCAAAAGATCCGTGAAGAGGAGGCCAAATTGAAGAACGCCCAGACTTCCAAGGGCGCCCCCATCCCTCTCATTCCCAAAACTGCTTCCTAATCTATTTCTTTTTTCTTTTTTATGTGATGGTGAGTTTTATGTTGATTTATTTTGCTATTTAGCTTTATCTAGGGTTTGTTATGGTTGATCTTGTGATTTTTTTTTTTTCAATCTATGTGGTCTTAATTCTTTGCCTACGCTTAAATCTAAGGTTTCATGCTCATCGTTTAGGATTTTTTTCCCTTTAATTTTGGTATTTTCATTTTTCTTTATTCTTTTTTCAGTTTAAATCTAATAGAATTATTTGGATTTCTGCAAGATGTGGGGTTGGTGTTTTTTGCTCGACGCTACTTGTAATTTCTTTTTTCATATAATTAGTATATAGGCTGTTCAGGGAGTTTTTAGTGTTTATATATCCAACATTTCATTTTCAATGTTTGGCGTTCATAAAGATTTGGGTTTTACATTATTGAAGTTTGAAATATTGAGTTTTCAGAGAAACTACCGTTAATGATTATGGAATTGTGAATTCACTCATTAAAAAATAATACTACTCATGGGTAACTTGAATTTTGGCAAATGGGATTTGGAATTGATACTTTTTGCAATCATTGAATACATATCTGGTCACATTTCAATTTTAGTTACTCTTCTTTGGGGTTTTTAAAGTTATTTATTTAGTTATTAATGCTGAAGTTAGTGTCAGGGTGATTATAATGATGTTTGATCAAAGTGGATATCCTTTTGTGGTTTTTTGTATTCTATACAGAACATAAATAGGAATGTTGTAAATTGCTATATTTTGATGTTGTTGAATTAAGTGACTCATATAATCGGTTGGTCCATACTCTTAAACTTGTTCAAATGGCAGGTCTTTGTTTTGTTATGAAAATCTAAAGATATGTTCATTTAGATTAAGTTTTCCTGTTTTTCTTTTTAACACTACGAATCCCATTTCCATTTACAATAGATATTTCTGCTTCATAGCTGTTATAATGGAAACCAAGAAAACAAGGTTTCTATTATTGTCTTTCCTTTATTCTGTACATTTACAGTAATGTTGGAATTCTAATGAGATGGCAAGAGGTCAATGTTTCTTTCCCATATGAATTATTAGGTAATAGTGCAAGAACAAGGCTTTGGTAAGAGAGATAGGTTGGGTAACTTGAATGGTTTATGAGCATTCAACTACTTATGATTCTCCTATTGCTTTATTGACAATATCTTCTAAGTGGGTTTGGGACAAAAAATTCTGTAGAAATCTTAATGTGTAAGATGCTAATAAGTGAGTCAAGCTTCTTGGGATGATTGAAAGGGTCTCTGTTGTTTAGGTAGTGGAAGATATTTGGGTCCAGAAAATTGAAGTACTAAGTTCAATCCTTCTCATACTTCTTCATAGATTTTTTTTTCAATTCTCCCTACTATTAGCCATCACAAAACATGTAGAGGTAGAAGTAATCTAGGTGATCTATTGCACCCAGAAAAATCCATACTGATGATATTATGCAAAGAAAAATCTCCAAGATCTCCCAAGTGATGCATAACATGTTAGGGAGATACTGGAGTATTGTCTGTGTCTTTGTCAACTGCCCTATTTCTCTACACCTCTTGTACATTTTTCAAGGTTTTTAACCTCATTTTGGTGCTGCTATTTTCTTTTTGCTCACATTTGGTTGAAAGATTACCCATCATTAAGGGAACAGGGAATTTTCAATTTTATGCTATATTACTGTCTTGGTTGTTCAATGAGTCGTTTGGATTGGGATAAACAAAATTCATTTAATGCTTATAGAGGATAGTGTTATCCTTTTTTATAGAGCAGAGCCAAGTTTTGAGCTTCTGTTTAGGCCTCAATTTCTCTGAAGTTTGTAGAAGTGTCTTTCTTTTTATTGACCGCAACGGAAGTGGCTGTGACATTATTCTTAATATCTTTTCTAATTATAAGGCCTACTTTTCTATTTTGGTAGTGTATCTACTTTTGGTTGGGGTTTCCATGGATACCCTTTTTTTAACACTAGTTAGGACCTTTTTAGTGTTTATGCATCTTTGCTACCTGAGTAAACAGAGATAATCAGTCCTAAAGCTTCCTTGTTAACAATTTGTTCACATTTTGTATATTTTTCTGATTCAGACGTTTGTAACTTTTGCTTATTACTAATGGCTATAGTAGGAAACTATTTTGTTTAAGAAAAGTTAGTCACTTGGCATTAGGAGCATAAGATGGCATCACAGAAAGCTAATGCACTCTTGCATTAAAAAAATTGATTAACATAGGTATCTGATTTATTACAATGTAATTTAAGACTAAGTATGGGGCCATAAAAGTGCTACTTATTCCAAAACAAAAATATAAAAAAAAAAAAAACTTATATAATAACAGATAGCAAATCTAGTAGGGTTATTGTTCTTGGGAGAACAAGCCCGCTCCACAATGCAAAATCATCCTTGATTTATGACAGATGATTCTTTGCAGTTGAGAGCCTCAAGTTGTCTATCATGTTCAAATTTTCAGTGAGCCAGCCCATAAAACCATAGTACGTGTGACATGGAATATCATTGTTATTGAGCCATTGCTTGTTTATGAATTTGAAAGTCACTAAATATAAAAAATCGTGGCCCCATCCTTACAGTTAACTCGTGAGGTAGCTTTGAAGTGATTGTATCAATACTTTGCTGATGGAGGTTACGTTATCAATCATAAAAATGGTTTTGAAAATATTCTAATGTATCAGTCACCGTTATATAGAGCAGGAAAAACATTCTTTAATTTTCCTTGGTTCCTTTTTTTGGTTTGAAATAGATGAGAATTGCATTAAGTATTCAGGTAAACTTTTGAAACATTGTCCTTTATTGGTTTCTTGAAAGGTTAAATATGAAAGGAAGATATAAGAGGCATTCAGGTTCATTGGATTTTATTTGTTAATGCAAGTGCAAACATTGTCCTGATTCCCTTATATGCATGTTTTTCACTAATTCAATGAGCTTTTTATCCCTTTGCCTTGTTTTCTTTCAAAATTGGCTTAACCTGACTTGTTACTAGAGTTAAGCCTAAAGTTTCTTTGTTTTAATTGCCATTGTTAGTCTAACTTTTGGTAGAGTTGACGACAAGAAATGATCTTTAGCGTGAAGGGTTATTTAGATATGGTGAAGTTCTGTCATTTTGGTTTTTTTTGTTGAGGGAATATGGATTTTTGGATCATCCAATATATGATTGCTTATACTAATGATCTACAGATTATTAATGCTATGTGCATGGTGATTGCATTAGATTTGGACATAGTGGGCAGGAACACTTCAAAGGGAGTGAAACACTTCTGCTGGAGATTAATGTACTTGCTATGCATTTTTGTTTGACTGGAAAGCACTGCTGTTTACTGTTTTAATTTCCTTATAGAAGAATATTGTGGATATTTATTTGCCACTTTCTTATTATTATATTTGTTGGTAACTTGATTTATGACGAGAAATGTTTTATAGTAATGGGTGAACCAAAATAAATACAGAGAATTACACAGAAAAGGAAAAAAGAGGAGAGTAAAGATTAGAAATTAGAGGGAGAAAATAAGAGATTCTTGGAGAAGTTTGTGAGCAAAATAGAAATTTAGGGTGGAGAAAAAAAGTGATATTTTATTATTACTATTGTTATTTGCTATGATAGTCTTTTTCATGGTTGCAAAATAGGTCTGTCTATAGTGGTCATTTAATATAATAAGAAAGAGACAAATAACCAAATGACCATAGAACAACCATGACAGCAGTTGTGATATGGAAGATTTTCGATCGCCTGATTCCCTGCTATTGTTTCCTTTTCATCTGCATTGAATCATTTATGGAGTTTTCATTGTCAATCCGCATGTGTGTGTGTCTATATGCACGCTCACACATACGTGCATGTATATGTACGTAAATTTTCATACTCTGATGTTTTAAAAATATGCACATGCAGAAGTGTACTGAGATTTCATCTTCATGCACATTGATTTTCAGCTGGTCGAGCCTAATTGGATGTGGACTTGCTTTTTTAATTTCCTTTTGTTCAGCTGCCCTACATTGATGCTTTGGTTGCTTGCTGTTGTGTTTTTGGTTGCCTTGTATGTTATTTCTTCCTGTGACGGTTGGTTTGAATTTCTGACAGGAAGCTTTAAGTTGTTGGGCTGTGGATGCTTTGACGTCTGTTGCTGCCATTGAAGTAACTTTTCTTGAAACTGTTTGTTTGGAACGATGTAACAATGACATCCTACCTTTTACTCATGGCTTCGATAAGTTCTGCAAACCATTTTCATTGAATAAATTTCCCCAGTCATGTCGAATATTGACTGAATGTGGCCAAATTGGCGATAATGTGGCTGATTTACTTTGCATGAACTTGGTATTAAGATGATTTTACTTTTAAGTGGTTCGTTTGAGCTAATTGGTTTCTTTCTTTCATATACTATCCTTCGCATTAGGCAATCTTTGTTTAACTATGGTATGGGAATTGGAGGGAGTTGGAAAATTGACCTCCATGTAAGGGTTGTCTTAGTTTGAGATCCCTATCAAATTGACCAAGAAAAATGACATAAAAAGCTTCATCTTCTATTGAGATTGTAATTCAATAAAATAAACAGTGAAGCCTATTAGATGAAGCAGCAAAAATTATTCATAGAAAGAATACGATTTTTTATACATTTTCTTCAATAATTATTGTTATTTTTTATTTCTGGTAAGGAGAAGTCTAGAGGTGTATATTGGTCTGGGTTGAGAGATTTTTCAAATTAAATTTAAAAAAATTGAAAAAATGTCAAATAAATCTAAACTATTTTAGATTTTAAATTATATCAAATTGAAAAAATACAATTTGGTTTGGTTTAAATCATAATTTGAATTTATTAAAATCATTTATTTTTAAATATATATTATTTAATAAAATTAATAAAATTATAGTTTTTTATAACATAATATAAATATGTAAAATAAATATGAAGTATATTTATAAAATAAATAAAATATATATGAAAAAAGAAGTAAGTTATACATCTAATTGCTATCAAATATATTTATATATGTGTTTAAAAAACAACAATTTACAATTTGATTCAGTTTAAAATCATTTAAACTGTATCTTGAATTGAAATTTTTTTTTCAAAATTTAATCAGTCTAAATTAAACTGTAATTTTTAAGTGGTTAACGGTTTAAATCAAATTACATACACCTTTAGAGAAGTCTGAAATTTAGTTAAATAGAGAATTTAAGGCGCTTTTTGAATTTGAATTCTAATCTTTGAAAGGATGATCTAATTTTCATGTGATTAAGAATTAATTGAATTATATTAATTTAGAGATATTTCCAATTTGTTTTCGTGTTGTTCATTTCATGAAATGGAGAATGGGTCCAAGCCCAAGTCTAGGTAAATTGATTGTAAATGTCCCAAATGACTTGGCATTATTGACCCTCTCTCTAAAGTGAGAGTATGAAAATGATAAAGACAAAAAAAATATTTAATTTCATTAACTCTCTCATGCCCTATTTCTAAGGATAGATAGAAAAGGTTGGAGAGCCTAATTTTCTTAAAGTCTCGCATTTATAAAGTTATGAAAATATATTATCAAATTATTCGATGATTTTAAATTAAAAATAAAATAATACATAATCATATAATAATATATTATTTATGTATTTAATTATATACTTAAAAGTATATCATTGCTCAAGTCTAAATCAGGTTCCAATTTAAAGTTTTGTGTTGGGACATTTACGATCTCTAAATAGAGAAATCATGAAACTCTTGTTGCTAATAATGACAAGAACAAAGCCAGTTGGCCTAATGAACCAAAATTTCCCCATTGCTTCTTTTCTTTTCTTTTTTTTTTTGGGTATTAGACTTTTCACATTCAATATATTCTAAACCCTAGCTAAAGTCTAAGTGTGAAATAATGTGATTTATCCAATTTACCTAATCAATCAAAACTTCATGATACTTCATACAATTGATATTGACCAATTTTGCATGTGACTTCTACACGAAATAACCCATGCCAAATTGGCTACACGTTTCATTAAAGGACTTTTTTGGCTTTAATGTTTGACTATGGAAAGTTATGCTACTAAACCCATGTGAGAATTGGAACAAACATGACTAAGACATAATTATTTTAAAAGTAATTTTTATGTGTATTTAATTTTGAATATTCAATTGTATATCAAATTAAAACGTAAAATTGGATATACATAATTTTATTTTATTTTTTTAACTAGAATTATGTCATGTTGGGTGTTTTGTATAGTTATGATTTTAAAAATATTACAACGTATTTTTCTGGTTTCTTAAAGTATTTCAACATTATTATAACTAGATTATCAAATAATGTCTCATTTTCCCAAAAACTAAGATGGGATTTGGTCAAAATAAAAAATAATGTCTCACATATAAAAAAACTTATAATTTATAAATGATAATTTTTAAGTAAATTTTTTTTTTCATATTATATATGAATCATATTTACAAGTTTATAAACTAATAATTATAACCTTTAATTTCAAAAAAGTCTATAACTACATGTGGTTAATAGTGAAAAGTCTCACAATTCTTGATTGTCTCAATTTGACCTTTGTTTTATTTTTATGGTAATTTACTCTTTAACGTGAGCTAATCATTATACCACAAGTGGTAAGTAATTAGGTAAAAAAGAATAAATGGTTGTAGGTAGAAGCATTGCTTAACAAAAAAAATGATTTCTTTATGGTGGGTTGGTTTGTAATAAAGAAAGATTATATTGGTAATATATTTTTTATTACGTATATTATTTTATTTAGTTTATCAGTAATAAAATATTACGGTAATTTTTATTACTACTTCCATCTTAGGTATTAAAAAATTATCAAAATAATCTTGATTTTGTTAAAATATTATCGTTACTTATTAATTATTAAAGCTAAAATACTCTCACTTTTGATTCATATAATAAGTAATATAAAATATATTTTAAAATAATTATACCTGAAGATATTTAAATAAAATAATATTTTAATATTTTTTATTATTTTTAATCAAATACAATAGTTATTTATACTTATCAATTTTTATTAAATATAGTAATAATTTATACCTAATAATCTTTAAGATAATCTATCTTTATGATAATTTTTCAGATTTAATAATAAAATATTAATATATGTTTATAGGTTGAAGCATTGTTTAAAAAAAATAGGGTTTCTGTATAGGTTTGAATTAAAGTCTCTCAATTAAGCAATGGCATAAATAGGTATATGGAGACACGCATTTACAATTAATAAATCCAGAAAGATTTAATTGTTGACTAGAATTGAGAGGTTAATCTCTGTTTAATCAACATGAATAATTAATTAAATAATAATTAAAATTACCAATCGCCTTAATTTTTAGTGATTTCTCTTTCTCGGTAAGAATTTAGAAAAAAAAGGCAATAGAGAATTGGTCACATATGGTGAGCGCATGAGGTTGAGATTTACATAAGGGGCGTTTGATTGACGTCTTTTAAGATTACCTTGGTAATCTATCTTTTATTCTCTTGTTTGGTTTATCAGTAATAAAAGATTATAATAATCTTCTATTACCAATACTGACATAACAGATAATATATCATCTTCACCTTAGGTATTTAAAGATTACTGAGATAATCTTGAGTTTATTATAATTATATTATTATTTATTAATTTTTTGATATAAAAATAAATTTATTTTTAATTAATATGATAAATAATATAAAAAATATTTAAAAATAATTATATTTAAAAGCATTTAAGTAAAATAATTTACTAATAATATTTTATTACTTTTAACCAAACACAATAATTATTTATACCTATCAAATTTTATCAAATATAATAATAATTTATACCTAGTAATCTTTTAAGTAATCTATCTTCAAGATAATTTTTCTATTTTGGTAATAAAATATTACTCAAATCAAACTCTCCCTAAAAGTCAAATAATATTCCCCACCCAGGGTTAGATAAAAAGGTAAATTTTCATATTTTAAATTTTAATAAACCAAATTTTTAAAATTTTTAAAGAAAGAATTAGGGTTTGCCATTTCAACAAGCCTAGGGTAGGAAATAGTCTTTTGACCTTGTGAAAATTACGTCTGTGGCCAGAAATTAGGGAATTACGGCAAGAAGAAGAATAAGATAAAAAGCAAAATAAAAATTCGATGCTGTCATTTTCAAATATTTCAATCACCTAAAGCCAACGAAAAGTCAAATAAAATGGGGTCCAATTTTCTTCAATCCCTAGACCACTATGAGAATGTATTTGCCTAACCTTTTATTTTTTATTGATTTAGAATTCTAATTCCAACCTTCTACGCTTTTCATGCAAAATAAAAACACCCCATTAAAATATTTCTTCTTTTTTCAACACCTTTGATCCTGTAGGTAATTCTCTTGTTGTGCTTGCCAACCATGTCCATGTAATTTCTTTTTTTTCTTTATATTAATGAAGAGAATGCCCATCCAACAATAATTTCAAAAGAGCTTCTCTTTCACGTTTGGTCATATGATATTATATTTTAATGAAGATGACAAATTATTATTAAAGCCAAAAGACTTATTTCCACTAGAAGTTTAATGCAAACCCAAATTCTCATTTGTTAATTTTTGAAAATTTGAATACCTATTCGTTTATTAAGTTTTATTATTACCATCAGGAATAAAATTGTTATTTAAAGAAAAAAATTATCTCTTTTTTCCATCCTAGTTTTAAAAACTCACAATTCTCTTATACCCTCATATTTTTCAGGTTTAAAGACTGACTTTTCCCCCTCAAGTCTAGGTTTGCAACCTCCATATTTATCTCATTCATGCCACTGGCCTTATGAAAAATCTCAATTTCAGCCCCTTTCATTTTCAACTTTATGCACATTTCAATGCCTTTCTCCGGCTGACTCCTCTACCCAAGACCATGTCTCCCTTCCCCTCTAGTGTCAACACAACCTCTCTCTCCTATGGAGTCTCTTTCCCTCAATGAGATTGCAACGCGATAGCTCTCCCTATCATCGCACAACTTTCATCCATCGGCATCGCATGTTGTTTGCATCTCTTCATCGACTCTTGAGATGTATGGACGCATTTCTTCAATGATCCTTCATTGATGACAAAGATGACGTCTTCATCTCCAAAGATGAAGACGTCCGCTGGGAGAGAAATGGGAGAGAGATGGATGCTAGCAGCTTGGACTAGGTAGAGAAGACATTGGAGACAAAGAGAGAAGGTCGTTGATGACAATCTGAAAACTGAATTTGAAGTGGGTTGAAACTGAGATTTTTCAGAAGATTGGGGAGCGACTGTGAATGGAAAAAATATGGAGGTTGCAAACTAAACCGAGAGAAAAAGTCAAATTTTAAACATGTGAAATATGAGGGTACAAGAGAATTATGAGTTTTCAAAACTAAGGTGGAAAAAGTGAGATATTATTGAATTTACTTGTTGAACTAGATTATTATTTTATGCATTAAGATAAGATTCAACAACTTACTTGAATATAAGTTGTTTATTATAAGTTTATTGAATTGGTAAATGTAGGTTATTTTGACCAATTGAATTATATATCTTCTCTAACTTAATAGTCATTATCAAAATATAATGTTCAGCGAAAAAAATCAATGAAAATTGATGCTAGTGGTAGTCACAAGAATAATAATAATTTGTTTATGTAAATATATAAATGAATATTGAAGAGTTTATACTATGAATATGACATATTCATTTTATGAGAAACATGAAATTTTACACATGATTTCTAGGGAAGAAATATTATGTATATATACTTTTTTTATACAAGATCGGGACAGGAAAAAGAAAAGAAAAATAGATATTAATCTAAGTATGAAGTTTTAGTACTTTCTGTCAAAATAATTTCTTACAACCCGGTTGATTGATTCTAATAGAATATTAACTTATTAAAAGAATCTAAAGTAAATTTAGAGATCCAATCAACAATTTTATTTACTTTTCAAAATATATACACAAATTTCACTTGTTAATTTTTATGTTTATACATTTTAAAATACATAATTAGTTCAACAGAAGATGTATTATTATAAAAATAGATATTATTTTATTTTTAATTTAAAATAATTTAATTATATTATAATAAATCATTTATATATTCAATTATATATTTTAAAATATATAAATATAGTTTTATCATGTCTGTCTCTCATCCATCGCCAATTCTCTCAGGCTCAACACTCCAGCGCATGCCATTAACCAGTCTTATTATAATTTTAAACAAATAATGTAATAATTCAAAAAGGTTGACATTTCCATCGGTAGGTCTTATAAATATAATTAATAAAATAATTATATGATCTGCATTTGGACTGTCAGAAGTTCTATAAAACAATAAAGAAGTAAACATAATTTTTCAATTTACTACCTAACTCCATGCTTTGATTTTGAAAGTTCTTCTGGGACACGCAATTCTGTAATATCTTTCAATCATTCTTTAATACTGATGTACCTATATGCAATTAATCATTCACATTAATTAATTAATATTGATGACCATATATATCCAATATTGATTAATTTATATAAAACACTCATACACGTAAATATATGCTAAGGTTGAAGTCATTCAGTAGTTTAAAAGTTAATTCTTTGACCTGATTTCCTAACAATTTGGTAACATCACTTGATCATTTTGTAAAAGTTATTGATTTTTGTGAGTCAGGTGTTTGTCTAAAGGCCAAATGGCTATTTCTTGCCCAAGGTTTGATGTAAATCTAACTTCCCATTGGTTAACTTTTGAAAATCAAAATATTTATCCATTTATTAAATTTTACTGTTCACTCGATTTTGATCAAATTTGCGTCGACACAAGTCATTAGGAAGGAAGGTTGGCACAAGCGAAATGGAGTATATTGGACCTACTTGATCTCGGTGGATGACGAAAGAGAAGAAAAATCGCATCAAGAGGTTGCTAGGAAGGAGCGAACTCGTCAGAGACTAATACTAGGTTTGACGATAGCTTGACTTCTGACAGATTGGTGGTCGGAGACAAAGGGGATGATGTTGAAGATACAATAGCAATTGGAATAAGGGATCAGGGTGTACATTGACAATATTTTAAAACCTTGGGGTGGCAGAGGCAAATAGAAAAATATATGGGGGGTTTTAAAAATTTGCCAAGGAAACCCTAGGTGTGGGGGGGGGGGGGGGGGGAATAGCATGTTTTGAAACCTAAAGAGAAAAGGTAATTTGGGGGAAAAATCAATTTTTCAAAACTCAAGGGACAATTCTAAAATGTTAGTTTAAATAAAATTTTTAAATGAGAATTTTAACCTTGATAGTAAAAGTTAATAGATGAGTGAATATTTAAATTTTTTATAATTAACGGATGGAAAGTTGGGTTAGCAGCAAACTTTGGGTGGAAAATAGTGATTTGGCCTTGTCTAAATTAGTGAAGGTAAAGTTTCATTCAATACAAAAATAACGAAGCTGAATTTTGTATAGTGAAATCTCAAAATTATACTCTCCAACTTTTAAAAATCTAAATATCCACCCATGAAGCCTTTTTTGTTTAAAATCTCAATTATGGTTAAGGGTAAAACCGATATTTATTAACAAATTTTAAAAAAATTAAAATTTTATCACATTTTCCTCCCCCAAGTTTAAAAACTCTATTACCCCACTAAAGTTTGAAAAATGATAATTTCCCCCTAAGGTTTTTCCTCTTTTCTCTGGTGAGGATCTATCATCTTTAGCAGTCGAACTTCCTCCCTCCACCTTATCTCTCCCTCCTGACAAACCACTAATCAACAAAAATTGTCTAAAAATCTAGACGATTTCTGTTTAGAAATCCAAAAGATTTTTCTTATAGACAATGATGTCTAGATTAATTATCTACATATATCACCATCTAGATGAAAGTCATCTAAAAGATTTTCAAATGAAAATTGTCTGAATTTTCAGACTATTTCCATCGATCAATGATCAGGGAGACATCCAACAGTTAGAGACGGCGGATCATAACCAGAGAAAAGAAGAAAAAAACCTAAGGAAAAAATTGTCATTTTTTAAACTTTGAAGAAAAATTTGGGGGAGAATTGTGAGATTTTCAAATTGAGAAAAAAATGTGATAAAATTTTAATTTTTTTAAATTTTTTATTAAATGATAATTTTACTTCTAACCCTAACCAAGATTTTTAACAAAAATTACTTTATAAGTGAGTATTTAAATTTTTTAAAATTAACAGATATAAGTTTAGGTTTTCACTATACCTTAGGTGAGAATAATTTTTTTAGCCTAAAGAAAAATGCCCTTGTTTTAACTTATATCAGAAAGATAATATCATTAAATATTTAATTATTTTGGGAAGTAGACTCCAAAGTCTAAATTAGGTTTAGATTTAAAGGTTGGCCAAATGACTATTTCTCACACAAGGTTTGATGAAATGACAAATTTTATAATTTGAGTTTCAAAAAATCAAATTATCACCCACTATCCACTTATGTTAGTGAATCTATTAAGTTTCACTTGAAATAACTATTTTACTCTTTTATTAAAATTACAAAATTGTCATTAATACTTTATATAAATATCAAATTACTAACATTTTCTTATTAGTTTAAAAATTTATCATTTAAATTCTAAAAAATTATCAAAACTGTAATCAATTTTAAAATATTGCATTTTAATAAGTTTTTTGACATAGAATTATCATTTTTTAAATTATTGAGAGACATATTAAAAACTTAAAATTTTTAAAAACATCCTAAGTTTTTTTAAATTTCCAAAAACCTATAAAAAATATGTGAACATTCCTAATATATTTAAAAATTGTAGTTTCTCTCTTAAAGTTTGGTAAAGAGAATTAAAAAAAAATAAGTGGGGAAAATAAAAAGAATAAAGGGAAAAAACGTAAAGACAATAGAATATTGTGCATAAAATGAATTTTTTACTCTTTCACTTAACAAAACAGAAGTAGATAATGAGTTAAAGTTTAGTCGTTCAAAACTTAAAATGTGAGAATTTATCATTTTAGCAAACTTTAGGGGGGAAATAGTTTTCTAACCTTAAAGTTTTCTGTTTGGACAATTGCTACCTCTTAATGGAAAAATTCATAAATTCGTATTGCTAATAATGATATGGCATAAAAGGGTAGAATTAAAGCCACTTAGCCTAATAAACCAAAATTTCCCTATTACTAATTTGTTCCTATTAGACTTCTGACATGGCATTTATTCTAAACCCTACCTAAAGTCTAAGTAATCTGATTTGTGCAATTTACCTAATCAATCAAAACTTTATGATAGTTCATATAAGTGATTTGTGCAATTTACCTAATCAATCAAAACTTTATGATAGTTCATATAAGTGATTTGCGCATGATTTACCCCACAAAAAATTGGCCACACATTATTAACAAACTTCTAATTAAAGGACTTTTTTCGATTTAATGTTTGGCTATGGAAGGATTAAAGCCACTGAGCCTAATAAACCAAAATTTCCCTATCAAAACTTTATGACAGTTCAAAAAGGTCATCACAAGGAAAGAAAGTTGAGCAATGTAACTTTAGTCAATGCCATCAACTTGGGTGTAGTAGATTGAATTATCTGAGTCTAGCTCCAATGCTTGTTGTAACCTTATCTTGTGAATTTGGTAACAATAGGGGATGAGGCTGTCAGAACCATTGCCCACCTCAGTCGACCGAATAATTTATCATGATTTATTTTGTATATTGTTTTATACTATAATTTAATGGTGAAATTGCTAACTTTATTATTTTTTGGGTTTTGTTTATGTCTTATTGAAATAATTTTCTTATGGTTTATTTTGAGGTTCTTGTTGGTATGAGATCAATGTCTTAGAAGGAAAAATTTACCATCTTCTGTGTAACAAAACCATTTGTCATGCACCAGTTCATCCAAAGTTTTTTAGATAAGCTAGTAAAAGACAAGTGGCTTTGTTGTATAGAAGATGGTAAAATAAGACTTGCTTGTGAAATAGATCCACTTCGAGTCTTTGTTTTAAAAAAATTTCCAAAAGCTTACACGGTGTCTATGTCTACTAAAGCACGAAATGCATGCCAACTAGATTTTGCACAGGGCACAGGTGGACTTCCTCAAGCACATCTGCATAAAAATTGCTTGGCTTTGAACAGTTTAACCACTCATCAACTTTGTTTAAGCACGGTTCGCATGTATAAGTGGCACAGCTAGACATGAGGTATTTGATTGGTACTTGGTGAACCTTGGTCGTAGATAGCTCTGTATTACTCTTGCATGGGTGGCACAAAAATGGAACAACTGGCTGCAAGGTAGGATGATTGGCATTAAGCATTTCCTATAAACGCAACATATATTCCAAAAGGAAAAACAAGTGGTGCACGGTTGGAGAACAGTTTGGCATCTGGCTTGATTTTCTTTATGAGTCAAGTATGCCACATGGAGTCCAAGCCATTTCTAGTTTCTATTCTACAAATTTCACACTTTGTCCATTTTATAGTGTTTTGACACATTCTTTCATTTGATTAGTCTATATGTTACCATGTGATTGATGTTTGTAAACATGTTAATTTTATTTTTGGTTTCATTTGATTGGTATATATGATTGTTTTACCCCTTTAGCTTATTATATAACATTAAAGGAAGCTCAACATACCAAATGTAAATGCTTATACAATTGAGTGTAAGATGGAAATTGGTTCAGAATTCTTAGTTTTGGGTAACATTTAGTACTATGGATGCAATCGTAAATACAAATAACATAAATTGCTAACAACACTTTAAAAATAAATAAAAATACAAATGACGTAAATACAACTTGCCAACAACAATTCGTACCCTCCATTATGCATATTCCTCAATATTAATATAAACACACAAAATATTTCATTAAAAAAAATGTTAATAATGTAAATGTATAACATAAGTAAATATTTCATACTAAATTTATGTCTATGGAATAGGCATATAACCATTCGATTCCTTAGCAACTTCAAATGTTTGGTTGTAAAGTTAAACACATGTATCTACACAAGGTACTCTATAAACATGTGCATAAAAACTCCACAGTCTCCTTATGTTGGATCCTACTTCATGACTTGTTGGACATACTTGAAATTTAACTTGGTGGGTTAGATACATATAACTTAAAGTAATCAGTTGTCGCGATAATGTATAACAATAACCTATACAATGCTAACAACTTAACAAATTGTGTTTTATTTGTTGTATATTGGTCGTACATATACGTAGTCCAATCCCTCAAATCCAATTCACCACATACCCAATATTTGTTGTCAAAGTTCTTAAGGAAATATAACTATCACGTGGTACAAATTATAATTAATATAACATTATTTCACATTACAAACAAGTACAAGAATACCACTTTCTTGACTAAACTTAACTGCCAAAAGTATTCATTAGACAATTGGGGGAAAAGTTGTTGATTTGATAAAGGAAAAAAGATAACCAGTATGACACCTCTAGGAGAGATGCTATACATGTATGCGCATCCTACATCGCTTGAAGATGTTAAGTTCATACTAGTTAAATAGTCTATGAGCCCCTTAAACTGTTAAGATGCATTTTGGGTTATAAAGCCCAAAAGAAAAATCATAATGGATTGTATGTCCAAAATAGATAATATCTTGATAGTGGACTAAGCTATTAGACCAAGATTGTTACAAATAGTATAAGAGCCACTTCGCATATCTTTATAAATAATTGTAGGGCAAATCTTAATGAAGACATTGAGTCTGATAAAAAAAGGTAATTGTGACACCCTTAGGTAAATATCATATTAACAAAACACATTGCTTAGAGATGTTAAGTTCAGACTAGTTGAATAGCTTGCAAGCTCTTTAAATTGTTAAGACATGTTTTGAGTTATAAAACCTAAAAGCAAAACAATGATAAATTGTGTGTCCAAAGTGAACAACATCTTGATAGTGAGTCAGCATATTAAACTAGGGATGTTACAACCACTCAATTTTTGAACCCAACTCTTTGAACTCTTGTACCTGGGATTATAGATGTGTGACAAACTAGGTAGATACAATCATCTAGTTACTTTCTCGAAAGTCATGACAAAGTATTCTAATGAAAGCTTCAACTTGTTGTGCTGGAAAATAAATGAGATCATAACTTAAACAATGTGAAATAAAATAAGTAAACCAAATAAGACAAGTGCATATTGAGTTATCCAACTATAGCCCCTTAGTAACCAATGGGGTCCAAAGGCACCCTTTGGTCATATGTCATGTGGTATCATGGGGATCAATAAGGAAGACGTGTTTGCAATCAGTATTAGATGCATTACGGTACCACATTTTGAATGTTCTGTAGAATTGTACCAAAGTTGCATTTATTATTGTAGTGTCTTTCATGTCTTCGTCTAAGACATCAATAAGAGCATTGTCCTTCACTCCAACGATCTTCTATGTCTTTGTTCAATCGATGACCAGACTAATCAATTGTTTACCTATCTGAAGAATACAACCAAATGTTGATTGTTTTGGAGCTATGGGAGTCTTCTTAACATTTTTGGGGGAACATCATCTTGGTGTGGCATATCCTCCTACTAAGGCACAACCTTCAACTAAGCCATATCATCATGTTAAGACACATCCTATAGCTAGGGCACATCCACCTGAAAATGTTGAAAACATGTCATTTCATGATTACAAATTTAAACACTTGTAAACATAGAAAAAATAACTGTCAACATCAAACTTGATAAATATAATCTAAATGCAAGAAACATTTTTTAATGACATTCCTATTATTCACCCCAAATAATCCCACATGCAACAAATATAATACCGTAAACTTAATAGCATTCTCGTCATTGTCTTCTCATATATGTGCCTCAACTACCTTTAGGATGTCCCAATAAGTTCATGACCTGTTAAACATTTCTAAACAATCAATATAGTTTGACACTTCCATATCATGCCCGAAGACGAGACTAGTCACTGGGCAAACTCTACAAGGCTAAAATGGACATCAATGTCATTTAATCTAAACCAAAGTTTTCTTCCTGAGTCCTTGGATTAATTAAATGAACACTACATTCATAAGAACAACATTAAATTAGGTCTCCTCTAATCCCTAGAAGAGCCATCCGAAAGATCTCTCTCTGGGTCATCGTTAGTTTTTTCCTAATTATGTTAACTGTGTCCATCTCCATATGGAGCATTATTTGCACCTAAAATTCATATGCCTCATGGAACCTGTATGCCCCCTTTTGATAATTGATCGCAAATTCCTGACAAAAGCAATAATTACTTTGTATAAAAAATTACTATGAATAGTCTAGAAGAACAGATACGTGAGGTCACCTACCATAGGCAACCTAAGCTATCTATTCTTCTAGACTCCCCACAATAGCCAACTGAACTCAAGCAATTTTACATATCACAACCGACAAATTGATCAATGATTCATGGAATTATCTTTTTTTTCTAACTACAAAGCCTAAATTTAACATCTAACAAAGGTATAAACACAAGGTTGTCTAACCTGTTCTTCCATATCAAACCCTAACCGCCAACTCAAATCATGCTTAACCAAATCACAACCAATATATCAAGCCTGATTTTCATAGCCAAACCTAAAATCTAACAAAAAAAGGCATCCATTATCAACAATCCATTAATCATGCCATCAATTGGAAAGAGGAACTCACCTACCCTGCCATTACGTCATCGGTTGTGTCTGTGTCATCAGTTGTTTGAGTGAGTCGATTGTATTTGTGTCATCGGCTATTTTGATGTGTTAATTGTGTCTACATCATCAACTATTTGGTTGTGTCATTGTCAACTGTTCTTGGTGATCTTTACAAATGTGGAACGTTTGATTTTGCACGTGTGATTATGAGAAAATGTTACTTCAAGTGTCACTTTTAACTAGAGACACAACAAATAATACAAAGAAATTTTGTATTATTCTCACTCATAATTTTAATGTGATATCTATTATATCTTATATTTTCTCAAAATCACATGTGAAAAATCATATCTTTTACCGTGTCATTCAAATTATATCAAATAATCATAAAGACAATTAAAACTTATGTAGTGTTCAACTAAAAGTTTTCTAATATTATTATTGTTTTTAATGTTTTGGCATGACCATTTTGGTCATTTAAGATAAAAAATAATGTGTGTGGATAGTTATTAAAAAGACTAAAGAGTTTTATTATCTAATGAAAAATTATATGCTCTTTCCTCTTTTACTAGTTAGGTTTTGACACATTGAATTTTTCTTGACAATTTAAGCCTGTATTTATTATCACTTTATAATACATTGAAAAATTATATTTATACCCTATTTCGAATAAAGATTTGCCCAATTTTGATTTGTACATATAGGAGAAATAACCCCAATATCATGTCTTTTTTTCTACTTTCTTTTCGCAATTCATTTCTTTCATGCCTTCAGTTAAATATTAAACATTCCTACTTGGGTAATTGCTGACTAGAATTGACAGGTTAACCTTTATTTAATCAACGTGAATAAATAATTAATTAACAACACCCACAAATTTAGAGAGTGAATTTACTAAACAATTTGATTTTTAGTGATGGCAAGAATAAGAAAATCTGTGGAGAATTGGTCACGTACGATGAATACATGAAGTTGAGATTTGTTAAAAGGACAAATCTTAGAAGAATTATTTTTGAAAGATCAAGATTTAAATAATATCTCTTTCTTTTGTATAAAAGAATCGTTTTAATTATATTGCATTTTACTTCATTCTTAGAGGTATAACTTTATTTTTGAAATTATTGAGGGAAATATTAAAGTTTTAAAACTTTTTACAACATTTTAAAATTTTTTCAAATTTTTATTAATATCCCTGATAATTTTGACATTGCTTTTACCCCTAAACTTTTGAAAAGGGAAAATAGACAAAAATAATTTTTTTATCTTTTACTTAAAAAAATTTACTAATGAAAGTGGACGACCGAGGGTGGGGTTTTGTTGGGGAGGGCACGCGCGTGGGGGTTGGAAAAAGTCTTTTGGCCTTGGGAAAATTTCGTCCATCACCTGAAGTTAGGGATTAGGGCAAAGTCAAGAAGAATAATAAGATTAAAGCATAATAAAAAATCAAAGATGTAATTTTCAAATAGGCCAAAATATAATTCACACCCAAGGTTTAACTTATTTCAATTCTCACCCATGTGGTTTTAAAAACTCAAATACTAACCAATTATCCAGCTTCTGTTAAAATGTTCTATTAGAATTAATGGTAAAAAGATCATTTAACTAGTAATATTAAAAAATATAAAAGTTTATATCATTTATTTCCTCTTTGTTTGGAAAACTAATAATTTTCTCTAAAATTAAGTTTTAAAAAATTACATTTTCTCGATTAGAGTTTAAAAATCTTCCTTCTATTCTCTGGCGACTGGCTCTAGTTGAGCCATCTTTTTTCTCTTGTATCAACGATAGAAGATAACATCTCTCTTTCTCCCTCTAACAACGAATGCTCTCTCTCTCTAAAGAATTCATCTGGACAACGAAGGATTTGTCATCAAAATGAAAACAAATCATCTGAATGATAAATCCTTTGTCATCCATACAAATTCATTGTCCAGACAAAAGATGGTTAGACTTTTCTTCTCCATTTGACGATGAAGTTTGGAAATAGAAAACAACCACAAACAAATTGTATCAGTCACAAGAAGAGAAGATAGCTGAACAAAGATGAAAGATTATTGAAAAATGGATAAAAAATTTTGAGACTATAGAAGCAAACGTAATTTTTTAAAACCTAATTCTAGAAAAATAATTAATTTTCTAAATTAAACATTTATATTTTTTAACATGATTAATTAAATAATCTTTTTACCTTTAACTCTACTTTAAATTAGATGGGATTTGTCTATTTGACTTTTTAAAATCTCACGTGTGAGCTTTATGGGAATGCATGAATCCTTGGTGGAAATAAGACTTTTGGGCTATCAAATATTTCAATCACCTAATGATAATGAAAGTCAAAGAAGATGGGGTCCAGTTTCTTCAATCCCTAGACGATTTGAGAAAGCATTTTATATTGATTTGGAATTCTAATTCCAACCTTCTATTCTCTCCATGGAAAAGCGAAACCCCATTAAAATATTTCTTCTTTTTAAAACACCTTTTATTATCCTCTAGGTAATTCTCTTGTTGTTCCTGCCAACCATGCTCATGCAATTTCTTTTATTTCTTTATATTAATAAAGTGAATGCCCATCCAACAATAATTTCAAAAGGGTTTCTCTTTCACTATTGATCATACGATGATATATTATTATTAAACATATTTTTATATTAGTGATATTGACACCCTATTAGATGTTGAAGTAACCAACAAGTAACTTACATATAATATAAGAATCATATTGAAATATTATTGAATTTACTTATTAAACTAGATTATTATTTTACCCATTAAGATAAGATTCAACAACTTAGTTGAATTTAAATTGTTTATTACAAGTTTATTGAATTGATAAATGTAGGTTATTTTGACCAATGAAATTACATATCCTCTCTAACCTAGCAGTGATTATTAAAATATCATATTCAACCAAAAAAAGGGGAAAATTGATGCTAGGGGTAGTCACAAGAATGATAATCATTTTTTTATTTTAATAAATAAATGAATATTGAAGAGTTTATACTATGAATTTCATATATTCATTCTATGGGTAATATGATATTTTAATGACGATTTAAGGTTAAGTAATATTATGTGTATATAATTTTAAGTATATAATTAATTTAACAGAAGATATATTATTATATGATTAGATGTTACTTTATCTTTAATTTAAAATTATTTAATCATATTATAATATATCATCTGCATATTCAATTATATATTTTAAATTATGTAAATATTTATTATTGTTTCAAGTTCCACACAACATTCTAGTGCATGCCATCAACCGGTGTTATAAATATAATTAGTAAAATAATTATATGATATGCATTTGGACAGTCAGAAGTTCTACGAATCAACAAAGAAGTAAACATAATAATTTAATTTACTACTTAATTCCATGCTTTGATTTTGAAAATTCCTGGTGGGACACCCAATTCTTTAAAATCTTTCAATCATTCTTCAATACTAATATATATAAAATTAATCATTCACATTAATTAATTAATTAATTTTAATAACCATAGATATCCTATATTGATTAATTTATATAAAAAAACCCATACACGTAAATATGTACAAAGGTTGAAGTCATCTAGAAGTTTTAAAGTTAATTCTTTGACCTGATTTCCTAACGATTTGGCAACATCACTTGATCATTTTGTAAAAGTTATTGATTTTTTTTTTTTTGGAGTGCACTGCACTGCGTTATACCTGTGAGTCAGGTACTTGTCTAAAGGCCAAATAACTATGTGCCACCCAAGGTTTGATGCAAATTCAACTTTTCACCCATTAACTTTTGAAAATCTAAACATCTATCCATCTATTAAATTTTACTGTTTGCTCAATTTTGGTTAGATTTCTGTTGATGCGAGTCACTAGGGAGGAAGGTTGGTGCCAATGAAGTGGAGTATACTAGACCTGCTTGATCTTGGTGGATGACAAAAGAGAAGAAAAATAGCATCTGAAGGTCACTGGGAAAGGGCAAACTCGTTGGAGATTGGTACTAAGTTTGACTACAGCTTGACTTCTGGCAGATTGGTGGTCGGAGATGAAGGGGATGACGTTGAAAACGCAATAGCAATAGGATTAAGAGATCAAGGTGTGCACCGACAATATTTTAAAACCTTGGAGTGGCGCTAGGTAGATAGAAAAATATATGGGGGGCTTTTAAAATTTGTCAAAGAAACCTTAGGACTGGAGAAATAAGCAGGTTTTGAAACCTGAAGAGAAAAGGGAATTTAGGCGAAAAAATAGTTTTTCAAAACTTAAAAGATAATATTAAAATATCAATTTAAATAATATTTTTAGATAACAATTTTGCTCTTAACAGTAACAAACAAAATTTAACAGATTGATAGATATTTAAATTTTTAATAATTAGTAAATGCAAAATAGATTTGTATTAAACCTTGGGTGGAAAATAGTGATTTGGCCTTGTCTAAATTTTGTATTGAACGGGACTGCTTGCACTAATGGATGTAAGCCTCCGCATTACTAGCAAGAATATAATCCCACTTCACCCTATATAGGGTAGGCACAACCAAACTTTAAAAAACCATTTTAGATTTCAAATTAAATCAAATTAAATTTAAAATACAGTTTAATTAGTTTAGAATACAGTTTGATCTTCTTAAAAATTATTTAATTTTAAATTTTTTTAATTAGTAAATAACATTGAATTATAGTTCTTTGGAACATGAAATAAATATATAAAATAAATATGAAATACCTATACAGTAAATATATAAACAAAATGACAAAATAAGTACAAAAGACAAGTTCTGTAAATCCTTAATTTATTGTATTATATTTAATTCTTTAGAAATGGAATTGTCATTCATTTCTTAAATTATTGAAAGATATATCAAAATTTTAAAAATTTTCAAAACACTTTCAAACTTTTTATAAATTTTCAAAACCCTTTTTAAAAAGTCATTAACATGCCTCATTTTTTCTTTTTATGGTTTAGTTTGATTTAGAAACCACCCAAATTGTAATTTACACCGTAAACCATTTTTTCAAAATTTATTAACACAAATCAAACTATTTTTCCAAATTTTATCAATCTAAATCAAATCATTTTATAAACCAAATGAAACAAAACAAAACTATAATTTTTTAAAGTTCGATTCAATGTTATAGTTTAAATCAAATTATATATATTGTTATCCATTGGGCTATTTACTTTTGAGTTACTAATTGGAATAACCATATTTTGAGAGTCTAAGAAAATAACCAAACATTTAAAAACTAACCCACTAAAGCCTTATTACATCATCATTTTTTTCTAAAAAAATATATCAATTCGTATTGGTAATATATATTGTACAACACGACACATTCACTATATCATATAATATATTCATTGTATCGTATTAATTTGATATATTTTATAACATGTATCATTTTTTACCTGTATCGTATTACATTGTAAAATACTGACACCCATGTCATTAATATTACGAGGTTAAGTGCCAAAAGTTAAGTCCCTTTGGATTTTCATTTTGTTTTTTCTTTTTTCTTTTGTTTTTTTCGTTTAATGTTCATAGATCATTTTATCATGTAATCCTAAGCTATTAAAGGATGATCAATTTTCTTGTGATTAAGAATTAATTGAATTGTATTAATTTAGATATTTCAATTTTTTTCCTATTTTTCCTTTATGAAATAAAGAACGGGTTCCTATTTTTCCTTTATGAAACAAAGAACGGGTTGAAGCCCTAATCTAGGTAATGGAATGTAAATGTCCCATACGAATTGATATTATTATAAATTCAACTCTACTTTATTTCTCGTAACCAAGCTCAACTTTATTTAAGACCTTTCAATAAAGAAAAGGCCAAAAGACTTATTTCTACCAAAGATACAATGAAATCCTAAAATTATATCCTCTAACTTTCAAAAATTCAAATACTTACTCATGAGACAATTTATGTTTAAAATTTCAGTAAAGGTTAAGGGTAAAACCGTTTTTTATTAAAAAATTTTAAAAAATTAAAGTTTTATCATTTTTAAAACTAGCAATTTTCTCTTATCCAAAGTTTGAAAAATAACAATTTCCTCTTTTCTCCAGTGAGAATCCGCCATCTCCGACCATTGGTTGTCCTCCCTCCCACCTTATCTCTCCCTCTCGACCTCTCTTCTACCACCGATAGACGAAAATCATCTAAAAATCCAGACAATTTTTATCTGGATGACAACGTGTCTATACAATTCGTCTAAAAGATTTCCAAACAATTTTCGTCAATCGATGATCAGGAACAGGTTGGGAGGGAAACGACTGATGGTAGGAGACAACTAATCGTCGTCGAAGAAAAAAGAAAAAAATCTTAGGGTGGAATTGCTACTTTTTAAACTTTGAAGGAAAATTTGGAAGGTGAAATGTGAGATTTTTAAATTGATGGGAGGGAAATGTGATAAAAGTTTAGTTTTAAAAATTTTTTTATTAAATGATGGATTTATCTCTAACTCCAACTAAGATTTTTAACAAAAATTATCTCATGAGTAAATTTTGGGTTTTTAAAAAGAGCAATACTATGTGTATCCACTTTGGGTACACAAATGTATACACACTCATATGTGTCATCATATGATTGATTATTGTTTTATTCTTAATTCAATCATCCAATCACATGATGACATATATAAATGTGTACATACTTGTGTACCCAAAGTGGGTACACATAATTTTATTGTTTTAAAAATTAACAGATATAAGTTTAAGTTTTTACTATACCTTGTATGAGAATAATTTGGCCTAAAGAAAAATACCCTTGTTTTAACTTGTATAAGGGAGATAAATCATAAATTTGTGTAGCTGATAATGATATGACATAAGAGGTTAGAATTAAACCCACTTAGTTAACAAACCAAAATTTCCTATTGCTAATTTGTTCCTATTAGACTTTTGAGATGACATATTTTAAACCCTACCTAAAAAGTCTAAGTAGTCTGATTTATGCAATTTACCTAATCAATCAAAGCTTTATGATAGTTCGTATAAGTGATAGACAGATTTGCGGATGATTTGTGCATGATTTACCCCATGCGAAATTGGCCACACATTATTAACCAACTTCTAATTAATGGACTTTTTTGGATTTAATGTTTGACTATCGAAAAGATTATGTTACTAAGCCCGAGTAAAAATCAGAATAAACATGAATTAGACATTTTTTTAATACTAAAATTATGTCAAACAAGAATATCAGGGACATTTTACAATTAATCTATACGTATTCGGTTTTAAATACTCAACTAGATTCAAAGGATGTGTTATCATATAATTAAATAATATTAAATTATAAATATTGAAATTTTTAGCACCAAAAGACCCTGTCTATACAAAATTACTACTTATTTATTCACTAAACATTTATACCACAAAGTCAGCATAATACCAAGATTACCCTTTCTTTAAACCTTAAAAAAAGAAGGCTCTTCAACCTTTCAAAAGAGAATGTCAGTTGTTGAACACAAAATAGCAGGTGTTTTGCAAAGATTTTCCATAAAATTCATCCAAATTTAAGTCATCAGCAATCCAAATCTCTATTCTTATGTATTTTCTTTGTTTTATAATTGAAAACCAAAGAATGTCAAGTAGACAAATTGTGAGATTTATGGGAAATGAGATTTTAATGTTAAATGTTATTTTTTGTTAGATAAATTAGTTAAATTATTAATAGTTTCAACCGAAAAAAAGGATTAGATTAGTGGAATAATGTGTTTATGATTTCGGTGAACAATAGCAAGTAGATCAGGTCGTTTGCCTTACGTGAGATCACCTGGAGTAAGCAACCTAGCCTACTTGTTCTTTTACTTATATTGTAGATTTATTTTCAGTAAAAAATGAAAAAAAGTCACATTTATGATTTGCTATAAAAGTCAATAGATTACCAAATATGACAATATAATGAGATTTGTTGATAGGGATGAAAGAAGGATTTGCATTGACACAAGTGCTGATTTTAAAGGATTACTAAAGATGAAACTATGTTATCATCTTAGAATAAATCGAAATCAATCAAATGTACACATATTTATCCCCAGTGAAGCATTGATGGGTGGTGTCTATATGAGATTTGAGATGATTATGATAATGATTTTGATGTTGTGATGGTGGTAGCAATAAGCAAACGAGGATCAATATAACTTTATGTTACTGAGAGTCTTATTGCAGAAAGAGACAATATTCAAGAAGAATAGGTTGGTGAGAAAGAAAAGGAGAATTATTCAACATACAACTAGACACAACCACACAATTTCCAAGAATATGATATGAATCACGGTGATGATGATGGTGATTATAAGGAGTACGATGACAATGATGAGGGTAATGATGATCAATTTGAGCTATTTGTAGATGTTGGTGAAATATACAATGTATTGATCCAATGCCCTGAGATGTATAATGTACGAAAAGATGTTCAGAGAAGTCAAACCAATTATTGTAATGGCGAGCTCAAGTGTAGCATAATACATCATGGTTTCACAAATCATAAAGCATATATAAGTCACATTTCAGATCCAAATATATTTTAATGGGTTTTTGAGCCCATTATGGATGTTAAGAATATGGGTATTAGTAATCATGAAACACAATGAGATAATAGTTTAAAAGTAATGGATTTTGATAACTGGAAGGCAGATGAAGAGTACGTTATTCTGATAGGAAATAATGGGAGATAAGTATGTTGTGGAGCATTGTAAATAGCAGGCACGAGCAACAAAGGACGAGGATGGAGACTGTTATGTGCTATGACTAGGCTAATTTGAAGTGAGCTCGTTTGGGCTCGAAACAAGCTTGACATGAACAAGACCAAGCCTAAAATAATGCAAAAAATGAGCCCAAGCTCGAACCTGACTTCGAACATGAGTCTTGCTTAGCTCGTGAGTTGGCACAACTCACTCAAATAAAAAAAATTCCAATTGTCGTAGAAAGTCTAAGTCTCTAACATTTGTGCCATTGGGTTCCTAATAATCTAAGATTTGAAGAAAAGTTTTAAAAAACAAATATGCACTCTAAACCTAAGAAATATTCGTCACAAAAACACCTCAATACCGTCCCAGAATCCAACCCTATTTGTTGCCACAGATTACTGCTGCAAAATCCAGTGAGTCATTCATACTCCTTAACAATGCCTCCTTCAGTTCTCTCATTTGGTCGCTATGACTTGGTCTTTTGCTGCACTTTGAGGTTTGTAATATACTTTATATTTAAGTAATATTAACCCTTTCCAACTTGGTCATGACTAGGGATAGCAATTTGGACCCGATTTTAGAAACCCCAACCATAACGGGGAGGAGATTCCCCGATAGAAACGAGAAAAAAGACAGAGATGGGGATAAAAAAATCTCCGCAATCGGGGACGGGCTAGGGATGGGGATAAATGTGTCTCTTCCCAGCCTCGCCCTACCCCTTCCCCTCCCCACCCCACCCCACCCCACCCTGCCCTGCCCTGCCCCTTCCCCTCCCCACCCCTATCCCTTTATATTAATATATTTATTTAAAATACTAATATATTTTTTATAGTTTTAAATTTTTTATGTTTTTCAAATTTATTTAGATTTTTGTTGTATATATTAAAGTAATTAATATATTATATTTGTGGTATTTGAAATAGTGGGTTAATTTTAATTTTATTTAATTATATTATTTAATATATTTATATTGTATTTATGAGGTTAAAAAAAAAAAATTTACAGGTATGGAAAGGGGATTTTTCTTTGCATGGATGGGACAGAGAATCATTTTTATCCCCATAGCGGAGACGAGGATTGAGATCCCCTCCCCGCCCCTCCCCTCCCCGTTGTCATCCCTAGTCATGATTGTAGATCGTATTCTATGATACATATATGCGTTATTCTATAATATGTAATATGTTCTTTTTCAGCGTTTTTGCTTTCTTGCATTTTCTTGACAACCAAATAGTGATTTTATTTCTAGATTCTAAAATATTAAATAATTTACTCAACTAAATCAAAATTGAGTTACTTTTTACGATTTGTGTACTTTCTGATTTTGAGTATTATTGTTATGTTCGTTTTAAGCATTTTCCTTTTCTTTTCTTGTGTTTCTCAGCAACTAAATTATGGCTATGTTTTTGGATAGCAAAATACTAATAGGTTAGCTCTATAAAATTATTTAATTTCTCAAGAATCAAACCGAAGATATGTTTGAGGTTGTGGTGGATTTTGGAGTGTAAAGAGCTTAGCCAAGCTAAATCAAATTTTAGTGTTTTAATTGTTTTCTTTTTCTTTTTTGGTTCTTCTCCTACATTTTCCAAAAATTATCAAATTTCTTTGTAATTTTATAATGATGTAATGTTAATGTGGAGGAACTGTTTATAGAGTTAAAACTTTGACTTGGAATTTATTGTTGTTACTAATTTTACAGAAAAGGAACTTACTCAAGTCTATATCTTGATGCATTAACTTGTGTTTAGAGCGAATCACAATTCATAAATTTGGTTTCAAGATCAGGTTTTTACCATTGAACAGTATCACAAATGTGTTTTTGATATTTGTAACAGGTTTTTACCATTGTAAAAACATTGCACCGATTTCATTTCATAATATAGAAAATTTTGAGATCTTTTTTATTGATCTTATATGGTCAACTTAGTTCCATGTTATAGTCTGCCAAGTTGGCCTTTTAAGCAATCTTGTGTATAGCTCGTTACAAATTGGAGTTCCACAAAACATTACTAATAGTACTAGACTACTAATAAAAGTGCATTTCTCTTATATACATATAATATTTAATTTAAATATTATTGTAAGGTTCAGTTAATTTTATTTTTTTCACTATGTAATGCAAATGCATCGAGGAAACGTTAGTTGAGGTTCGCTCATGTATCAATTGCAATCAAGAAAAAACATTTTTGTTTGTCTAGTTTATTAACGGAGAAGGGAATAACAATTCAAGAACCTCAATTGTGTGATTCAATCAATGATGCAGATGTAGAGACTACATTTATAGAAGATAATGACAAATCTAATGATATTGAAGATGAAGACATTAGTGAGCAAGAAGATATAATGTCTGAAAGGAAATCTAGCTTATTGACTCAACCAATTGTCTCACTAGCAAGAAAAGGAAGACATCTGTTATTTGGGAATGCTTTCCTAAAGACATGATTGTGACTATAAGGGATACACAATTTGCTATATGTAAATTCTATAATAGAAAGTTAAAGCTATAGAAGACACATTCAACTACTCACCTTTCCCACCATATGAAATTGTGTGTCTTAGGGAAGAAGGAAATGGGGAAACAAAGTGCTGAGAAAAGATAAAGTTATTAGGGTTTCAGCGAACAGAAGAAAATTGCCTAGGCCCATTTACTCCACTAATAATGAGACCAAATGCTAAGTATAATCACGAAATAGTATGACTTAAAAAGTAACTTGTTTTGGTTATTTCTTATCAATTTTATACTAATTTGAGTTAAAATACTTAATTAGTTTTGTGATTCAATATGCAGATCCACGAGGCATTGACTCACATGATTTTGATTGATGAATTGTCATTCTCTTTTGTTAAGCACATTGGATTCAACTTTTTTTGTAGTATTCTACAATCGCTCTACAAGAGAATTAGCAAAAAAAAAAGTAAAATTTGATTGTGATCGAGTTTTCTAAGTGAAGCCAAAGAATTAAATAAACCTTTTAAAGAGTTAACAAGGGTAAGCGTGACAATGGATTTATGGAAGTCAGATGCACAAAACATCAAATATATGGTTGTGATGACACATTAGATGGATCAAGAGTGGACATTAAATAAATGCATTATTAGCTTTGTCCATGTGCCTCCCAAGAAATAGAGAAACTATTGCACATGTTTTGTACAATTGCTTCAAAGATTAAGGTATTCAATACAAGGTAAAGTGCTTAAAATCTTGATTGATAACATGTGTTATTTAAATTTGATTGATATATCTTGATTAATAAATGTGTTTATTCTGTGTTAATAGGTGTTCAACGTCAGAGTAGATAATGCATTGATAAATGACAAGTGTTTAAGATCATTGAAAAAAGATTTTAAGATGGACAGATCAATAGTTTATGAGGGAACGTTATTCCATATTAGGTGTAGACTTATATCATCAATCTGCTTGTTCAAGATAGTATTGTTGAGATTCATGAAGTGATCAATAAAATAAGGGACAGGGTGAAATATGTGAGTGCTAGTAAGGTTAGACAGCAAGATTTTGCAAGCACTATGAAAATTTGTAGGATTAAAGAAAGAAAATTAGTTTTGGATTGCTTGACTTGGTGGAATAACATGTATGATATGCTTGATATGACATTTATTTTCCCAAAAGTCTGACTACGATACGAAGCCAAAGATGGAAACTACTTGTAATATTTGTCAAATAAGGATGAATGGAACAAAGTGGCTATAGTTTTTGAGTTTTTGAAGAAAATTAATAATATAAGCAAGATCATATTTGAAACTGACTATCTAATAGCCAACTTGTACTTTATGGAGGTTTTTAGAATAAAAAAACCATTAAAAGATAGATAATTTGATCCAGTTGTAACCCCAATGGTTAGATTGATGAAGTTAAAGTTTGAGAAGTATTGGGGAGAGGTTAATCTACTCATGGTGTTTGCAATTGTTTTGGATCCGAGGTAATAATATTGTTTATTAATGCTTATTAATGTTGATCAAGTACATAAAGTTACAAACTAATTTATCGTGATGGTAGGTCTAAATTTGAGTTTATAAAGTTTGCTTATCCTATTTTATACGGGGAATATGATGCGAAGATTAAGCTAGAAAACCTCCAACACACAATTGGCAAGTTATATCATATGTAGAAATTTTATCAGTAGATAATCCATCCCTCATTCATGATATATTAGCTAGCTCAGGTAAATAGTTTCATTAAACATTAATACTAATTGGCATAAAGTTTTATATTTATTTATAGTCATATAATTTTATTAATAAACGTTGTAGAAATACATTTCAACTCTATATCTTCACATGGAATGACAAATGATTCTAATCTTGTGTTGAAATGGAGTACGCACCGTAAGAAAAGTCAAAGTAAAGCCTTAGGAAAGCCAGAGTTGGAAATGTACCTAGAATTCGATGTATTTAAGTTTGAGACATTAAACAATTAAATTTAACATACTTAATTGATGGTTTGTTAATCAAACTAACTATAAGGTTTTTTCACGCATGGCGACTAAGATTCTTGTAATTTTGATCTCTATAGTAGCTTTAGAAAATGCGTTCAATACTAGTGTTAAAGTGATTGACCCATATAAGACATCTCTAGCACCAAAAACTGTAAGCATGCTTATGTATAGAGGTGATTGGATTTAAGCAAAACATTGCGTAAAAAAACCAATACAGTTATAATTATAACTTTATAAATTCAAATACTTAATGATTTTATGATATCAAAAACCGATTTAATAAACTGATTTTACTTTATTGAAAATTGACGTTGATATTGAGATTGACATAATAGACAATTAAACAACCATGTATTAGAGGGTAATGCAATGCTCTCATTCAAGTAAGAATGGATTATGTTTATATATGTATTAGTTTATTAAATTTTGTTTAGTTTGAGAAATTGCATGACGTTCATTTATGTTCATCCTTGGTTTCTTTTATAGGTTGGTAGTGGAATGTATCTTAGGTAGATGGTTGGATGTTGTGTTGTGCTCTCAATTTAGATTATTGCTTATTGTTACATCTGTAGTAGGGACTATGGGTTATGATTTGTTGTCTTGTGCTTTTGTTATATTATTTATGGTATTTAGATATTCTATAGTTGTTGTTACATGTGTAGTAGGGATTATGAGTTCTATTTTGTTGGCTAATTAATCGGCTTTTGTTTTTGCTGTTTCAACAATTGTAACAGTACTATGGTATTTTTTGCTTGTACATCACTAGTTCATGAAGAAATGATTTTACTGTGTTTAGTTTTTAAGAGTTCAATTCTTTAGAAATGTTTAGCTTGGAGATATGTATTTTATAAATATGGTGTTTCACAATAAGTTTATCTAAATAAATAGGTTGCATATTTGTACATTTGAATAATCCAGAACTTTGAAATGAGTCTAAAATGCAAGCCCTAAGCGAGTTTAAAGCCAAACCTAATAGCAAAATCAAGCTGTCTCATATGAACCCAAGCTAATACGAGATGATCCTAAACAGTCAAATTACCGAGCGAGCCAAACCCGAACATATGGTTGAGCGAGCTTATCTAGCTTGAACCAAAGCCTAAGCTTCTAATAGCCTAAGCTTCTAATACACCAAACGAGTTGAAAATGAGCCAATCCCTATTCAAGCTCAACTCGGCTCGTTTCCCGCCCTAACTACGACTATGAGGGACGTACACGTATATTCACAAGATCATATATTACCACATCATAGACAAGTTAGTGCTTAGACTTTGCGGACCATTCTTAAATCAGTGTTTATGGTTGACCGCATATATCGACAAAAGAAAATTATTTTCAAAATGTGGATAGGTATAAGATCAACATATCATACACACAAGTGTGGCACACTAAGACAAATGTTATGAATGCATTATAAGGTAGTCTCATGAAGTCTTTCATCTTCTTACCTAAGTATTGTCGCAACTTGGAGTTACAAAACCCAGGAACCGTAACACGTATTGACACTAATGCAGAAAATAAGTTTTAATTTTTCTTCATGGCATTGGGTTATTCGAAAAAAGGGTTTCATCAGTTCTATCATCCAATGATTTGTATTGACACTTTATATTTTAAAAGTATGTTAGGATACTTTTCATTACTGTTGTGAAAGATGGTAATAATCAAATATATCTATTAGCATTTGGTATTAGGGGAAATTAGGGTATGGAGACGTGGACATCGTTTTTGTGGTACCTACAGATGTGCATCGGTGACATCCTAAACTTGATCGTAATTTCAAATCAGAATAATTGTGTCAGTGGCAAACGTTATGTTTAATGTCATCCATGGTTTTTGTAACTAGCATATAAAATGTAACATCTGTACAAAAAAAAAAAAAAAAAAACCAAATACATTGAAAAATTATTTTTGAAGGCTGCAAAAGCATATTGCCTTCATGATTTCAATGTTGCGATTAGAAGAATATCCTAGGTAAATCCTTATACGACAACCTATTTAGCTAATATTGGGTATGAAAGATAGGCACAAACCCACTTTGGCAGTAGGGATGGCAACAGGAAGAGCAATGAGGGATCTCAATCTTTGTCCTTGTCCCCATAGGAGATATCAATCTTCGTTCCTGATCCATTCTTGTTATAGGGATAAAAATGATTACTCGTTCTTTTTCCATTGGAAAAAAATCTCCTTTCTATACCCACAAGGAAAAATCTCCTCTTTATACCCTCCAAACACAATATAAATATGTTAAATAACAAAATTAAGTAAAATTAAAATCAACTAACTATTTCAAATGTCACAAATATAATATATCAATCACTTAATATGTACAACAAAAACCTAAGTAAATTTGAAAAACATAAATAATTTAAAATTATAAATATATGTTAGTATTTTAAGTAAATATAATAATATAACGGGACGGGGATGGGGCGACATAAATAGTGGACACATGTATCCTCATCTCTAACTTGTCCCTGATTGTAAGGATTTTTTTCATTCTTATCCTCATCTTCGTCTTCTTCCTTTTTTTTCTATTGGGAAATTATCTCCTTATTAGGGTCGAGACCTCTAAAGTTGGATCGAAATTACCATCCCTATTTGATAGGTTATAGTTCAACATCATAATGACTAATATTGTCAAGTCCTTCAACGTTTTGACATGGACCACTCGTTGGTTTCCTGTCACCATACTGGTTGAGTTTATTAGGAGCACATTATAACATTGGTTTTTCAATCGATGAAACGTTGTGGGTAAATATCATTAGTTCAATATATATGTCAAATGCTTTGATATGTCCCATATGCGATATGATTTATTTATTTTTTTCGGAACAGACGGGATAACCTACTCATTAATACCATAGGTTGAAGACGAGATTGTTGGACTTGTTCGTAAATCAACAAATATGGTGGATAAACCGATCAACTTCCATAAATACGAAGTCCATGATACGCAGGAATAGGTAAACTTCATTGATCTGGTGTAACAAACGTGTGAATATGGAAAATATCAGTTTGCCCACATTCCATGTACATACATTATTGTTGTGGCATAGTTCAATAATCTATCAAACTATTTCTGATGGGCAAGCGTATATTACTCCATAGAATATTTACAAGAGGTATACAAAAAAAACGTTAATCTAGTAGAGGACCAGCTAACTTAGGCACAACCAACTAATCTATTAATGATTTATCTTCTTGTGATTTAATAATGATGGTTTGATCGTTCATCCAACCATGCAAGGAGGTCGTCATAGAAAAAGAAAGTTGAGCAACATAACTACAATTAATGCCATCAACTTGTGCACAGTAAACTGAATTGTCCAAGTCTAACTCTAGTGCCCGTTGTAACCTTATCTCATTAATTTGGTAATGATAAAGGATAAGGCTATTGCAACCACTATCCACTCTAATCGACCAAATAGTTTATCATGGTTTATTTTATATATTGTCTTATACTATAATTTAATGTTGAAATCGCTAACTTTATTATTTTTTGGGTTTTGTTTATGTCTTATTGAAATAATTTTTTCGTGGTTTTTTTCAAGTTCTTATTGGTATGAGATCAATGTCTCAAAACGAAAAAGTTACCATCTTCTGTGTAACAAAGCCACTTGTCATACACCAGTTCATCCAAAGTTTTTTAGATAAGTTGGTGAAAGACAAGTGGGTTTGTTATACAAAAGATGGTAAAATAGGACTTGCCTGTGGATCCACTTCGAGTCTTTGTTTTTGAAAAATTTTTAGAATCTTGCACAATGTCTATGCCAAATAGATTTTGCACAAGGCATGGGTGGACTTCCTTAAGCACAGTTGCACAAAAATTTCTTAACTTTGAACACTTTGACCATCTATCAATTTTGTTCAAGCACGGTTGGCATGTAAAAGTGGCATGACTAGACGTGAGGCATCTGATTGGTACCAGGTGAACCTTAGTCATAGACAACTTTACATTGCTTTTGTATAGGTATAACAAAGATGGCACAATTCGCATCAAGCATTTCCTGTAAATGCAACATATATTCCAAAATGTGGAATAGGTGACACACAACTGAAGAATAGCTTGGCATCTGACTTGATTTTCTTTATGAGTTGGGCATGCCACATGGAGTCCAAGTCGTTTCCAATTTCCATTATGCAAATTTCATACTTTGTCTATTTTATAATACTTTGACACATTCTTTCATTTGATTAATCTATATGTTACCATGTGATTGATGTTTGTAAACATGTTAATTTTATTTTTGGTTTCATTTGATTGGTCTATATGTTTATTTTACCCCTTTAGCTTATTAGATAACATTAAAGGAAACTTAACACGCAATTGTAAATGCTCATACGGCTAGGTATAAGATGTAAATTGGTTTACAATTCTTAGTTTTGGGTAACATTTAGTTCTATGGATGCAATCGTAAATACAAATAACACAAATTGCCAACTACACCTTAAAAATAAATACAAATATAAATACAAATAATGTAAATACAACTTGCCAACAACATTTCGTACCGTCCATTATGCATATTCCTCAATATCTGTATAAACACACAAAATATTTCATTAAAGAAAATGTTAATAATGTAAATGTATAACACAAGGAGTAAATATTTCATACCAAATGTGGATAAGCACATGACCACTTGATTCCTTAGCAACTTCAAATGTTTGGCTATGAAGTTAAACGCACGATTCCGGGCTAGGTACTCTATAAACGTGAGCATAAAAACTCCATAGTCTCCTTATATTGGATTCTACTTCAGGACTTATTAGATATACTTGAATTTTAACTTGGTGGCTGGATATTTGTAACTTAAAGGTAATTGGTTGTCACGACAATATATAACAACAACCTATACGATGCCATCAAGTTAACAAAATTTGTTTTATTTTTTATATATTGTGTGGAGTTGTACACATATACATAGCCAATCCCTCAAATCTAATTCACCATACACCCACTGTTGTTTGTCAAAGTTCATGGGGAAACATAACTGTCAATAATGCAAATTATAATTAATATAACATCATTTCACATTACAAACAAGTAAAAGTATACCACTTTCTCGACCAAACTCCATGGCCAAAAGTATTCATTGGGCAAGTGGTGGAAAAACTGTTGATTTGATGCGAAAAAAAAAAAAGGCCACTGTGACACCTCTAAGAGAGATGTTAGATATGTATGTACATCGCACATTGCTTAAAGATGTTAAGTTCAATCTAGTTAAATAACCTGTGATCTCCTTAAATTGTTAAGACGTGTTTTGGGTTATAAAGCTCAAAAACAAAACTATGATGGATTGTGTATCTAAAGTGGATAATATATTGATGGTGAATCGGGCTATTAAACCAAGATTATTACAAGTAGTATCAAAGTCGTTTTGCATGTCTTCTTAAATAATGGCAGGGCAAATCACAATAGGAATATGAAGTCCTATAAGAAGGGGTGATTATGACACCCCTAGGGAAATCTCACATCAATAAAGTACAAGAGAGATTTTTCATATATATACACATCCTACATCGCTTGAAGATGTTAAGTTCAAACTAATTGAATAACTTGTAAGTTCTTTAAACTGTTAAAACGTGTTTTGAGTTATAAAGCCTAGAAGTAAAACTCTAATAGACTGTGTGTTTAAAGTGGATAATATTTTGACAATTGGTCAAGCTATTAAACTAGAGATGTTACAACCACTCCATTTTTCAACCCAACTCTTTGAACTCTTATATTTAGGATGGTAGATGTGTGATGAATTAGCAAAACTAAAATAGAATCATTGTCTAAGTTTTGTTGAAGTCTGCTAGTATTACTGCTAGTTCCATCATAATCATGGTCCTTGAGGACAAGCTCACTAATGAAATTTGATTTTCAGTCATTGCTTGAAGAATCAAAGTTTTCATCTTTCCTCTTAAAATCCCATCTCTAGGGAAATTTTAGTTCATCTCCCATACTAGAGCTGGGAAGCATTGTAATAAAACCCAAATGATGACTGAAGAACAATTTTAAGAGGCTCTCAGCATAAAGCCTTTTAAAGATTAAAACTTGCAAAGTGAAAAGGCAAAGTCATCGAATCTAGTATCATCATCATTATGTTTCTTTATAAAGATAAGCAAAAACTTATAAATAATTCCAATCATGGCATGAATTTCGTCGCAAAAAAAAACCATGATTGAATGAACCAACAAAAAAATGAATGTTATCAAAACAATCTTTAAAGGTTGAATTGATTTTCCAAATTCTATTTCCATAACATAATTATGATAAAAAAAATTATGGAAACTTAATGTTATAAATGAAGGAACAGATCCAAAACCAGACAACATGTTAGACACGTGTTGCAAGGTGATTCATTCTCAAATGTAAATTAAATTATTTTATTTATAGATTTTTTTCAAATTTGTATAAATTGACACAATGCCCCTACATACATGTCACGATTCTATTGGCTCAGCTTTTCTATACTTATCCCTTGCCATTGGATCTCAGCCAAATATTTTCCACCGTTGATTTTAAATAATTATGGCGCATTTATTATCTTGCAACACGTCACTCAGGCGTGATGAGATGCATTTCCCATTTTCATTGTAATAATTCAGCTTTTCAATATTTTGCCACGTGTCATTACTTTATGAAGCCACATCCACCTTTAGCAATATATCGTCTCCCTCATCGCCACAACGCGCCATAAAACTCAGATGTCGTTTTAAAGTTTCGCCACGTGTAATGCACGACTATTGTTCTTTAGAATTTCATTTTAATAAATGAAATTCTTTTTTTATTTTTTTGTCATTTATAAGAATTATTTCTTTCGTTTATAATGCTTAAAATAAATTATTCAAATTTACTTAAATACCCTTTTTGATAACAGAATATGATAACATTAACTGTTTATGGGTTGTATTTTGGGTTTATTAAACTTAAACGGTGGCGTTTTGTCTTTTCATCAAACCCTGGGTGGGACTATGTCGTTTGGCCTTTTTCAGATTCAGCCTTAGCTAAAGTTAATATCTTTACAAAATCTGCCAACACAATTGAAGACTCTGAATTGCTACCATTATATTAAAAGTGTGAAATAAAATTGTGTATTCAGTAAATTCAAGTAAGATTCATAAAACATCTCCTTAGTTTTGAAAATATAAGATATAATAGATACCACATTGAGACAATGAGTGAAAATAATATAAAATTTCTCTATATTATCTATTGTCTCTAGTTAAAGGTGTATACGACGAAAGCTATTTACCTTGTCATTCAGATTGTATCAAATAATCATAAAGACAATTTCATTCATTTCTTTCATGCCTTCAGTTAAATATTAAATATTCCTACTTGGGGTTTTTATCCCATTAGTTTTTTCTTTAACAAAGCAAATACAATAATTTATAAATGATTGAAAATCTAAGGGCAAGTAGTATAGACCCATGGCATTGTGGCTGATTTTCCCCATATTTGCTTGGCCTTGAGTTTTGTATTTGTGAATGATGGAGAAGGAGAAATGTATCCCAGTCAAGCTCATCTCGTGGTATGGAGCGGTTAAGAAATAAAAACAAAAGTCAAAACTACTTGTAGTTAATAATGAGAAGTCTCACAACTTTTGATTCTCTCAATTTGACCTTTGTTTCCTTTATATGTTAATTTACTCTTTATCGTGAGCTAATTATTATGCCACAGTAGCAAAAATTAGGTAAAGAAGAAGTATGTTCATACGTTGAAGCATGTGGAGGATTTCTTTTGTTTTAAAAAAATAGGAGAGAGGAAAATCAAAGAATTAGGGCTTGGGATTCCGGACACGCATGTATAATTGATAAACCCACAAAGAATTAATTGGCGACTAGAATTGACAGGTTAAGCTTTATCTAATCAAGGTGAATAAATAATTAATTAACAATACCCACAAAAGACTGAATTTACCAAACAATTTGATTTTTAGTGATTCTCTGTGAGAATAAGAAAATCTGCGGATAATTTGGTCACACACGATGAATAGTCTTTTGGCCTTGTGAAAATTTCGTCCGTGACCTGAAATTAGGGATTACGGCAAAGCCAAGAAGAAGAATAATATAAAAGTATAATAAAAAATCCAAGTTGTAATTTTCAAATTGGCAAAAATACCATTCCCACCCAAGGTTTAACCTATTTTCAAAATCTAAACGATGTAGTTTTAAAAATTTAAATACTTACTCATTATCCAATTTTTATTAAAATTTTTTATTAAGATTAAGAGTAAAAAGATTATTTAACCAATAATATTAAAAATATAAAAATTTATATCTTTTTTTTTTCTTTTTGCTTCAAAAACTAACAAGTTTCTCTAAAATTAAATTTTAAAAAGTTATTTTTTCCCCTAGAGTTTAAAAATCTTCCTTCCATTATCTAGCGACTGACTCTAGTTGAGTCATCTTCTTTCTCTGCTATCATCGATAGAAGACAATATCTCTCTTTCTCCCTCTAACAACAAATGTTTTCTCTTTGAGGAATTCATCTAGACAAGGAAGGATTTGTCATCAGAATGAAGACAAATCCTCTGGATGATGAATCTTTTGTCATCCAAACAAATTCATTGTCTAGATGAAAGATGGTTGGGTTTTCCATCTCCATTCGACAACGAAAACTAGGAATAAGAGGCAGCCATAGATAAAATGCATTTTATATTTTTTAATATTATTAATTCAAAAATCTTTTTATCTTTAATTCTACCAAAAATTAGAAGGCAGATATTTGTTTGACTTTTTAAAATATCACGTGGGGAGATTTTTAGGAAGGGAGTAATCCTCGGTGGGAGTAAGACTTTTGGCCTTGCAAATATTTCAATCACCTAATGATAACGAAAGTCAAAGAATATGGGGTCCAATTTCTTCAATCCCTAGACGATTTGAGAAAGCATTTTATATTGATTTGGAATTCTAATTCCAACCTTCTACACTTTCCATGCAAAAGCGAAACCCCATTAAAATATTTCTTCTTTTAAAACACCTTTCATCCTCTAGGTAATTCTCTCGTTGTGCCTGCCAACCATGCTCATGCAATTTCTTTTATTTCTTTATATTAATAAAGTGGATGCCCATCCAAGAATAATTCCAAAAGAGCTTCTCTTTCACATTTGGTCATATGATATTATATTATAAAGAAGATGATATATTATTATTAAACCTATTCTCATATTAGTGACACGGATACCCTATTAGATGTTGAAGTAACCAACAAGTAACTTACATATAATATAAGAATCATATTGAAATACTATTGAATTTACTTGTTAAACTAGATTATTATTTTATGCATTAAGATAAGATTCAACAACTTAGTTGAATTTAAATTGTTTATTACAAGTTTATTGAATTGATAAATGTAGGTTATTTTGACCAATGGAATTACATATCTTCTCTAACCTAGCAGTGATTATTAAAATATCATATTCAACAAAAAAAAGGGGAAAATTGATGCTAGGGGTAGTCACAAGAATGATAATCATTTTTTTATTTTAATAAATAAATGAATATTGAAGAGTTTATACTATGAATTTCATATATTCATTCTATGGGAAATATGATATTTTAATGATGATTTCAGGTTAAGTAATATTATGTGTATATAGTTTTAAGTATATAATTAATTTAACAAAAGATATATTATTATATGATTAGATATTATTTAATTATATAATGATATATTATTTACGTACTTAATTATAAGCTTTAAATTGTGTAAATATAGTTTATTCTAGTGCATGCCATTAACCAGTCTTATTATAATTTGAAACAAATTAATAATTAAAAAAAGGCAGTTATTTCCATCAACAGGTCTTATAAGTATAATTAAAAAAATAATTATATGGTATGCACTTGGACTGACAGAAGTTCTACAAATCAACAAGAAGTAGACATAATTATTTAATTTACTACCTAATTCCATGGTTTGATTTTGAAAATTCTTCAGGGACGCCCAGTTCTTTAAAATCTTTCAATCATTCTTAAATATATATATATATATATATATATATATATATATATATATATATATATATATATATATATATATATATATATATATAAATTAATTAATATTAATAACCATATATATCCTATATGCCCAAAGGATTATTTCCCACCCAAAGTATCCTGTAATCTTAAGATTTTACCTTTTAATTTTAAAAATCTCATTTACCCACTCATGAATAATTGAATTTAACGGAACTCTAACTTTTTAAAATTTTATCTCTTTTTCTCTTCTAAAACCTAAAAACTAACTGTTTGTCTTATAGACTAAATTTTAAAAAATGGCATTTCCTCTCCTTCCCCCCCCCCCCCCCCCCCCCCCCCCTCCCTCAAAGGGTTTAGTTTTCAAACTTTGATATAACTGCTAGTAGTCTCTTCCTCCCGAAGCTTTCTTTTCCTCCAACGATCTCTCTCCACTCAACTGGATGTCCGATTAGCGCCAAATACAGCTTGGGAGATGAAGATCTCATCTTCCTAAACGTCTTCTTTTGGGAAGACAACCATTTTTCCAAACGAAGAGCTTCATCTTCCAAACTTCATTCGATATCAATCGAACATCCAATTGAGTAGAGAGAGATCATCGAAGGGAGAGGAAGCTTTGGAAGGGAAAGACCACCGGTAATGACATTAGAGATGGTGTCAGAGTTTGAAAACTGAATCCTATAAGGGAAATGTCATTTTTTAAAACTTAGCTTAGGCGGCAAACTTTTAGTTTTTAGTATTTTGGAGAGAAAAAAATATTAAATTTTAATTTATTTTTAATATTACAGGTGAAATAACAATTTTACCCTTAAAATTAACAAACTTAACCCCTTACGTGTGGGTGTTTAGGATTTTTGTAGTTTAAAGGGTCGAAACTTGAACTTACAGGATACTTTGGGTGGGAATAAGTTATTTGGCCTATCCTATATTGATTAATTCAAATAAAACACCCATACACGTAAATATATACTAAGGTTGAGGTCATCTAGTAGTTTCAAAGTTAATTCTTTGACCTAATTTCCTGGCAACATCACTTGATCATTTCCTAAAAGTTACTAATTTTTTTATTAGGACAATGCAAATATAAGAAACTTCTCTTGTGCTCTCTAATTTTATTGTATGATTTGCAAAACACATCGGATGCTATTGTATGTATACAAGAAATCTTAAAAGCTTAGATAGAGTAAAACTTGGGTCAAAATGTTAGGTTTAGTTGAACACAGCACAGCAGGTACTTAAGTTATAATTTAAAAAAGGATGACCAAAGTCTATATTAATAGGAAATATTTTAAGTGATATTATATAAATTTTTAATAGGAATTAATATAGATATCAATTATAATATATTATTATATAATTAAATATTTTTTAATATTTAATTTAAAATTATTTAATAATACAATAACACTTTAAAATTGATATTTAAAAAAAAAAAATCAAATCAATTGCACATGGTTTTATTGGAATTGACTGGCACTTGGCTCTTTAATGATGGTGTCTCTTTCAATTTTGACAATGCCCTTAAGGTAGGGGAACTTGAGTAGGGGTAAAATTAAGAAAAAAAATTGATAAATTGATTGATATAAAAAGGGTACATATATGGAAGAGTGACGATCAATTTTCCATTGGAAACCATTGAAGTTGAAAAATTGACATTATGCCACCTTTCCTCAATAGCCAAACATTAATTTTATCGGTGAAAGGGTATTTTAAATTTTTTATTAGTTTAAAAATATATATATAAATGTTGTAGGATTAATATCTTTTACACTCTCAAACTATAAACGAATTTCCTTTTTTTCTATCAACTTAAAAAATTGATCTCTTAAATCTCTATCTTCTATTAAAAAAGAAAATTAAAACTCTAACCCTAACCCCATTTTTGCTTTCCAACATTATTTTCTCTAGTTACAAAATACAAGAACTCAAAAAGGTTGAACTTGCAAATAGAGAGTGTCAATTTTTGAATATATCTCCATGTAAAACTCAACCGTTTTCAAGTTTGTTGTTGGATGGTGAATGTATCAACTTTAAGGATTGCATATACAATTACTCTCCATTTCCAATCCACCCATTTTGTATCAAGGATAATGCCATCAAAGGTTTATCTCTAGCTTGTTCCCCTTCTTGCATAACAAATTAACTAGTTCTTATTGACAAATCATCAATCTTAGCATCTCAATCGTTAATCTCGAAGTGTCAACAACATTTGATCCTTCCACTTGCCTTTTGTGTTTGCGTTCCACATGTTGATTATTTATTCTTGTTACAAAAGTGGAAGAAGTTAAAGATAAAAACACGAAAAAGGAAAATCGTGACAAATTCAACTAAAAATAAATAATGAAAACACAATAAAGTGGTGTAAAAGGGTACTGGTAACATACGTGTTCTACACCAAAACATTCAGTGAATTTATATAAAGCAAAGGCCCAAGGACTTATTCCCCACCAAAGTATCCTCTTGTATCAAGTTTCCACCATTTAACTTTGAAATTCCTAAATACTCATCCATAAATGGTTAAAAATAATGGTTTTAAAGATAAAATCGTTATATTATCTGCAATATTAAAAATAAACTAAAATTTAATCTCTTTTTCCTCCCTTAAACTTTAAAAACTAAAAGTTTCCCCCAAACCCAAGTTTTAAAAAATAACAATTCCCCCTTAGGGTTTAGTTTCTAGATTTTCGATGTCAAATCTGACACTCTAGTCAATGACACATATCTCGTCTTCGTCAGAAAGACAATGTTTTGTCTTTCCCGACGAAACATCATTTCTTGTTGGGGAAGATGGTGAGGAAGCGACCGTCGAAGGAAGAGAAAAGAGATGTTGTCAGATAAGCACCAAAGATGGCATCAGATTTTGAAAACCAAACCCTAAGGGGGAAAATGTTATTTTTAAAACTTGTCATATGAGAAAAATTATCAGTTTTTAGGGTTTTGGAGGAAAAAATAAATAAAATTTTAAAGAGTTAGAGTTTTGTTAACTTTAACTACTTATGGGTGGATAAATAGGATTTCAAAATTAAGATATAAGAATTAAGATAAAATGATACTTTAGATAAGAAATAGTTAAAATTAGATTCGAATCGAATTAAACTCAAGTTCAAAAATATTAAAATTACAGGCTCGAGCTCATTAAAAGTTAAGGCATTTTAGATTTATTCAAATATAGTTTAAATTTAAATTCAAATAAATTTAATTCAAATCTAACCCTAGAAATAGTCCTTGGGCCTAAAACAAAAATAAAAGAAAACAAAAGATAATTGAGCCAAACATATTATTGGTGACTTGGATCCAAAAGATCCTCCAACTCTGGATGTCTTTTGACTTCTTTGAAATTGTAAATGAAAAGTTGATCATCTTATCAATGATGAACATTAACAGCTGTAATTTTATATTATATTTTATGTATCTTTCGGAATAATGAGTTTTTTGTACTTTTGTTATCGCACAACCCTTCCATAATTTTCTTACTATTAGCTTATGTAATTTTTTTTTTAATTTAATGAATATAGATTTAAGAAAATGAGCTAATTTGTTTCCGAAAATGATGGTGACAAATGCTCAGCTGACAATACAACTATACATACAATCCTCTGAGACGAGAAATATTTTTCAAATTTGACCAAGGCTAATTTTTGTTTACCATCACAAGTTCTAAAAATTAAAATGAAGGCTCCAAAAGAGCTACAATAATATTGAATATACAACAAAATTGTGTTTACATAATATTTTATATTCACATAAATCTGAAAGAAATTCATATAATTTTAAAAATACAAGATATGATAACTACTACAATATTGAGACCACTACTGAGAATATATATAAATTTTTTTTATATCACTAACAGTGCCTTTGGTCAAGAGTGTCTTAGAATAGTTGTCTATCTTTTCATTCATATTGTATTATACATTTGTAAAAGTGATTGAAACTAAAATGATCTTGAACCAAAAGTTCTTTAGTCCAAAGATTGTTATGCTTTGACATGTCATCTTAATCATTCATGATCATCAATGATACATAGTATTATTAAAAATTCATATGAACACTCATTAATAACAAAATATTGTTATCGTCTGATGAGAAATCTTGCACTACTTGTTCATAATACAAATTGGTGGTAAAACCATCTCCACATAAGGTAAAAATTAAATCTCTATCATTTTGTAAATGATTTAAAAGGACATATGTGGACTGATTAGTCCATCAAATGGATTTTTTTTTTTAATTTTACGGTCACGACAATGTTTTTGTATGATAATTTCATGTTTGTTTATTGTTAATTGTAACACCTCCCTCTACAAATATTGTCATTTAAAGGAAGATGTCACTACATAAGCTAGTTAAGCATGCATTTTTAAGGCGATTAATTAAAATCATCAAACCATTTTCATAAATTACCAAAATACCCTTTCATTAATAATCTTAACGGAAACATGTCAAAGGATGTCCAAAACATAGGAAACATTAATCATCATATCATATGGTGTGTAGCCCAATACATAAAAGTATAGTTTGAATACATAAATTGATAAATTATAAAAATGACAGAACTACCCTATACTTCCTATGTCTATTAACCACCACTCGCCCCGTAGCCATCATGATTGTATGTATCTGCACGCATGAAAGTAGGAGAGTAAGTAATAAGACATTTAGTAAATAGGAGACTATACTACCAACTTTTATACAATCCCTAAAATGCCATTGACTCGACCCATACTAACTCTATCATATGGAGTTTATCACAAAACTCTCATTGGAATGATAATAGGTCATATATCTCATATTTGTACTCATACTAATCTCGAGAACATCTAGGTTACACATCATAATTCTCATATCAAAATTATGTCTTATTCAGTCATTGAGAAACCACTTTCCAAATTAAGGTGACCATAATATCTCTAGGTGAAAGCATCTTATAGTTGTATAATAGGTAGATCGGACTAGATCAAATACAAGAATTTGACACCTTGGCCATGTGCGTACTTACTATGCAGTCCATTCACTTATACCATTATTAGACTGTCAAAAATTTGCTATAACTGGGCTTTACTACAAGCTAATACTTTACTACAGGTATGATGTCCTACTATAAACATGCCCTACTATGGGCAATGTAGAGAGTTTGTACTCTTAGTGCCCCCTCGTAATGACTTTTTGAAGTCTCACATGCATGCATCTCAGGTCTCAGATCACCTCCACGTATTTTAGCTTTCACCCTAATCACATCATGTGTCTCATCATAATCTCAGCTCTTGGGCACATTGGGTATTATTGCATATTTGAAATCTTTATACTGTTTTTTAAGATGACCTATAAACCTCTAGTCTAGTTTCTCTTTTCTTTCTTTATTCTATCTTTCATACACAAGTGTGCCCCTTGGGAAACATGGGCATGTATCTTTTCTTTTGCATGAGACATGGTTATCCCTTCAAGGTTGTGTCTCTACTATGTTCTATAGACGAGCGTATCACTTATAGAACATGATGTGTTATCTCTTTAGAGCATACACAACCTTCATTCACTATGGCTTCTCCACATGCTAGAAATTTCTAATACACACAAGCATGTGTGTCTCCAAACATGGTTGTGTGCCTTTTTCAAACTTATTATTTTTCTCAACTCAACTTCAATCCAACTGCTCCACTTATTAGAGGTATTATAATCATTTCACCCCATTCAGGGGTTATGCATAAGATATACACAGGTGAATTTTGTGCCTTAGTTGATCGCTCAATGGTTAACAACGTCTGACAATCGTCAAAACACATGAAATACTCAATTTGAAACTTAAGGTTCACACACACGGGTATATATCTCATACCACACAACTATGTGTTGAATCTAGAATTCAAAAGAGCAGACTTATTTTGCTTCTTATATACTTTTATGCATTCACTACCGATTTAGTACTCTTTAACAACTCACACTTAATAATTTCAAATCATTGTAATGCTCAAAATGTCAATCTAATCAACTATAGTATAGTGTAATATCAAAAATATAAAAAACTATCGTTGAGTCATGAGGATTGCACACGACAACATAAGATTCATGTCACAACTTCTGATCATCGAAATATTTCATCATCATTCATTTTCTTATCAACTCAATATATAGACGTAAACAAATCCACATCACATTAAGAGCATTAAACATTACAAATTTTCAATCAATTAACACATCAAGATCAACATGACATATCTTAGCTTAACATACCCATTATCTCATCATCAAATCAATCCTAGCATGAATAATTCAAACTTGGCAGAGGCAAAAGCCTCAATCCACTAAAAATCGCATACCAACAATAGTAAATCAAGCCTACTTACCTTTTTTCCAAAATTTTAGAACTAGGGTTGATCAATGGACCTTCTTCTCTCTACATTTTTTGTCGTTTTCTTTGCCTGAAAAATCATGTCAGAGTTGTCACAATAATGCCTAAATGTCAATCTCAACGTTTCTCTCTCTTTGCAAGTTTTCATGCATTTACTTTTGGGATAAAGATCCCTAAAACGCAACTAATGTGTCAAATATAAATTATTTTCGCATAACACCATACGTGGGCATGTGCTTTACCACACACGACTGTGTGCCACTTAATTCAAAAACTGCGCAGTGCTCATCTTATCCAATGGACACGAGGGCATGACCATTTCATGCATGGTTGTGTGTCACTCAAAATTCAGATTTCAACATTTATTTCACATTAATTGAATCATACACCAACATATAATCATGAAAAATTACTAGTATACCGTTGAGACGTACATGTGGGTGTTACATTAACATGTAATGCTACTTTGCTAAATTGTTACCAAAAATCATCAAATTAAAGAAACATTACCCTAATCATCTAATTGAGTCAATTAAATTGGATAATGGTAGTGAGTTTACATCAAAACATCTAATTAATATTACATGTCTCTGTTCCACATGTTCATACTCAAAATGAATTTGTAGAATCAATTATTAAGTGTGCTCAAGTAATTTTTATACTTTACTATCATAGGGCTAATTATTAATTTTTGTTTGGTGTCATGTAGTATTTGCAACATTGATTCATTTATGACCCATTGCTTAGTATCCCTTACAACTTATACTTGGACAACAACATGATATATCCCCTTTAAGAACATTTGGTTGTGTTGTGCAAATCCTAATTACACTTTATGTTGGGTATAAATAATCATCCATTAGAAGATATTTTAAACCATTACTAGGTGATCTTTTCATCGCACATTTTGAAGATTGTCATTTTGATAAGTCAGTTACCCACCTATAAGGAAAAAGGAAATGCCTCTTGATATAAGGCATGAATGTGAAACCAAAATACAAAGGATAATACACTTTGTAGAATATCGTCAATCAAATGTTAGATATAACAAAATTGACAAGATTTTATATATATATATCTCTTTTCATTACTAAAATTATCTTGTTTTATTTATCAGATAATAAAATATTTCGATAATATTTTATCACAAATAGTAATGTGACAAGTAATATAATGTGATGTTTGGTTAATAATGTATAATGATTATCTTGATAATATATATTTTACTATTAACATTACTTTGTTTTTGGTTTGATCAGTAATAAAAAATTCTGATAATCTTCTTTTACCAAAGATGATGTAACAGATAATACAAGAGACAATTTGATTATTACTTTTATTTTAGGTATTAAAATATTATCAAGGTAATCTTGATTTTATTATAATTATATTATTACTTATTAATTTTTAAAGGTAAAAATACTTTTATTTTCAATTAATATAGTAAGTAACATAAATAATATTTTTAAATAATTGTACCAAAGAATTTTTAGTAAAAAAATATCACATTGGTATTTTTTTATTACATTCAACTAAATATAATAATTATTTTTATCTATCAATACCTACTAATTTTTATCAAACATATTAATAATTATATTCAATAATATTCTACATAATTTATGTTTATGGTAATTTTTCATTTTTTGTAATAAAATATTATTCAAATCAAATGCAATGAAGAGTAATCTAATTATCACCTCTAGTTTATGTATTAAAAAATTATCAAAATAATCTTGATTTTATTACAATTTTATCATTACTTATAAAACTTTTAGAACAAAAATATCTTTATTTTTAATTAATATAATAAGTAACATAAAAAATATTTAAAAATAATTATACTCAATAATATTTAAAATAATTATAATATACTATGTGAGCATTCAGCTAATATCTTCTATTTTTTGAGAAAATCTTTTATTTTAATTTTTTAATAATTCTTATTAAGTTGCAAAATTCATTATATGAATTAAAACATATATATATATATAAGAATATATGATATAATTAAAAAAAAAAAAAACTAGGAATATCACTAAAACTAAACTTTTCTTTTTTAAATCAAACCAATTAATGCCCTAGGAGGGCTAAAAGGCTATTTCTCTCCTTAGTCTGAACGAAAGATAAACACATATCACAATATTTGAAAAATCTAAATATTTATTCGTATATCAACTTCTGTTAAATTTTTTTATTAGAATCAAAGATAAAATCGTTGTTTTATTAATAATATTAAAAAAATATATAATTTTATTTCATTATTTCCCTAAAGTTTTGAAAACACGTATTTCAAGTCTTAACTTCAACTTTAAAAAGTAACATTTTCTCTTCTAAATTCCTAGGATTTACTTTAAACTCTGGCAATAATAACGGCGCATCTCCATCTATTATCGTCGATGATGTCAAATGAAGGCCGATAAAGTCATGACAACGACGAAGCTTGAAGACGAAGAGGTTTCATTAAATTGACTCTAGACGGTGAAAATCCATCGCATTTTTCATTTATTCAACTTTAGACGATTGTCGATGAAAGCCCATTCTCCGGCCACGAACACTACAGATTCTCTCTGTCCGAAGTTTATTCGATGAAACCTTTTCATCTTTGGGTTTTGTCTAACATCGTCAACTGTAGTAGAGAGAGGTGCACAATACGTTGATTGATACCTCAATCGATTAGCCACCACTTTCATTGTCACTGGAGTTTGTAGTAAACTTTAAAGATTTTAAGAGAAAAAGTTATTTTTCAAAATTGGGGTTAAGAAATGAAATAGAATTTTGAAAACTTTGATAAGAAAATAAGATAAAATTATATATTTTTTAATATTATTGATAAAACGTTGATTTTATTTCTTATCTTAATAAAAAATTTTGAGAATAATTAATTTATAAATAAATATTTAAATTTTTTTAATTTTATAAATATATATTTACCTCTAAATCAAAACTCTCTGACCAAAAATACTACTTTGGCCACGTAGAAATGTCAACGAAGTGGATAAAACTTATACCTGCAGGGCAATATGTGGTATAATCACTTTAACGAGTACTTGATAATGAAAAATTATTACATATTCATGTACAAATCAGTTTATAGATTTGTAATCGTAACTGTGTACGATGATGATATGAATTTTGGATTCGAGCAGAAAAGCAAAAGCAATAAATAAGAATGGGAAAGTAGTGATGATGATGATAGGGGAAGAGGAGGCTGCGAATACTGAAACAGCAGCCAAGCAAAAAGAATAGAGACACAGAAACACGTAGTCTACGTCACTTTGTTCTTCTTCATAGCCTTAGCTCGGCGTTTTGATTGATTTGACCACACTTCTCTTTCTTGTTTCAAAGCCACACCACGCTTATCGAGACACCATTAAATAAATAAAAGGGGGGCAGGGGGGCAGATGTGCCCGGCGGCCTCGAAGCCGCAACACTTTAACCTATTTTTCACTTGGGTGCATGCAATGTAATGCAATGCAATACAATTTTTCAGATGAAGTGAATTTCAGAGAGTAATAAATGGGGCAATACCAATAGGCTTTGCTCTCTTTTTGGACTGATTCAAACCCTTTAACCTTTTTTAAATGATTCATAATTCCCATTGGGGACTGTGCAGCATGCACTGCAGGAATTTCCATCATTCTCTTTGCCCCCCTCAGTCCTGCCACACTGTTTACTATCTTCAGAAGAAAACATTTATTTTGGGTTCTTGACCATTTTCTCTTCAGAGTTTTTTTTTTTTTTTTAAGTAAATTTATCTAAAGCTTTTGGATGGTAAAATATATATCAAAAAAATTATTTACTTTATCATATAAAATTTTTATTTTTTATTATATTAATTTAATGTCCTTTCCTGGAAAAGTTGTAAATATTTAGTCTTTTTACTCAAACTTTTCAGCCTGCCAATGCGAATGCCATAATTTTCACAATTTTTGTTTTTTCTCTTGTCAAGTAATATTCATTTATGGTTTTCGACCGTACGATCATTCATCTTTCTTTCTTTCTCTCTCTCTCTCTCTCTTTACCTGCCTATATTTACATTTCATTAATGTTTGACATTATTGATTCTGTTTTTCATTCTGGCTTTAGTAGAACTTCTATTATCATCTAATATAACATCAATTTGATATGGTTTAATTAAAATTTAAATATTTAAATAATTAAAATAAATTTGTCCTTCCATATATATATATATATATATGTGAATGAATGATACCCTTTTAATAGGCCAAAAAACTTGTTTCTATAAGATATAGTGAAATTTTAAAATTTTATCCTCTAATTTTAAAAAAATCCAAACACTTATCTCTGAATCTATTTTTATTAAAATTTTTAATTAAAGTTAGTGATAAAATTGTTATTTTAATAATATTATTAAAAAATATATATTTTATTTTATTTTTTCCGTAAGTTTTAAAAATTAATAATTTTACCCCTACTTAAATTTTCAAGTTTTAAAAAGTAATGTTCTCCCCTTCAAACCTATGGGTTTTTTCTCTTCACTTCTCTGATCACTATCTCAGGTCACCGGCGACCTCCCTAAACCTTGACAAAATTTTCCAATCAGTGACGAACATGCTTTAGACGATGCCTTGACAAAGATCTAGATGATGTTCATCACCATCCAAAACTAAACACATCTTCATTTATGAAGACGTCGTCCATATCGATGACAAACGCCAACATCTTGTCTAGACATGTCTAGATCGACGTCTGGGGTGGCATTCATCATCGATTTGGAAGACGTTCATCAAATCCAAACGGTTGGCCTAAAAGGAGGTCATCAATGGTCGGAAAGAGGAAAAAAAAAAACCCTAGGTTTGGGGGGTGGGGAATGTTACTTTTCAATGTTTGAAAACTTTTGCAAGTGTGAAATTATTAGTTTTTAAAACTTAGAGAGAAAAATATAATAAATTTTATATATTTTTTAATAATATTATTAAAACAATGACTTTATCTCTAACCTGAACTGAAAATTTTAACAGAATTATGTTCATGAATGAGTGTTTGAGTTTTTTAAAGTTAGAGAGTAAGATTTTGATATTTCACTTATTTTAGGTGGGAACAAGTCTTTTGGTCAATTCAATATAATAAAAATAACTTTAAGGTCATACTAAAATTATAATGACTTTAATATGTTCATTTGCATGCATGATATATTGTAAGATTATTTTTTATCACTTCCATAATGTTTAGATACTATAGGTTAATTTAAACCATAAACATAAATGTTGAAATTGCTAGTAAGATTACTATAATAATGATAATGGGATTCTTAATTATGTAATTGCTCATTTATCAAAATTATAAGTAATTTATTCATTATGTTATATCACAATCAATAATATATTGAAACATAAATAGCCAAAAACTTTAAATGGTACCATAATAATTATGAAATGTCCACCAAATGATCACTTAACTAAGAAAATTAATCATTTTTATGAATTTACATGTGGTAAGCATCTTTTCTCCAAGGTGATAAATCGACATGGCCAAATAGGAATAAGTTACAATCTATTTTAAAAATATAAATAAATATATATTATTATATAATTTAATATTATTTTATTACTAATTTAAAATTATTTAATTATATACTAATATATATTAAATATATATTTATTTATATTTTTAAAATCAGTATATATAATTTTATTGTTTGTGATTATTTATTTTTAGATAAAAAAATTTTCAATTACAATAATATTACTTTTATTTAAATTTTAAATTGATTAAGTTTTCAAAGTTTTTTTTATTGTGATTATTTAAATTTATTTAAAATAATTTATTTTTTAAATTTAATTTAAACTCAATTTATTTAATCTATACTTAAATAATTAAATTTATCATGAATTAATTTTATATATATATCATAATATTTTAAAGATTAGTATTTACATATAAATTTAATATCATAAAAATAACTAAAAGATCATACTAAAATTATAATGACTTTAATATCTTTATTTGCATGCATGATATATTTATTGTAAGATTATGTTTTATTACTTCCATAATATTTAGCTTAATTTAAATCATAAACATAAATGTTGAAATTGATAGTCAAGTTATTATAATAATGATAATGGGATTTTTAATTATGTAATTGATTATTTATACAATTATATCCTAAAGTTTAGGATAATATTATGTTTACTCTCGTTTTCAGCTTTAAGAACATATACTTCAGTTGACTTCTCACTATGAATGACCCAAGTTATTTTGCCAAAATCGAAATATAATCGTAGAAATTTTGTATCAAACTTATCCTAATTCAGGTAAGCATAAATCTAAACTCTTATAATTTTATATTTTTGTTATATATTTGAAAACTATATAATTTCAAGTAGCATATACTTTATGATTTTACGGGGAAAATGATGATTTCTTAATAAATATTGTTGCTTATTAGTTTATGATGTTTTTGTTGTCAAATTGATGGAGAAAACATAACTGATAAAGAATGAAGGATAGATGCAGCTGGCCTAGACTTTCAGGCTCGCTCAATCTAGACATATAGGTGCGTTTGTATTAAATTTTTGTAATAAAATTGATTATTTATTACAAAATTCTAATAAATTTTTTATTTAACATATTAAATTGTTGTTGTATTGTATCGTAAGTTTTATTTTCATTTTAAAATAGATAAAACTATATTGATAATTCGCTTTGGAGAGCAATGGGCTACTGGAGCTGACAATATTATGAGATATGTTGGTGAAGAAGAAATAATGATTTGCATTGATACAAGAGTTAATTTCGAAGGATTTGTTGTGAAAATCTGCTATTGTTTCAAAATCAATCGAAGTCAATCTTATGTCCACATATTTACACCTAATGTTGAGTGGAAAGCCCTATGAGATCAATGATAATACTAATGTTGAGTGTATCATGTTGGTAGTAGGAAAAAAATACTACTGATGTAACTTTATGTTATGGAGAGTCATATCGAAGCAAAAGATAATCTCAAATAAGAGCATGTTGATGAAAAACAAAGAAAATATTATCTGACATACGACTGGGCACAATCACAAAGTTTCCAAGAGGATGGTGTGAATCATGATGATGATGATGATAAGGATAGTGATGATACAGACTTACGACTTAGAGGTACACGGGTGTGAGTGAAGCAATACATGATTGTGTACCTCTAGACAAAGATAAAAGATGATTATACCCCTATGCTATATGCATAGAATGAGAGAGTTAATTAAGAAAAATAAGAAGTTATTAGACAACAAGGAATTCAAAAAAGATATAGGTAAGGTGTATAACTATGTGGATGACGATACAAACTCAGATCAAATCTAAGTTGAACAATCTTAAGGCTGGTGTCACACAACTAGATAGTTACCAGTTATATGCATTAGATATGTCAATTTTAGCTTGGGTCTTCACACCTTCTGTGAACAATCCATGTGAGGGCACCAAGGTGTTATAGTGTGACCACATTGAGCTTATGAATATAACACAAGTTTTACCATCAGTTATTTATAATAGTTTTAGGTACCAAAAAGTCACCACTTACTAAGTTTTACTCACAATGTTTTTCGTATGTTTGTAGGTAGAGATAAGTAGCAAGGTAGAGAAGAGATCTAACGGTCTAGTTATGAGCTGCACGAGGAGAAGGGCCTTTTGTTGCTTAGTTTTCATTAGACATATAGTTTTATTTTTTTTATTATCATTCTTATTATTGTCATTGTTGCTAATATTTTTAGACACATGATATCATATGAGTATTGATTAATAAAGTGTGCACCTTTCTTTTGGTATATTCTCATCAAATGTATGTATCTAAAGAGAGATATTACATTTAAGTGCACTTGACCTAGACATATAGGTGCATCTGCATTAAATTGTTGTAATAAAATAGATTTTTTATTACAAAATTCTAATAAATTTTTCATTTGACGTATTAAGTTGTTGTTGTATTGTATCGCTAGTTTTATTTTCATTTAAAAATAAATAAAGCTATATTTATAATTTGTTTTAGAAGGCAATGAGTTACTGGAGCTGACAATATTGGGACGAAAGAATGATTTACATTGACACAAGAGTTGATTTTCAAAGGATTTGTTGCAAAAATCTATTATCGTCTCAAAATTAATCGAAGTCGATCTTATGTCCACATGTTTATGCCCAATGAAGTATCGTTGAGTGGAAAGCCCTATGAGATTCAAGATTATACTGATGTTGAGTGTATGATGTTGGTAGTAGGAAAAAAATAATATCGATACAACTTTATGCTATGGAGAGTTGTATAGAAACAACAGATAATCTCTGATAAGAGCAAGTTGATGAAGAATAAAGAGTAGACTATCTGGCATGATACAGGGCACACCCATAGAGTTTTTGAAATTGAAACTTTAATCGTCCACAAACATTTTTCCAACACATATTAATCAATTCTAACTAAAAAAATAAAAATTTTGCTTATCCTTAATTGAAATCTCATAGCCAAAGCTCTAGTTAAATGATGCCTTCTTCCTTTTTTGGGGACAGAAAAGTATAAGCAAACGTAAATTACAAATTAAACAAACAACTAAATATTTTCCCTCAATAGATAATGATTTTCGAATCAACAATTCCTAACCTTAATGCAATCATCATCAAATAATTAATTTAAGAGAAAACCAAACAATCACTCACCTCCAATACCATTATTAAGTCAAGTATAATTGAAACTTCAAAGAAAATTGAAAGATTGGAGAAATCGACTAGATTAAAATTTCTGAAGTTGAGAACAAGTACGCCCAGAAAGGGAGAAAGTTGGCGAAGAAGAGTTTGTAAAGGTAGGGGTATTTTAGGGACTTTGTACTATTTGTGGCATAATTATATGGTGAAAAAATAGGTGGATAAATATGTATAGGCAGAATAAATTTTAGGTATAATAATTAATTTCCCTAAAAAAGAACATCTTTTTATTAAATTATATTAATGTTTGTATAAATAATTTATAATAATCTTTATACTTCACTACTTATACTCAAGGGGAAAGTCTTGCATTTAATATATGTATGATATCATTTATTATTAATTATCAGTAGCAAAACTGGTAAGTTAATTAAAATAAGCAGTAGTTTACTGCATAAACCTTTTCCGATAAGAATTATTAGCTTTTACCTTTTTAAATAAATTATATTTTTCATTCTAAAAATACCCCTCATCTTATATCTCAGCATTTACAGTAGATTTCACAATAACTTTCATAGATTACTCTCTTATATTTCAGAGGATACATATTAAGCTTAATTTTTTTGCAACGAATAAGATTAATTTTTTATATAATAATTGATTCTTCTATAATTACAAAATTATGGATATACCAAACGTTTTCTCAAAACGGTGTGCTTTTTCAAGCGGATGCGAAAATGTGCGAAATGGTACGTGAAAGGATGCGGGGGCGTAGAAGGGTGCGACAATGCTAAAAGGGTGCGTGAAAGGGTGCAGGTGCATAGAATGTGTAGCACGTTTGAAAAGGTACATGAAGGGGTGCGGGTGCATGAAAGGGTGCGACAATTTGGAAAGGATACATGAAGGGGTGCGTGAAAGGGTACAAATGCATGAAACATAAAAAATATATATTATATATATTATATTAATAATATAATATATTATTAATATAATATATCTAATATATATATTTGCATTTCCCGCACCCCTTTATATTTGTCGCATCCTTCCATGCACCCACACACGTTCCTGCACCCCTTCACGCACCCTTTCCAAATTGTCATGCCCTTTCACGCACCCGCACTTGTTCCTACACCCCTTCACGCACCCTTTCCAAATTTGCCGCACAATTCCATGCATCCGTACCCTTTTCAAATTGCCGCACCCCTTCACACACCCTTTCGAAATTGCCGCAGCCTTTCATGCACCCGCACTGACACCCGTTCCTGCACCCCTTCATGCACTCTTCCGCACCCTTCCACGCACCCACACCTCTTCACTCACCCTTTCCAAATTGTCACACCCTTTTACACACCCATAACTCTTCCCACACCCGCATCCTTTCACGCATCATTTTGCACATTTTCGCACTCGCTCGAAAAAAAAAACACCGTTTTGAGAAAACGCTCGGTATATCAATCATTTTGTAATTGTATAAATGTATATAAAAATCAATTATTATATAAAAACTTAATTTGTTTTTCATTTGTAGATATTATTCATTACAGAAAAATTAAGTTTAATGTATATCTTTTGAAATATAAGAGATTAATGTTATGAAAACTACTGTAAAAACTGAAAAATTAGAAGAGATGTATTTTTGGAATGAAAAATATGATTTACTTAAAAAGATAAAGGCTAAGAATTAATATCGAAAAAGGTTTACACGACAAACTGACTTCTTATTTTAATTAATTTCCCAACAAAACTAGAACATCATTCGCACAATTTACTTCATACAAAAGTATTTTAAATTATAATACAAAATAGGCTAAAAGACTTATTCCCATCCAAGATTTAGTATATTTTTAAACTTTTATTTACAAAGTTTTAAAAACTTAAATACTTGCAAGTCTATCAAATTTATTTATTAGGATTTAGGATAAAAATATTATTTAATAATTTCTTTTAAAAAAATAAAAATGTATCCCTCTTTTTTACATTAACTTTGAAAACTGAAATTTCCCTTCTAACTTAGTTTTTAAAAGTTATTTCCTCTCCTTTTAGGGTTTCCATCTTTTTCTCATTTTAGCCAACCACCTAAACTTTTCAAAACTTCACTTTTACCCCTTTTTTAACTTCAGTTTCCAACATTTCTTCTGATGTTCTTTCCCTCCTTTAACCTCGATCTTTGCTTAAGACTATGCTGACATTGACCTTTAATTCTCTCTAGTGCTTGAGCATGATTTCTCCTTTGGCGACATTGTGCGATTTTTTCTTTATCAAGTTCATTCCGCATCTACTTCTCCCTGGTTTATCGTTGATCTTTTTTCTGGTTTGTTGCACGATATCTCATTAATCTACATCTCCCAAACGATTCTTTTGATGTCGATCTTTGAGTGAATGAAGATGAATCTTCATCCTTGATTGAATCAACTAAAACATTTCATCTTCGTTTAATGAAAATAGCCACTAAAGAGAGGAGTTCGTGGGAGAAGAAGATGTTGAAATAGTCAAAATAGAGAAGGCACCACTAGGGATGACAATTTAGACCCAATTTTAGGGGCTCCGACCCTAACGGGGAGGAGATTCCCTGATAGAAACGGAGAAAGGGATGGGGATGAAAAAAATCCCCGTAATCAGAAACAGGTCGGGGATGGGGATACATGTGTCCCCTCCCCGTCCCCATCCTTATCCCTTTATATTAATATATTTATTTAAAATACTAATATATTTTTTATAGTTTTAAATTATTTATATTTTTCAAATTTATTTAAGTTTTTGTTGTATATATTAAAGTAATTAATATATTATATTTGTGATATTTAAAATAGTAGGTTAATTTTAATTTAATTTAATTATATTATTTAATATATTTATATTGTGTTTAGAAAGTAAAATAAAATAAAATTTTTTTGTGGGTACGGGGAGGAGATTTTTTCCCGCGGGGATTGAGAGGGGATGAAGAGAAAATTTTTCTTTGCAGGGAGGGGACGGGGACTCATTTTCATCCCCGTAGCGAGACGGGGATTGGTATCCCCTACGGGGATGGGGACGGGGATTGAGATCCCTTCCCCACCCCTCCCCATTATCATCTCTAAGCATCACATGAGGAGAAAAAAATATTAGAGAAGAAAAGATAATTTTTCAAATTTTAGATATAAAACATTATTACTTTTTTAAATTGTGAGAAAAAATATAATAAAATAATAATTTTTTAAAAATATTTTAAACTTAAATAAGGAGAAATTTAATATAAAAATAAATATTTATGTTTTTAAAATTATGCACATGAAAGTTTTTAAATAGACCCTTTCTTAGGGGACAATAAGTCTTTTGGCCAACAAAATGTTGTTATCTCATGATTTAACCAAGGAGCCGTAGGATCGGAGGGCGAGGAGGCTGAACAAGTGGTAAAAGCAGTCGTGGGGAAAAGGAATGATAATGAATGCGCGTGAGAGTACGTACAGGTTGGTGTCTTCCAAGGAAATAAAATGGCAGTGTGATGATAATTCCTTGCAGGACTGAAATTTTTGGATATTCTTTCAGACACACCCCATAGGCCATTGCCCCAGCAGCTGGCCTGCTCTCATTTAATGCATTTTGTTTTGTCGTCCACAAACCCAGACAAGCACCTTATCTGTAATTATACTCAAATTCAAGGGTATTTCAGCAAATCCTGTCATTGTTGTTCGGGATTGGTGTACGTAGTTTACGTGTACGTGCCCTCAAGCTTTACAAGACGCAATCTATCCTCTGACAAGTCGTTAAGGATTTATGAATTAGATATTTTTATAAAATTAATTGAGGTAAAAATCTCATATATGAGGTATGAGGTTTGAATTTTGTGTTAAATAAAGAGTAATTAGTCCGCCGTTGGTATGATTTTGAATTTTTTTATTTTAATAATTAATTTTTAAAATATAGTTCTTTTTTAAGTTTAAATTATTAGATATTAAAATTATCATCACGTCTCTTAGTTGTAATTGTATAATACGAATGATAACATTAATATTACAGTATTTGTTAAGGATTAGCAAAAAGCTAACCCATATGGGTACCATGGTGTAGAATATGATTCTCTCAATTGTAATCATGTAGTATAGATAGTGACGTTAACATTATAGTGTTTATCAGAGGTAAGTAAGAAGTTAATGCACAATCAATCTATTTGGGTGTTAAGCTGTTGAGTATAGTGATATATTAAAATTTTAAATATAAAATATATAAAATATAATATTTAAATCTCATATTAAAAAATATAAATAATTAATATAAAATTTATATGTCTTGAACTTTTCTATTTTAATAACTGGTTATTCCGAGAGATGAAATAGTAAATATTCGCGTTTCCGTTCAAAGTAAAAACGAGTGACTCTCAAAACATGTTCATTCAAACTCATTACTTAATTACTAGAAACCAACAAAGAATATCAATTGAATTAATAACCTTTTTGTTGATATTTCTGATAAAGCAATAATTAAATTTTAATTGAAATGACAAAGCCTAATTTAGCATCACAAAATAATAAAAAAACAAGTCATGGATGGCGGCTAGTTGTGTCCAAATCCATATTTGTTTTTTAATGATGAAAATTAATTTAATTAATGTAAATTTAGAACTATGATTTTAAAAATCAGATGGATTGGGATGATTAATCCTGTTTGACTAAGAGCTGATAATCAATCAATTATTGGATCATTTTGAATCACAATTCAACTGAGTAAACAATCACAATCTTTACATGGGTTGAAGGCACTATCAAGACACAAGATTTTCTTTTATTTTAGTTTTTTAAATTTAATCTATTCTTTGAATACCAAGATCCAAGTTCCAACAATTGATAATATTACAATTTATCCCAAAAAATACAAGATTAAAGATATGTATAATTTGATTGGTTTATAAAACAGTTTATTTTGAGTCAATAAATTTTAACAATTTACGGTTTGGTTTGTAGTTTATGCGGTTATTTAAAAAAAATATTATATGCTAAAGCACTATTTCCCACCCAGGTTTAACAAAATGATTTTTCACACTAGTTAAGCTTAAAAAAAGTCATTTTCCACCCATATATTTAATTTATGAAAAAAATTTTGTTAAATTTTTATAAAATTGTTGAAAAGACAAAAAAACCCTCAAGTTAAATAACATTTTGTCCCTGAAATTTTATTCAATAATATTTTGAAGACCTAATTTAAATTATTTTAATTAAAAATAAAACATTAATATTGATTCATATATAAATGCAATACACAATCTGTTTCTTCATATGCATTAAAATTAATGTAAGTATCTAATTTCTATTTATACATACTTCGATTTTATTGATTTTAAAATTTGCTCTAACTTTATAAGTTTGAATATCCAATTGTCACACTAATGACAATTACATATGAACCACACTAATGAACCCATAATTTATTATAACAACACTAATAAAAATATTTTTACATTCTTCTTCTATTTGATTTATAGTGTCATTAAATAATTTATGATTTAAAAATAAAATATAACTCACAAAATATAACTAAAATCTTTCTTAAATCAATTAAACATTAATTAAATGTTTTACATGGGAATCTCTTAATCAAAGGATCCATGATTATGTTGTTGGTGTTAATGTGTTCATTTATATATATATATATATATATATATATATATATATATATATTTATGTTAAATAAACATTTGTTTGTATTTTTAATTGATAAATACATTTTTTTCTTTAAAAAAAATCTGGGATTAATAATATATCCATTTTTTTTTTTTTTTATCTAGGTTTCGAAACGTGTCCAAGAAAAAATGGTTATGTAAAGTAGAGATATTTCTTATGAAAATAAAAGTAAAAATGGAAAGTAGATAATAATAAGTGATAAATGGTACGAAAAATTCAGAAGTCGGCACCTAGAAAGATCAAAGTTGTCTATAATTACGATGACTAACGTGATTGATTTTGATTGAATGAATTATTCTGAAATTCTAATTACAAAATTTAAAAATTCTATATACGGAACTCGTCATATCATATATTTCTCTTTACGTGTTTCTGCTTCTCATGTTATGGCCTAGCCACTTGATTTCGACGTCTCTTTTTGGATGGGAAGAAAATAGACGGTCTAGATCTAGATTGTGTTGGCAAGTTTTTCAAATTCTATTTCCTTTTTAATCATTCATATTTGTGTGACTTTGTCTTGTTTGGGCTTTCTTTCAATTGAATCATTTCATCCATAAAATTTCATCCGCCTTTTATAGTTGACTTTTTTAGTCTTGTAAAGAGTGTTCCAGTTTGATTTGACCAATCAAACTTTGCGATCAATTTGGTGTACAGGGTGAATTCAATTCCCTTGAAAAGAGTTCGAATTCCAATTCAAGCTCCAGCAAAACTTTGAAGTCAATTTGGTGTAATAACAGGGCAGAAAATATCAATTGGTATGGGCACTATATCTCAAGTTTATTTGTTTAATAAATATAGGCAAAATCTTATATTATAAAAAAATATATGTGATCACTTAATTATATAATAATATATAATTTAAATATTTAATTAAATATTTAAAATTGAATATATATATATAATTTTATTAATGCATAAATAGAGGGGTAGTTAGGGGCAATTTATATTTGTCAAGTAGCCGCAAATGTTGCACATTCTTAAAGACGAAACTGCATGGTAAGTAAAGAGAACAAAATTTTCTCAACGCGGGCTAGGTTTGATTTCTTGTTGTGATAGATTAAGTTAGACAGTCAATGTAAAATTTAGCACTATTTCTGGTCAGGTTTTGGGCCCCCCCCCCCCCTCTCTGGGTGGCATAAAAATCCTAGATTAAGGGGCAACAATGTCTTATCAGTTGATAGTTAAAGGGGCAAAATAGTCATAGAAAAGGGAAGACTCCTGCAATCCTCCTCCTTGTAGTAGTAAAACAGTCAAAAGGCTGTTTTAATTTGTCGATAGAAGGGTAAAAATAAAAATATGAAATTGTGATGATGACAACGTTGGCTTATTACAAGGGAAAAAGGAAACAAAGGTCAAAGGAGGGCAGTTGAGATTTAATGGCAGTATAGGGGTAATGATTTTTGGTGAAGGCAGATCAGAAACTCGTGATAAAGAATTTTCATCTTTTCATTCTCAATCTCTCTGTATTATCAGTCCCTTCTTCAGGAATTTACAGCTTCCTCTCGTGATACTTTCTCTTTCTTTCTCCTATTTATTCATTAACACTGCTTCCATTGTTTCTTTAAACCTAGACACTTTCAACAAGATTGAATATCATCGCCCTTTTCTTTTTTTTTTTGATCTTGTTTTTTAAATTTCCTGCAAATGGGTAGTTGTGGGAGGGGTGGAACGGTGAGGCAGTATATAAGATCAAAGGTGCCTCGTTTGAGATGGACTCCTGAGCTTCATCACTGTTTTGTTCACGCCATTGAGAGACTTGGTGGCCATGAAAGTAAGTTTGTTCTCTTCTCTCTCTTTTGTTTGGTTCCTTTCTATTGTTCTTCCCATAAATAAGCGTTTCTTTCTGTAGAAGCTACTCCTAAACTTGTTCTTCAGTTGATGGATGTGAAAGGACTCACCATTTCACATGTCAAAAGCCATCTTCAGGTTGGCCTTCTTTTTGTTTTATTATGTTATTTTTTTATTTCTTTCATGAAATAGCTTTAAATATTGTTCTCTTTGTTTCCCCCAGATGTATAGAAGCATGAGGAGTGATCTGGGAAGACAAGGTAAAGTCTTTAATTAATTTCTTCTTATTCTTTAGTTTTCATTTAGTTTTCCACAGTTTGGAAAAATCAGCTTGAAGAAGTGTGTTTAAGGAGACTTTGTCCACCATATACATAATTTTGTCTATGCATTTAAGGCAGGCGATTCTTCTCAATGAAGTTTCCTCAATTGGTTCTTATACAAAGTCCCAATGAAATTCTTTGTTTTACATTTTTTAACAATTTTTTCCCTCAATTGGTTCTTTTACAAAGTCCAACTGAAATTCTATGAATTCACATTTTTAACAAAATCTCCTTGAAAATTAAGTTGCTGGAACACTTCATTTATTATATTATTCTCTTTCTGCCTCAGTTGATACTAAAATAGATGACACAAACTTTACCTGCAACATCCCAGATGATCTAATATTAGTATTTTTTTTTTAATGAAATCCAGTCACAATTCCTTTCACTATAATTCTCTGAATCAAATCCATGTTAAATGCAAAGATGTTGCACCTTCATGCATTATAAGAAAAGCTTTACTCTTTCTTATTTATTGTCTTTAAATGATAGATAAGAGTTCCACTCAACAAAGGAGACAATCTTTTGAACACCATGATGGGTGTGTTGATGAAGAAAATGATATGGGTTTTCAGCACCCATCTTCAGAACCAATTAAAGAGTCAGATTCTTCACGCATCTACACTTCTCAACCTTCAAAAAGGTCCGCTTTGCTTTACCCCTTGAGGTTTTCACACTTCCCAAAAATGTCACCAAAAGTTGAATGCTAGTGTGAAAAAATACAACTAAAGAAAAGATCTACATTAACTGATCTTTTCTTTTCTCTTAAGGTCCTTGCCTTTTCTTCAAATTCCTTCTGTTTTGATTTTCTTTTTGTGTACATTCTTTTAGAACTAGAACCGAGACGAGGAGTTCAATCTCTGACCAGAATCTGCAACAAGGCAGCAAAGGGATATGTGAAACTGTCGCAACTCCGTACCCCTTTGATGATTTTCTTCTGCACAAGGGAATAAAGGAGGCTTATGGTGCTCCACCACTTCATATTTGCAACGTAAACTCTTTCAAATATGCTTTGCCAGAATCTCATTTCCTCAAGGTACACTTTTTAACTCTCTCTCTCTTCTTTCTTTTGACAGCCTTTTTGATGAGGTTGAGTGTAATGCTGGTTTTTTCGTAGCAACTTTTCTTCTTTTTACACTCAACTCCTCTACAGATTATAGGGTAGTCTTTCTTTTTGTAGTTTCGTGAAGAGCCTTTTTCATGTACCATTAGGAGGATCCTTTGATTTTTCAAACCCAAAGTTTCTGAAAATTTGAAACCTCCTCAAGGTAATAATAGGTGTTTTTAATGTTTTTTGAATGGTTTGTTTATGCTTATGTTTGAAGACACCCACAAGGGGATATTTAGAATAATTTCTTTTGTGACCATTGGATCGTAAGGTCAATTTTAGACACTGTACAGCTTATTTGCACCTAACAGCTCGAAACCATTCCGGGAGAAAAGCATTTCCTTTTAGGGTTATAATTTTTTGAAAATTTTTTTCTTTCTTTCTTCACCCTTTAAAGCACTTTAGTTGGTGGCAATGAAGCCAAAAACACATTCTTTATATGCATAATATATTTTTAGTTCTTTAAATATGAGATAATCTGAAGTCAAGTTTTCTGTAGTTCAGTGGTCCTGTCCAGTAGGGCAGAAACTTCATTATTATTATTATTAATGGGGGATCTATCGGAGATTCAATTGGAAATTCAAAATCAGCTTTTATTGCGTTCAAACGCAGTACTCTTAGAACCGACAGTTTTTTCTTTTTAGTTTTCAGTGGTAGCTAGGACTAGTACTGCTCCTTCATTGAATAATAGGGCTGCCTTTCTGATTGTTGCAGTTTCATCTCCTGCAAAATTTCATATTACAAAGTCAATATAATTAAAAATAAAACGCACACCCAGTATTTATTTTGTAGTGGGTATGAGTTTAGATTACTAGTGATACTATATGTGTAAACAAATTTTATTAACTTATTTATACTATCAAATGTGACGACAAGGGACTGAATGATTTTGAAGTTTGAGAAAAAATAATCAATCATATTATCAAATCATATGTTGTTACATCAGTTTATATGGATAAATTTGTAAGATATTTTTGTAAACATAGTTTTATTTTCGGATTACTTAAAAACTTAGATAACATTTTTGCTTCTCAGGTTGATAAGATAAAGGATTTCAATACCTCACATGGAAACAAAGCAAGGGGAAGAGTAGACAACAAAGAAGATGGCGATTACGAGTTATCCTTGTCACTGTCATTGCCATCACAGGGAAGTAATGGATCTTCAACAAGCGAGATGAGCGAGGCAGTTTCATACTCTAGGTCTAATTTTAAAGAGTGCTTGGGTTCATCTACCAGGAGATATAATATTAACCTAGATCTATCCATTGCCCTCTGCGGCACTTAGTCGATATTACTGTAAAATTATTCTTTTTCTTATGAATTAAGTTCATCTTCCTTTTTTTCATTATTGATTTTCCTTGGTTTTTTGGGTCCTTAATTAGTTCTTGAGCTCCAGATTTTGATTCCAAGTGTATAACCCTGTAAAAGATATTGCATACTTTTTGGTAAAAACGTGAATTATTCAAGTTTAATTTCTGTTTTGTTTAATACGATTTTTAAACATTTTATTTCAAATTTTTGAACTTAAAATATATTATATATATGTTTTTATTTTTTATGAATTTTTTAAAATGCAAAAATGTTTTTTATATTTTTAATTAATGATCAAAATGGTATAATTATATAAAACAAAAAATATTTTTGTTATTTGAATCTCTAAAGTTTTTTTTGATAATTTTTGATGATTATTTAATTTAGTTTATATATGTATTATATTATATTAGATTTAATAATTAGTTAGATATTTTTATATATAAATTATTAATAAGATAATTTATAAAAAATATTAAAATTATTATTGATAATTTTGTCTTTTTAAAAATGTATTTTTAATTATGTGTCATATTAAATTTATATATATATGTTTTGTATTCTTTTTATATTTGAATTTTATAATTTTTTATGTAAATCTATTTTTTATTATTTATTATATTATATTTGAATAATTTTTATAACTTTTTTTTTTGTTACAGTATTTACTAACTAGAGATAAGGGATTTTGATCCGTCAGTTTTATCACTTCAGTATGGTGAAGCATGGAAACCATTTCTGTGAAATTTTGTTGAAATGTTGATACTTTCGTCCCTAATCACTCATTCAGTTTTCAATTTGTATAAAGCTGAACTTAAACATATGTAGTCTCAATTTGAGATCGAATCAAGTCAGCTTGCCTTGATCTTGAGGAGGAGTCCATGAAAATTCATTTTTTTTGGTTACTTTTTTACTTTTAACTTCTCTAATAACTACTTTTTTGGATTTTTTTTTAAATTTTTGATGGGTATTTTTCCATTTTTAGTGACCTTTTTTTTTTTAAAACAACTTTTCCATAAAGAAAACAATCAATTGAGCAAGCCAAATTTGATTTGACTATCTTGAATTCAAATTGAAAGTTATCCTTTATTCGGGATCAATTGGTTTAATTATAAATTTTCTTATTTGTTTCAACTTAATTTGTTGTAAACACATAATGTAAATTTCCGTTACCAATCGGTCTTCAATTTTTTTAACATAAATTACAGAATGGTTTGGTTTGGTTAAAGATTACAGATAACATAAATTAAAAAAATAAAAACGAAGAAACCAAGTCAGTTGCTTCCAACTAGTGGTAAGGTTTTGCTGATTTGTGTTCTTCCTTCTCAAGATGGCACTTAAGAAGCCAAACTTCATGGAAGAGAGTTCTTTTTATGAAGACCCGGAAAACCTTGCCTCCTCCTTCACAAGAAACCTAAGAACCAACTCAAGACGAAATCATTTAGAGATAAAGAAGAGTCAAGGTAATCACGTTTTGTTTACCCACTAACACTTCTCAGGCTGATCTGCTTCAACCATTAAACCCCTATATATCATCATCTAAGGCAATAACTCTACCTTCTCATCTGCTCTCTTCACTTGATATGAATTCAATTTTGTGTTGTTTTTTGAGGCTTTTGATATGAATAATATTATCTATATATAAGATGATATCAATGTGATTAAGTGATTTGAATTAAAGATGAAGATGATATAATTAAAATATTTGATTTGATTTAATTATATAATTTCCTTTTTAAAATTAAGTTACTAATTTACTAATTAATTGCCTTCTTGGACTCCTTAAGAAATTCTTTTACAACTCTTTACCTCTTATTTCCATCTACTTTGTCAACAACTTTTGGTTGAATTTGTAAACTACTTCCTATACATTTGTTACTATAATCTTTGAACAACCTTCTACGTCAGAAGTCAAGCATCAAACCTTGTAAATTACATGTGAATCACAACTTAGAGTTTACCTCATCTTAAAAAACCCTAACACATGCGATGAAGCTACCCAAGCCTTGTCTGGCCCATATCTAAATATTGTCTTGTAGGTTTTTGGGGGAAAAAAAAAGAAAAGAAAAATTGTCTTGTAATATAATAGCTTAGGACACCCAAATGTTAAGGTTCTTACTTAAATTCTCAAATAGATACATTTCAGTCCTCCCTCTCAATCCATTTTCTTTTGATCAGCCTGTCAACATGGAAAACTACATCAACCCACCTTCCCAAAAAATAATTCTACAGCCTCATCTTTTCTTGAATTAGTGTATTATGACATTTTTATTTCAATAGTATACTACAAGTATAGTATCCATTTTATGTATGATTTTAGTAAGTTTACTTGAGTCTTTCTCTAAAACTCAAGTTTGAAGCTCTTCAATCTTGTTGTCTTTTGTAGTTTAGCTAAAAATTTAATATCAAAATTAAGTGTCTTCAAACAGATAGAAGTAGTGATAATAGAAACTCTACTCCCTACTTAACTAAAAATGGAATATATTTCGTACGCTCTTGTATACACACTCATCAAGAAGATGCAAAAGATGAAAGAATACATAAGTAAATAGTTAAAAATGAGCTGACCCTATTAGCTCAAGGTAGCCTTTCAAACAATAATTTATTTTCTTAACAAACTACTTATAATCGTTTATGATAATAAAACTTTTTGTAACTGATCTTTTGATTATTCTCATGTTAAAGTGTTTATATGTGCAACTTATCCTCAAATTAGACCTTATAATAAACATAAACTCAATTTTCATGCAAGAGTCTTTAGATACATCAAAGGCACACTTGAGTTTGGTCTCTTTTTTAAATTAAACCTTTTGTTACAACTAAACTACTATGCAAATGCAAATTGGGCTAGTAGTCTTCAACATAAAAGATCAACCTCTAGTATCGTTTATTTCTAGGCTCAAACCTAATTAAATCGAGCTTTAAGAAACAAAAGGTTATAACTTTGTCTTCCACAAGTAGAATATAGAGACTTGACACAAATAACCACAAAAATAACTTTGTTGTTTAAGGAGTCTATCTCATGAACTTGGATTGCAATTCTTAAAGTCTAGTGATTTGATTGTTAGAAATTTCCTGATGTGGGCTAATATTAATTATGTTTTTAGTTTAGTAAAACTAGATAATTGAATAGTTCAATATTAGTTTATAGATAAACTTAAGTGATCAATAAAGATAAACCTAATAAACTCAAAAGTTATAATCTGGGTGGATGATTTAGTGTGAGCCTTTAAGTTATTGGACCTTTAATAAGAGACTCCAAGTAATTTCTTTTATAAATTGGCTAGGAATTCACTCCAAAACTTAATTGCTAAGGGAGGTTTTTGGAGCGAAAGTTTAGTCATAACAAATTTTTAATTTTAGGTGATTCTCAAAAGTTCTTTGGATTCAAATTTCATGATGTTTCAGTTATTCCTATAATCTTAAAGTTTAATTTAGTATTTTATAATATGTGCGTAAATAATGTGAAACTAAGGTTGCATGATTTAACTTAGTTTATGCGAAAATAAATCTCACATTGATGTGATAACCAAAGCAACAGCTCACTTGCTTCTAATCTTGTTTTTCATGTAAGGACCAAACATAAAGGGGATTAGATCTCAAAAAACCTATTAGTAATTCCTTATGTTCCCTTTGAATTTTAGAAAGCTAAGATATTCACAAAGACCTTAGTGCTTGTGGCTAACTGGTTTCGAATACTTGGTGACATTACATTCCAAACTCACTGTGTATTTTAGCATGGAAGGGAAGAAGATGGTCATTTGTAGCAATGATAATACAAAGGTGTCTACAGTAGCATCCATTGAATTGAGGACATCTTAGCAGAAAAGCCTGAGCCCTGAGGTGCCGTTTCTAAAATGGAGGTTGAATTTAAGGGGAACAGAATGACGCAACCCTTAATAGCCTAGCATTCCTAGTTTACCAAATACTAGAGTCCCAATTTTCCTTGTATTAAGCTTCCCCATTTGAATTATTTACCTACAAGTTATGTTTGGTTTGTTTTTTATTTTTCTATTCAAATTTATTTTCGTATAATGTTAAGAGTTTTGGAGGCTATAAATACAATGTGAATAGGTTATTCATACAACCAATGTTTTTAAAATTGAACCAATAATCAATATGGTTGTCTAATTAGTTTATGATTTGACTGGTTCAATTGGAAATCGGTTGATTCAACTTTTTATCAAATTATAATGAATATATTTTACTTAAAAATTTATAAAAAATAAAATTAATTAAGATACCATGACTTATGATGATTATAACATATCATTTCTAAGGAGTGATAATTATTCACCTGATTTTAGACCTGACCACGAGCCGGTTTGACCCGTGAACTATATCGAAACCAGCCCGGATAAAAATGAAACTGGAACCGGTAAACCCGAAACTGGACTGAACCAGAATCGAAACCAGATTTTAGCTGTTCGGTTTCGGTTTACCTAATTTTGAACCGTGAAACAATCAGTTCACACCCGGTTTATGAACCGACATGTAAACCAGCGGTTTACTATACTGAACCAAAAAATTTTGAATTTTTTTAAATTTATTAAACAACCAATAGTTCTTTGCAATTTTCAGAGCTTGGTCCTTTGTAATTTTTTAAAATCGCATTTCACCCCCCTATTTTTTAATTTTTTTCAAAATTTTTTTTCCTATATATATACCCATTCAAATTTCAATCTCTCCACTCTCTCACTCAATCTTTCAAACTCTCATTCTCATTCTTTCAACTCTTAATACTCTCTCAATCTTTCAATTCAATCAAATTCTCTTAAATTTAATTAAATTCTTTCTTAATTTTTTATTAATTCCAATTTCTATTTTTATTATACAATCCATAATTAATTAAAGAATTTATTTCTATAATTAATTTTATTTATTATTTTTTTATTATCTGTCATAATTAATCATATAATTTATTTATATAATTAATTTTATTTATTATCAAAAAATGATAAGTAGTAGAAATTCTTCCGGTAATAAGAGATTTGGTCAATATTCACATATATCAAATGTGAATGAAAATCAATTTATAGATGATTTTTCAACACAAGAAAGTGAAAGCCAATATGTAGAGGTGGAGCAACAACAACAACATCAACAACAAATGGAGATGAAGCAACACTCTCAAAAAATTCCTACATCCGATATTTTCAATATTCATTTCAAGAAAATACAAAAGGAAGATGGTAATTTCGATGCTGCTTGCAATTATTGTAGGTAAATTTATAAATTCAAATAAGGAGGTGGATACGGGACGTTCAAAAGGCACTTGGAGTTAAAACATCCGAAAAAAATGTGGCAAAACTGAGGCCAAACACAAATAACCGGGTATGGTTCTACACACAAATCTTTATTTATGTATAGTGATAATAAAAGCAAAGAAGAATTTGTAAAAATGGTAGCAATAGATCATTTAACATTTAGTATTGGTGAAAATTTAGATTTTAATAATTATTGTAAAACTACATTAAATCTTGCACATAAAACTATTCCAAGAAACACATTAAAAAGAACATTATTTAGTTTTATAAAAAGCAAAAAAAAGAATTAATTCAATTTTTTACAAATTTTGATGGACGTGTATCTATATGTAGTGATATTTGGAGTGACCATTGACAAGTTCACTCTTATATGGGTTATATGGGTATAACTTGTCATTGAATAGATGACAATTTTTATTACAAAAATTTTTTTAAGCATTTAAGGTGTTTGATGAACGACATACGATCGATAATATTTATAGAATAATTAAAGGAATATTAGAAGAATATAAATTACTTTATAAAATTTTTTCAATTTCATTTGATAATGCATGTTCAAATACTGTCTCAATAAATGATTTAATTAATATTTGCAAACCTAATTTAGGTGGTAGATTTTTTCATTTTAGATGTGCATGTCATGTATTAAATTTATGTGTACAAGATGGTTTATATTGTCTTAATAATTATATTAGTCCAACAAAAACAACAATTTTATTTTTATAGACACATCCCCAAACTTTGAAAGAATAGAATAAATTTTGTAAACAATATAATAGAAGACCAAAAAGATTTCTTAAAAATGTGCCGACTCGTTGGAATTCAACATATAAATTACTCAACGAGTCTTTTGATTATAGAGATTTATTATGCTCATTTATTTCATAAAATGTGTTACAAGTTACATTATATCCCCAACATTAAGATATTTGTAAAACAATTTCAAACGTATTAAAAAATTTTAATAATGCAACTTATACTTTAATTGAGGTTTATTATCCCACTTCTCATTTGTTTTTAAATGAAGCTGTTAATATTATTGGAATTTTACAAGAAGCCGAACAAGATATTATCCTACAAGAAGCTATTTTTTTAATGAAAACAAAATAGTTAACTTACTATAAAACAATTCCAGAACTTTTTCTTGTTGCATATTTTTTTGATTCTAGATTTAAATTAGATGGTGTCACAGATTATTTGACATTATATTATGAATGTTTGCAATTAGATTGTGTGGATGAAGTTAATATTCCATTAACTATAACTAACATTATGAATTTAATTAAAGAAATTTATACTGAATATTCATTAATTTATGGTAATTTATGCCCTACAGTATTTGACCAATTAGATTGTGTGGATGAAGTTAATATTCCATTAACTATAACTAACCTGAATATTCATTAATTTATGGTAACCAACTTTAATATTGCCCTATCATCAATCTAAAATATGAGTTATGGTGATTGTATTATAATGCAAGGGGGCAAAAGACCAAGAGGAACATTAGACTCCACCTCGGAGCTTGATATTTATTTAACTACTATTTTTGAGTTTGGTGACAACAATATAGGTAAAGACTTTCCAGTTTTAGAATGGTGGAGTCGACATGCATAAACTTTTCCAACATTAGCAGCTATTGCTAAACAAGTTCTGACAACACCAGTATTAACTGTCGCAGTAGAACAAACTTTTAGTCAAGGGAGTAATATATTGGATGAGAGGCGATCAAGTTTGGCTCTCGAATCTATTGAAGCCCAAGTATGCATGAACGATTGGACAAGAGTCGAATTACGCCAACAAAAAATAAAAGTGGACTTCAATGAAGAATCGTTTGAGTTAACTACGGATAGTTCGATGACGGAAAATAATACTCAAGATAGTGGAGGTGAATGATAAGGTAAGGGGGTACTGTCAGCTATTAGATATGCAAAGGTAAGAGAATTATGTAGGTTTTGATTCTTCTAAACCCTAAGAAGATACGTAAGAAGTTTAATTGAAAAATTAAGTCCAAACCTTTCTTTTAATTTTCAATTATTGTAATTAATAATTTAAAAATTAAATCAAGATCATGTATTAGAATTGACAGTTTAATGTCAGTTTCGAAAAGAAACCGTCAGTTTCGAAAAGAAACCGTCAGTTTCGAATCGAGACCATCAGTTCTAAACTGGGGTCATGAATCGGAACCATCGGTTTTGAATCGGTTACAAACCGTCCTATTATGGTTTCAGTTCAGGGTCCTTATTTTTTCAAGCCATGAACTGTGGCCAGGACTGCCTGATTTTAATAAAACAATTAGATTAAAAAAATCTCAATCTTGTGATATAGAAAAAAAAAAGCATAATTTTGTAAGTCATTGTCTATAAAAGATATTTTTTTTCATCTTTTTCATTTAAATTTTGAACTAATGTTTTCCTTATAGACCTTTAGAAATTCATCCAATGTAATTTAAAATAATCAAATTATTCAAAAATAATTAAATTTTCTAAAAATATCTTAAATTTTGGTCAAACCTAGTTTTATTGGTTTTGACCGGTTCATCCGATTCACCGTTTTGATTGGATTTGACCGAGTCAATAAGTAAACTACCATTTAATGTTAATCGGACTAGACTTTGGAGCCGGTTCTCGGTTCAACCGGTTGAACTGGCCAATTCGGTCCGGTTTTCAAAATAGTGCATACAACCTATCCCTCAACATGACCAAGTTATTTTCTTAATTGTGCTATGGTTTTGAAATCACTACCAGTTGATGTTACTTAAGTAAATTCAGGAGGAGAAGATTTAGAACCCATGAGAAAAATTTTCCAAATCGGAATCAAGTACTGCTGATAACACCTGAGCACACCGTTAGAATAGTTTCTGAGTGAGTTTGATCATTATTGGTGGCAATTGTGATGTTGTTGAAGGAAAGAATGATGGAAGACCCACAACCCACTGGATTGGCCCCGGCACAGCCGACTATCATCTCTGCTTCCTGTCCTCATATTTTAGTTTTAGCTACAACTCAATGCTAAACAGCAACTTTCCTCTTCCCTTCAGCCTTACAGGCAAAAGTCTTTATCTCTTCATTAGCTGATGAATAGAATTGGATTCTTGTTGCTGGCTTAAGGTAGCTGATGAGAATTAGGACATGCTTTTATTTAGGAAGAGGGAGAAACAAAGATTATTGGTAGCCTAAGCTTGGTAAAAGAATCGATTAAACTTGAAAAAGTCAGGCTTTAAAATGGTTTAATGAATTTTTAAAAAGTGATATAAAAAGGAAAAATTTCACTTACATTTTCTTTAATTTTTCTTATGATTTTATGACTTTATTATTCTTATTCACTTATGCAAAAAGTAGAACTTCTATAGTTAAGAATTAGATTGATTTGGCATTATAAAAAGGATAAAAGTAATAAAAATAAAAATAAAAATGTAGATAGCTTTTAGTTCATAGTTTGTAAGTAATTAGTTATGAATGAAAAAAGTGCGAATGAGTAATTAAATAACCCTTCAAAAAGGCATTGCTGGGATGCCCCATGTAAATCTTATTTGCATTTGAGTTTTCCTTATATAAAGGCATCCAATTACTCTTAAAGCATCATACATATAAAATGGAGCTCCCTGATGAGAGACAAAAGTTTTCTACAAAGAGGTTAGTTTTACCAATAATCAGAAAGGATCCAATTGCTTGCTGTATATTGCTTCATCGAAAACTCTTTTTAAGAAACCAAAATGGAACATTCAATAATAATTTATTGCTGTTGCTTTTTAAAAAAATTTATCCTTTCATTAGCATATTTTGATTTAATTACAAATCGTATATTGGAGATATCAGAGCTCCTTGCATGCATGACATCTGAGCACATCAATCTTCTATTATTGCAGATTTTATGATGACATGGTTTTCAAATTATTTGCTACACAAATATGTATCCATTAGGAATCCAAGTTATTGAAAGTTTGTAAGTGACAAAACTTTTCATAACTAGAATTTCTTTCTGTTTTTTCGAAGGTTAATGGGAAAGGTTGCTGTAATAACCGGCGGTGCAAGAGGAATTGGAGCTGCCACAGCGAAAGTGTTTGCTCAAAATGGTGCCCATATTGTGATTGCGGACATACTAGATGAATTGGGAACTAAGTTAGCTGATTCAATCGGAGGTCGATACATACATTGCGATGTAAGCAATGAAACAGATGTGGAATCCGCTATCCAACTCGCCCTTTCATGGAAGGGCCAATTAGATATAATGTTTAATAATGCAGGCATTTCTGGCCCCGAAGGCAGCATCACCAATCTTGACATGAAACAACTGAACTCTCTACTGTCCATTAATCTGAATGGAACTGTGCATGGAATCAAGCACGCAGCGAGGGCGATGATCAAAGGCGGAAGAGGCGGCTGCATCCTTTGCACATCGAGCTCTGCAGCCCTAATGTCAGGCCTCGCATCACATGCTTACTCGTTGTCGAAAGAGGCTATCATTGGATTGGTGAGAACCACAGCTTGTGAGTTGGGTGTGCATGGAATTCGTGTGAATTGTATTTCTCCTCATGGTGTTCCTTCTGAAATGCTTGTCACGGCCTATAGAAAACTCCTCAAAAAAGTGGACATGAAGGCTGAAGAAGTGAGTGAGATGGTAGCCGAGAAAGGAAGTTTATTGCGAGGGAGATGCGGCAGCTTTGAAGATGTGGCACAGGCTGCATTGTTTCTTGCCAGTGAAGACGCCGGATTCATAACAGCACACAATCTTGTTATTGATGGAGGCTACACTTCTGCTTCCACTACCAAGAGTTTTATCTACCAATAGTCACAAAAAAGAAATGGAATAATTAAGATGAATAATTAAAATAAACTCTCTTTTGAAGATGTAAAAATGGTTTTAAAGCCTTTCTATATTGGAACTGTAACCTTCCAACGAAGCTTAACATAATATTATAGGCCAAATTTGGACTTTAAGGCCTACCTAGATCAATCAATACAGAGTCACCGTAAACATTACATGAAAGAAGCTAACAAAAAATATAATATCTTGACATATTATTTTATAATCTCCAAAATAAATTCTTGAGTTCTTTGGACTTGCATCCTATGCATATTTTTGGGCCGATGGAGACATTCTCATATAAAGTATAAACAAAAAAATTTGTGCTTATAAATGGTAACAACTATCTCTTACAATCTGTCATATTTTCAAAATAATGTGCGCTTTGAATATAGTTTGTCACAATTTTATTTTTATGTTTTGTAATTCAAAATATGTTTTAACAACTTAAAAATTCATAGACTATTAACTAATTTTCTCTTTTCATTTTCAAGTGATGTGGTTAGGATGTCTATATACCCAACTTTTCTTATGTGCTTTATCAATATGAGGATGGTGCTACATTTAACCCCTTATGGGACTCAATGATCTCATTGAGGTTTTTCCCACCATACTTGTGATTTGTCAATCTAGGGTTTTCCCTCTTATGTGACTAAGTGATCATAAAACCCACAATTTTGTGCTTTGTCGATGTTGGTTTTTTCCTAAATATGATACATTCATTACTCTTATGGGACTCAAAGATTCATATATCCAATGTGTCTCTCATGCATTGTTGATATCAGATTTGTCTTGGGTATTACATGCAACCCTTTTTATGAGATCTAACATTCTAATTGAAGTTTGCTTCACCATTATTCAACATGATATGTGAAGTGACTCTAATACTATTTGTAACGTCCTGACCCCACAATATAACTCACTGTCAATGTGTTATTTGCTTTAGACATACAATTTGTCACAAATTTACGTTTGAGTGTTGCAACTTGAAACATATGTGGACAATTACACTAATATTGCGTTATCATTCTTAAGTAATATGAGCTGTTTATATACATAACTTCTCTTCTATGCTTTATTAATGTGAAAATTGCCTAGATGTGCTACAATAAAAAAAAAACCCAAAAAGATACTATATATCAACGAGATTGAGTAATAATGTAAATTGAAATAACTGATTAAGAATTCATTCTATTGTACAAAAAGTTCTCTAGCCTTTCAATTTAATTGTTAGGAATTTTTTAAATAGATACGACTAGTTTTTGTTATAATGTATTGTTTTTCATCGGAAATAAAAAGTTTTATTTATCTAATAGGCAATGTAAATAGACATCTACTGAATGTATTAAGGGAAACCTTTGGGAGATATTTGTAAATTGGAACCACAAGGAGAACAATTGAATGGCTCCCTTCAGTCAATATCATATGTATAAAATGCTGATTTGTGAAGTTTCTTAAGGGTAAAACTAGTTCATTAAGAATTTGAAAGGCAAGTGTATTTAACCAAATACTACCATAATAAAAGCAAAAGTCCTCGGTTCCTCTTAGAGGTATGTATTAAGCAATTAGCATTAGGTTGCCATGTGAGTTAAGGCCTTCACACTGTACATTGGTGTCGTGACAGGAAACAACAATTTGATTGTGTAAGCTTTCTTTTGTATATCGAAGGGGCAAATCCCTCAGCTCAGGGGCACTTTATCGCTGTCTTTATTGATGGAAACATGGAGTAGCTGCTTGAGAGTCTCAAGACCTTGTAACAACTATTGATGGATGAGTAATCAGAGTCTTTGATGTTGTTATCAATGCAAAATAATCTAATCGCTAGATTAGAGTAGTGATAACATTGGTCAGACTACCAATGACATCTTTTAGTTGCATTTGTGCATAGGTTCAATCAATCGATCTTCAGTCATTAGGAAAAGTTGGATTTCATTGACAAAGTCACTAGGTCTTAGAGTAATGAAACTGGTTTTTCGATAACTTGGTCACTTAGGATATTCTTAGTTCTTCTTTCATAAGCCATCCAAAAAAAAGTTCTTAGAAAATTAATAGAAAAAGTCATTTGTTTGTTGGAAAACTAATGAACTTTATAGGTGCCTTCAATCTAGTATCAAATTGTTTAAAATCACACCAATATGAAGTACACCAAATCGTGTGTGCAATTTGGTGCATATGATTGAAAAAAATAGTAAAACTATGAGATTGTTATAAGTAGAGTGAGGCTTCTACCAAGGTTTGGTTAGTTACTCAAAAATTTACTCCCATCATTATGTTAATAGTGTTTGTTATTACAATTTTTGACAATGTGATAATATGAATGCTAAAAGTGTTGTTTCATACCTTTATATAATCTTTAATTTATATGACAAGAGACAATGTTATAAATGTAATTACACAGTTGAATAATTGAAAATTCTAATTAAATTATTGTTTAATAGATAAACGTGTATTCTCATTTTAGTTGTGAGTGATCTTTAACCCTTTAATAATAAGAGATGGATAAAATATGTCGAAAAGATCAGAAACAATAAATATAAATGCCAATAATTCTTCTTCCTATTCTTTAAACAGAAGGTCTTATTCCTGCATTATGTCATGGACTAGTTCGTATGTATATATATATATATATATATATATATATATAAATTAATAAACCTTTTAAGGTTGCTTCTATGAATTTGACCAAAAAAAAAAGTGTACTCTCATTTTAGTTGTGAGTGATCTTTAATCCCTTAATGATAGGGGATGGATAAAATATGCCAGAAAGATCAGAAACAATAAATATAAATGTCAATAATTCTCCTTCCCATTCTTTAAACAGAAGGTCTTATTCCTGTATTATGTCATGAACTAGTTCGCATGTCTAGTTCATATATATATATATATATATATATATATATATATATATATATATATATATATATATATATATATATATATATATAAATTAATAGACCTTTTAAGGTTGCTTCTATGAATTTGACCAAAAAAAAAAAAGTTCTGACTACACAATGGCAAATTGGTCTTTAAACATATAAAATATTTAACTATCTAATATATTATTAAAACAGAGAAATTTAGATTGCAAATAATAACACCATTTAAAAAAAGGCTTCAAATGAAGAAAGTTTTTCTTTTTCTTTTTTATCCCATGGTTCTCATCTATTCCTTACCATCCCTTAGCAATGTTATTTCATTGTTTTTCTCTTCTCTTCTCTCCCTCCTTCCTTGAACACCATGTACCATGCTAAACCCTCTTTGACACCCCAAGCAATCATGTAAACATTTGACTGCTATAGGCCAAAAGTGACTTTGTGTAGCCACAAACACCTCACACGGCCGAACATAAATGTTTTGGTTATGATCCTAAATATATTTAATATTAGGTTTATAACAGATATTTTTTGCGTTTGACCAACTATAAATGATTTTTGGTGTTACGCTCAAAATCTTTGTTAATAATGTAACTTGTTTAAGATTTTATGAGATGTAAGTGATGAATGAGAAACTTTGTAAAAAATTGTTTGGTAAATAATGAAATTTTTGAAAGTTTGATTACTTAAATGTGGGCCTAATGAGATTGAAGTTATTATGAAAGTTTAATATAAATGTGAGAACATTTACATTACATATGTGAAGAATTTTTATTAACAAAATTCATGAAACCGGGGCAAGGTTGAATTTCCAAAACTAGGTGGTGGTCAAAGACAACCACTTACAAAGATTTGCATACTAACTAATGTGATAGAAAATCAATTAAAATTTGAATATTATGAGTTGAAAATTTGTCTCTCTCAACTTACTTTTCGATACATCACTTTATGTGATTGATTAACAATTTCTCATCGAAAGTTTGACTGGAAAACACTTTCTCACAATTTTTTTTAATTCAAAATAAGTATATTATTTATTACAAAATTACCATACTATCTCTCCCCTTCTCTTACATTTTTTCCTTTCTCTTTGTTCTCCTTCTCCCGTTTGTCAGGACTTTTGCCTCAATGACAGTCGCCAACCTCAGCCATGACTTCGACTTTTTTGGCCGTGTCATTGACAGCCTTGAAGATTATGTGTCTCTCCATATTGATTCTAATGTGCATCCCAACAAAATCTCCATCTCCAAAATCTTTGGTCACTCCAAACTCAGCAAAAAGGCTCTTTGGAACTACACTAGAATCATTGCCATCACTAACATTTCTCTCCATGATAAGTTCCTCGAGGCCAGTCTCTCTTTGACCTACCGCTTTTGCCACATTATTGAAACTACCTCCACTCTTCCTTTCTTCAACCCCAAAATTCATATTCTTTAAATCCTCACCATCCCCAATTAAATTTTCGTTAAGCCTTTCTCTTCTTCTCTAAAAGACAAATTGATTCACCTTTATCTCCTTGTCCTCATCATTAAAATTCCAACCAAAATCCTCATCCTCTTCTATCTTCATCAACAACTTTAGTATTCAACACAGCCTCACCATAGATCTCTCCAATATCCTCAATTCTCTCATGTGCAAGCAAGAGCGCTCTGACGAAAAATCAAAAGTTGTACTAAAAGCCAATGGAACTAGACTATCGATCTCACCAATAACCTCACTATTACAGTTACACGTCTACTATTACTATTATTATCAAAATGGGAATATGAATATGAATTATCAAGTAGTTGTGCTAAAAGATTGCTCCTGCCTTTAGAAAAGTATCAATTGTCAAATTCTAAATGGTTCTCCCAAAATTGTCGATGGCTTGATCTACAGACTCTAGAGACTCTTGCACAAAGGCAATAATTTCCAATGAAGTGGGGGTCCTTGGCGCATGTGGCCACTAAATGGATTATGACATATCAAAACTTATCACAATCTTTACAATAATACTCTATCACTGACTTAAACAAATATGAATCTAAACGAGGAGAAAGAAGCATGAGTTTAAGTTTTCTTCTCCTACATCTTTATCAGTTTTTTCTTTTTAATTTTTTCAGGATATTACAAGAAAGTAAATTGACATTTTTTTCCCTTCTGTCCTCAATTTTTGTTAACAGAGCTAATTCTGAGATTAAAAAAAAGTTATTTATGCATTCAAAGGGTGAAAAGTGTTTTAAGGCCAAACCTTAGGTGAAAAAATTGTTAATCACTCTCTATATAAAATCTTTGTGCAAGTCTTTATACTACTATTGCCTAAAAGCTCCCAATTCCATGCAACAAAGATAATTATTGTCACTTTCCAAACTAAGCATGTCTGTTATTAAATTAAAATCTCAACAAAGATACTTCTAAAATTCTTGTGAAAACAATTTACCTTTGAGATATGTTGCCGGCAGAGAATCAAAATCCAATATGAAGAACTGGAAACATATGACCCTTCAAATTACAAAATCTACAGTTTCGCATGCAAATGAATGTCTACAGAAATATGCTTGGCCTTTAAAACTATACATTTTACGTGAATGGTTTTTGAGCCAAAATGATAGGAGAGACCAGTTTTCAGAAGTTCTTTTTCACAATTTCTCTTGCTATTTCCTATAAGAACCTACCACTTCTCAATGGAAAGAAAAGAAAAGAGTAAACAGTACAGAAATCATTCAGCAACAGTGTTAGAGTCTAACTGCTTACGGCTTAAAAGAACACCTTTATCCCATACTTCAATGCATCTGCAAATACAATCATTTGAGCAGCCTGATCAGGTTTGTTATACAAACAATGTTAGTATACATTACAACAATAGGAAAAAATGAGATCATGAAGCAACAGGAAAAAAAAAAAAAAATAGTTGCTAATCTTAGATTCAAATGTCTGTAATTTGTAACTACTCCATGAACAAATCAATTAAAAACCTATATGCACAAACAATTCTACAATCAATATTGAACATAATGATAAGGGCAGCAGAGAAACCAGACATAGAAGACCAGAGGTCCAGAACCAGTTACAAAAATGAGGCTTGCCTTGTAATTGAATATACACCAAAATGTGGAAACCAACTACTGTTTACTATGTCAATACATGAACATTTCTTGGTATTGATGAAATTGAAGCTATCTTATTGACGTAGAAAATTTTTACAATTTCAATAAGTTTACTATTTTAATTAGGAGAATTGTATTAAGAAGTTTTTAATTTAATTAATTGAATCAGATTAATAAGTTTTTTATCAGGAGAATTGAATCAGACATTTAATCCTCAAAATTCCAAGAACTTGAGATAATAAAAACAGCTGTGGTGTTGAGATTTTTAAATGTTAAGTTCATTTGATTAAGAAGTGTGACATAAATAGGGAAGGAGGATGCATCAATAAGATTAAAACAATAATGAAATCAGGCTCACGGAAATTTGAAGAAAAAATGAGGGGCATATACCCCCAAAGCCCAAATCCTACCAAAATACCCATACAAACTGCTAAACTCAATCAGTGTTAGTCATATCAATCTTCACGCAAACAATATAGGATGTGCTCAAAGAGAAGGAAAACAGCTAGGAGAAATGGCAAGTAGCAGTATCTTTGTAATATCAGCAACCTTTTGACAATATATTTACGGAGAAAGGGCATTAATTGCAAGTGTGGAACTCTAAATTTATTTGTGATATTTCTCTTTTACATCCTGCGACCTCCTAAAAATACAAATACTTGATACGAATAATGTTAATACTAGCAACAAGAGATGGTAGCTTCTCCCAAAGGCCATAGCCCCCCAATTAGCAAAAGACTGTCCTAAACTCAAAAACAATAATTTTCTCCTTCCCCTATTACAATCATAGCTCCCCTTTATATATATTGCTCATACCTACCATACACATTTCATAACTCCCCAATTCAATTTATCTCACCTAAATATTAATTCTAATAAATTATATATATTATCTTAATTAAATATTGTCTTAATCTTCAAATTTATATCTTATTATCTTATTAATTATTCAGATTATTATAATCAATATTAATTATTATTATTACAAAATCCTGGCAGGATCATTAAAAATCTTCATCAGATTGACTTGTTAATCACAGGAAGGCATGAAGCAGATAATGATACTAAATTCTATAAAGTATTGTAGCAGTTATTGAAGGTAAATAATTTATAATTATGTCAGTTATTTCAAGTAAATGAAAGATAGTATATCAGGGTGAAAAAGAAAGTTTATACATTGCCTATTAACAATCTGATTAAGGTTCATAGTGCATCTGAAATATGGAAACGTTATATAGAAAAGGAATACATACCTTTCTCCAGCAACACCAATGCAAAGGAAGTGGCCATGTCGCCATCCATCTTGGAAATGACCAAAGCATACATCACCAGACTTTGAATAGAAGCGGCCCTCACCATTGGCCTTCCCCTTCCAAAAGTTTGCAAACCATCGATCCCCAGTTTGGAAATAGAACCAACCCTACATGACCATAGATAATAAACACTTTAGCATTATCTAGAGAAAACAAAATTTCAGAATTCTATAATGCATGCCGCTCTCGTAATGTCAAGAAAAAGAAATTCAGTTCATTCTATTTTTGTCAATTACAAATGGAAGATGCGCTTTTTGAATTTATAAGTTAAAGAGAAATAACTGTGCATGATATATGTAGATATATAAGCTTGAGAAAGTGAAATTCATATAAATATTTGCATGAAACATTAAGAAAATTGGAGATTTGATGTTGATGGGTTGAAAAACTAGCAACATGTATATCTGAAACAAAATTTCACACAATTTTAAAAGATATTCACAATCCTAAAGTCATTATGAGCTACAGCTAACAGTTAACAGAGCTTACTTCATTAAAACACCTAGGTGCTCTGATGGGAAAAAGATGCTGCTGCTAATTTCTATTTAACAATTTACACAATAATTTGCGTGAGTTAAAGACCAATTTCCATTATTGCACTAATTCTGAACATTGTTCAGTGGCCATGGCACCACTCTCACCCTCTGGATCTGGTCCACAGGCCTGTACTTGGATCTGTTCCAACTTGACATTTAACAGATTTTAGTTCTTGCTTCCAAGCATATTTATACCATATAACAAACATTTATACTGTTCCCATTAAAATATCTTAAATGCTTCTGAAACATTAATGTTCACACAATACACTTGTTGAGTGAATTCCACAATTCTGTAACCAAAAGCAGTATTAAGATGCCAACTTCAATTGAATGACTAAAAGAGAAAGCTCTTGTCAAAATCAACAAATTGTAACAATAAGACTGTACATGAAGTAATTTCACTAATGTCTCTAACCTGCAGTTGAAAGATACTGTAATTTCTTGGTTGAGGGTTCAAAAGTCATCATAGATGTCCCTAATATTAGAAATGGTTTAAATCTGTTTTGAGGTTATTCTTTAAGAAGCTTAAACGAGAAAACAAACCTTTCCATGCATGACATCATCTCTCCATGAACCCTGAAAAACATCTCCATTACCAAAGTAATATGTACCCAGACCTGACTTCTTACCATAACGCCACATACCATCATATATACTTCCATTAACAAGTATTAAACGACCCTGCATGCAAAATCTGCAATTTAATATTTTCCAATAGCAACAGAACAAATATGCTCCAGAAAAAGGTGTTCCAACTACCTTTCCTTCAGGAAGGCCCCCCTGGCATCGTCCTTGATAGACTCCTCCTCTGTACTGCATCTCTATCACAGGAGTCCATTTTTTTGGTGAATCACGTTCTGCCTCCTTCAGGGAAATTAAACAATCAGGACTAAGTCCTTGCATATTGAAAATCGAAAACTATAAAAATTCAAGTAGTCAAACAGACAACAGCATATACCACTATATTAGGAGCCTCCAATTAAAGATGCACATTTGAATTTTGTATAACCATTATGTAGAAAGAAACAAAGGGACAGTAAAATTCTTTATCTTGTAATAAACCCTGAAAAGCCTAGAATGTTGGATAGGTTTCTGTTTTAGTAGATTAACAATGCATTAAAGACGGTGCTAAAAAAAAATGTACACAGCAATGTGTTGACCAGCCATGTACACAAAACAATGCATAAGGAGCAGAAATTCAAAGCTCTATTCACCAGAAGACATTTACAAACCATGGTTAAAATAGAAATTAATAAAGTTAAGAAAATCTACCATTTTCTTTAAAAATATATATATATATATATATATATGAAGCAGGATATTTGCTTTGCCAACCCTATAAATGGGCTCAACATAGCAGATAGCAAATTTATGGATGGTGGTACAGAGAGACCTTATAACATACCCTTCAGGTTTGAATGCTTCTGAAAGTAATTTCATTTTGAACTGGAAATTGACCCAAAAAACATCAATCATACATGATACAACAGCATCGGGAAAAATGAACAAGCAATTTTGCTCTCAGCATTATTGAAAATCAATTAGAACAATATACATTGGCATAAGATAAAATAGCTTTTCAAAAGATATGTATGCCTCAATACTTTATTGTCCATTAGAGAACATCTTTTACTTGAAAATTACCAGCATAGACGCTGCACGACTTGAAAGTCCTCCCTGTTTCTTTTGACCATCAGCAGTTCTTCCCTTCAACAGGGTAGAAGCGGTGCTAGTGAAGTCCCTAAATAGTGGTAGTGCTTTGACATCATCTCCATTCTTTGGCTCTAGAAGTTTTGAAACATTGAACACAGTGGTCCTGTCTTTCAACTCCTCCAACGGTCTTACACCAACAGGAAGGCAGAAGATACTCAGGTTATCAAGTGTTGAGGTAGACCCAGGGTCAGCTGCCCTTTCTCTAGCCCATTCTTGTGCAGTTTGATAACCAGGTCCCAAGTTCCAACCATCAAGTGGTCCCCTTTGGAAGGAAGGAGTTCCTAAATAATGCATTTTAACCATGATTGCCAAATAAAAATATTGACAGGATTTTCCAACTGCAGAAGTAGGTAAACCAACTGCAACAATGAGAAGAGAATTTATAGAGCTACCTTCAGTAATTTGATTATGGAAGTTGGAAGGCTCAGTCCTGGGATCAAATAATTCAGCTTCACTTTGTCCAGACATGCTATTATAAATTCCAGAATAGCAAAAATTAAAGAGATTTAATGCACATGAAACTTCAGGGTGAAATAGTTTAAAAGGAAAAACATTTAACCTGGAATCATTATTGTTGTCATTGCTCCATTCTGTCTGTGCTTCTTCAGAGTGGTCAAATCTTTCCATGACAGCAACAATATCTTCCATTTCACCAGGTTCTGATGAACTACTCACCTTAGGAAGGTGTACATTCTCAATTTCATCTTCTACATGAGTATTGGTTGATTTTGGCTGGGATCTCCGCCATAAATTAGAAACAAAGGGAAAGTGACGGGCCAATATAGATAAAATGCTGCTTTCATGCAAGGCTTGTTGTTTAAGAGAACTGGTAACCACAGGAAATTATGTGAGATATTAAGATATAAAGGCATAAGTAAAATAGATTCATAACTTGAAATTGACTAACACTCACTATTCTTCTTCATTTTATTATTTCAGGCAATCAAAGTGTTCATGACTGTTACAGCACTCAAGTTTAAATGCAGTCTCCCCATCCCATAAGCATTGGCAGATTACCAAAAAAATCTCTAGGACACAGTAGCCCCAAGAGACAAGCAGTATGATACTACTCAACCCCCATGATTACTAACAGCGTGAATCAAAGTAAAACCACTGTGCCTAATTCTGTGTTACATTAGTCATTAGTATAAACAAAAAGTCTTGCAACAATTAGCACAGGTAAAATAACAATCAAATTCTAGCAGATAGATTAGCAAGCAGACATAACCATTTCCTTCAACTTATATGAGCACTAGTTAGGCCAATGCATGGCTACTTTGGGCTCATGCGTTAGAGCAACTGTACATACAAAATTTCCTGCCTCAGATTATGAAGGGATTAAAATTAAAAGCATGTATATTGACATATTTTTCCAAGAAACAAAATGTGAAAATGAATGAACCAAACAACAATCAAAACCGAAAAATCCATGACAACATTATCTTTGCAACATCAAACAAAAGACTTCTTGCACAGTTTGGTTATAAGGAGTTTGTTGTAGAATCTGTAAATATGTGCATTAGTATATATAGAGCTTAATTATAAGAATTTAATTATGGTAGAAGCTGATTATAGGATTTCAATTATAGGAATTAAATATTCCTTTTCCTAATCTAGAATACCTAATGTGTATATATAAACGTATCTCTGTAATAGTAAAAGCATGAATAAAATATATACTCTGAATTTCAGTTTCTTCATGGTATTAGAGCCTAGTTTGCCTTAGTGTGCAAATTCAAAAATTTCTTGTTTCAAATGCAAGTTCCCAAACAATTTTGGATTGATGTAGTTTTCACATCTTGTTTTTTAATTAACCACATGCCATCATCAGTTCTTCATCAATTCTTCAAGGTCAGATTCCTTACACTGTTCTTTTTCCAAATAAATCTTTATTTCCTATTGAACCGAAAATATTAGGCCGTACGTGTTTTGTTTGTGATATTCATCCTGCTGTCACAAAATTAGATCCCAAGTCTTTAAAATGCGTGTTTTTTGGCTCCTCTCGTCTTCAAAAAAGATATAGGTGCTTTTGCCCCACCTTAAACAAATATCTGGTGTCATCTGATGTTACATTTTTGGAAAACATTCTTTTCTTCTTCACTTCTCTTACTGACAACATTCAGGGGGAGAATGATGATTTGTTGGTGCACACTGTTACCTCATCTCGCCCTCTAGAGGATGCTTCTACATCCATTAGATCTCTAGAAATTCCTCTACCTGAAGAGTCTACTCCTACCAGACCACCCATTAGCAAGTTTACTCTAAACGTCAACAACCTCCAGATACATGTCCTGAACCATTCTCTTTGTCATCTGATCCAGTTCCTAATGATATTGATCTACCAATTGCTCTTCGAAAAGATAAAAGGTAGTGTACTTATCCCATCTCTTCTTTTGTTTCTTATGGTCACTTATCCCCTATTTTTTGTTTCTTTATTGCATCACTTGATTTTATTTCTATTCCCAACACCACTCATGAAGCTCTATCTCATCCTGGTTGGTGTAAGGCTATGATAGAGGAAATGAATGCCTTAACTGATAATGGTACTTGGGACTTGGTCAATCTACCTGCAAAAAAGAAAGCCGTTGGATGTAAATGGGTGTTCACAATTAAGGTTAATCCGGATGGATCAGTGGCTTGCCTTAAGGCTCCATTGGTTGCTAAAGGATATGCATAGACTTATAGGGTGGATTATTCTGATACTTTCTCTCCTGTTGCTAAGAAGACTTTTGTTTGTTTGTTTATTTCTATGGAAGCTACCTATAATTGGCCTTTACACTAGTTGGATATCAAGAATGCCTTCTTGCATGGTGACCTTCAAAAGGAAGTTTATATAGAGCAACCATTTGGTTTTGTTGCTCAGGAGGAGTATGGAAAGGTTTGTCGGCTTTGCAAATCTTTGTATGACTTAAAACAAAGTCCTCGTGCTTGGTTTGGAAAATTTAGTCAGGCAGTTCAAAAGTTCGGCATGATAAAGAGTAAATATGATCATTCAGTTTTCTATAAACAGTTTGAAATTGGTAATATTCTTCTAGTTGTGTATGTTGATGATATTATCATTACTAGAAACGATACTGTGGGAATTTCCTCTCTTAAATCATTTCTTCACATGCAGTTTCAAACAAAAGATTTAGGGGGTTGAAATATTTTTTAGGTATTGAAGTAATAAAAAGCAAGAAAGGTATCTTTCTATCTCAGAGGAAATATGTGCTTGACTTATTGACTAAGATAGAAAAATTTGGAGCCAAACCATATAGCACTCCGATGGTTCCTAATCTACAGTTTACAAAAGATGGTGAACTATTTGAAGAACCTGAGAAGTATAGAAGATTGGTGAGAAAGTTGAATTATCTTACAGTGACTCGTCCTGATATTACATATTCTGTCAATGTTGTAAGTCAATTCATGTCATCTCCAACAGTCGATCATTGGGCAGCTTTAAAGCAAATTTTGTGCTGCTTAAAGGGTGCTCCTGGACGTGGTATATTGTATGAAAATCATGGTCAGACTAATATTGAGTGTTTCTCATATGCAAATTAGGCAGGTTCCAAGGTAGATAGAAGATCCATCACTAGTTATTATGTCTTTGTTGAAGGAAATTTGGTATCATAGAAGAGTAAGAAGCAAAGTGTTGTGTCCCGATCTAGTGTACAATCAGAATATAGAGCTATGACTCAGTCCGTGTGTGAAATAATGTGGGTATATCAACTTTTGACTGAAGTAGGTTTCCAAATGTCCTTACTAGCGCAATTATGGTGTCATAATCAAACTGCTCTTCATATTGCCTCTAATCCTATGTTTCATGAACGAACTAAACATATTGAGATTGATTGTCATTTCGTTCGAGAGAAGATTCAACAAAAATTTATTTCTATAAGATATGTGAAGACTGAGAATAGCTAGGGGTTATTTTCACTAAGGCTATAAATGAGGTTTGAATTGATTATATTTGTAACAAGTTGGATATGATTAACATCTATGCTCTAACTTGAGGAGGAGTGTTGTAGAATCTGTAAATATATACATTAGTATATATAGAGCTTAATTATAGGAATTTAATTATAGTAGAAGCTGATTATAAGATCTCAATTATAAGAATCAAATATTCCTTTTCCTAATCTAGAATACCTAATATGTATATATAAACGTATCTCTGTAATAGTAAAAGCATGAATAAAATATATACTCTGAATTTCAGTTTCTTCCTATTTGCAAGTTATGATTGTCTAGTAAATTATTGTATTTGCTTACTTTTACACAAATGGAAACTCAAAATGACCGAGCACTACTATCGGTGGGATTGGATAAGCTTCAAATTTTTCACAACAAAAAGAATTGTAAATCAAACTTACGGTGAAACAGTTGAAAGTCTTAATGGATACAGATCTCACAGATGAATGACAAATTTAGAATTAAGATCTCACTAGTACACATTCTTAGCATCAAAATTGAATACTTACTCCAATGTAAGAACTGTTATTAGCAGGTTCGACTCCAGATTAGGTTCATGAACAGAAGATACAATGATTTCCCTTGTGCATTCCATAGTTTGACGAAAAGTATGCACAAAGCCTAGTAAATCATTATCATCAATAAGCTCTGAACTAGCAACAATGCATATCACCATCCCATTCAATTCCTGTACACAGAAAAGAAGATAATTGGTATCAATAGACAGCAGTATAAAATTACATCAAAACAGGGGCATTTATTTATATTAAGAAGAAGTTGAAAGTGATGGATGTATTCCAAAAGTTTCCAACAGTGAAGGAGATGGGGTAAAGAACAGAAAACCTGTACAAGATAGCTTGCACATGCACAAATGAATGGGTACAAAATTGCTTTACAAACTGCGGACTTTAATTCATGTTTGTCACATCTTTGTAACGGCACCAATGAAACAAAAAATTGAAAAAAAGGCGCAAACATTTATAAGTGCATTTATATTCTCCTAGATCATACCTTTAGACTAGCACCAATGAAAGGGCAGTCATATATAGCTTGCAAAATGGAAGCTTTGATGTGGGAACCAGCTCCAAATCCAATTTTAGCTTCTTTGTAGTTTCCCAGAATCTGTCAACTGTTACGTTAGCCTTGAAAGGACAGATAATAGAAATAGAAAGAAATGAAACATAGCATTAGAACATGGGAATGAGAAAATAAAAGTTTCCATGGCTACATATGCACTCAATTCTTTACTTTCAATTTTGGTCCTTGAAAAATGCAAAATAGTTTATATTTTGTCCTTTTATTCTCATTAAGCAAAGAAAACTCGTAATTTTTTTTTTTTTTGGGTGAAAAGAACAGCAATGTCCTCTTTTCTTTATAAACATTCTCTCTCCTAAACAAAACTTACATGAAACTTAAACCTCAACTGCTCTCTCACACATAATTTACGCTTTATTCTATTTCATCTCTTTACGTAGATCAAATTAAGAAATATTTTGATTATAATTACTGTCAAATGTGATTTCAAGTTATAATTTTATAATATTTAAAACATCCTTTTCAAATTAACATGCCGAACATGTTTTCATTTTTATATTTTCTAAATATTGTTTTCATACAAACAAGTCAAAGGTGTTTCCATTTTCTGTAAATCACACAAATAAACCCAAAAGAAGTTTCCTATCTCTACCATTCTTAAGCGCAACATTTAGCAGAATAACGCAACAAGAAACAACAAATCAATAATTATAATCATAAAATTCATGGAAATCAATAACATACTTTCAAAACTTCTGAAACTTCTAGTGTCCTCGCATTATCATGTGGTATATCAATTAGCTTTCTGTGCATTTCCTGTAAATGTCACAAATATTAAGAAGTTACAGTGAGGATAAGAATTGTTAAGACAATTATATCAAGAGAAGGTACGCTTACAGATGTTAGAACAGAGACAGCATTTATAGCCAACAAAACAGCATCATTTGCAGTTTTCAAAGCCTCATCTAGGGTAACCAAATCCATTTCAAGTAGCCTGTCTGTTTCGATATCTGTATATGACAAAGGAAAATATTATGCCCACTTTAAACTTATCAAGTGCATTAGTTCCAATAGCTGAAGAATAGGTGATATGCTTTATTGCACAAGTATAAACAGGAAAAAAAAATTGGAGACCGTAATGTAGTGGTGCGAGAGTTAATAACTTCATACAGACGCTATCTCATGCCCAAAGCAATTCTAAACTCAGGTTTTACGAAAAGCTATTCCTAGGTACCTCAAGCAACTAACTCCTTTGCTGTGACTAGTAGAAAATACATTAGCAATTTGCGATTTTCCTGGGTTTTTTGGCCACTTTTATAAGACATATATCACTCTCCTTTTAGACAGCAGATGCCCCTTCTAGTTTCATGTCTTAATTTGATTTTAGAAAAAGTATTGCACTATTTGTGATACTGATATTACTGTTTAGATGTATAAAAAGTAAAACAATCTCCACATTTGCACTACAATCTCTTACTGTAGTTACAACTTTAGACTACCTATTGTGTGTTGTGACATAATAACTGATTATTGGTTAGTTTCTGCATCAAATTGACCAAATCATTCTTCAAAACTGACTATAAGCCATAGAATAACACCAACCCAAAGTCATTTGTTCAATTTAGCTGTAACAACTCCAACCACACAATTTAAAGCATTGGTTGGGGTGCTATATGGTAGTTACTCATGGATCGTGATTTTGATTTTTGGCTAAGCCCCAACAGTAGAAAATCTAAAACAGGTTATAGATAATTTTTAATCAAAATTTATTAAGTTCAATGGGATTGATGGGCCTGTCACAAGCACAACTTAATTTTTGGTTCGGCACATTTGGTTACTTAAGCCCAGCCCATATTGGGTCCAGATGGTTTGCGTGTTTTCTAAATGAGTAAAACTGTTCAATTAAATGACAGATATAATGCAACACCTACCAATACAAACATTTGTCTGATTGTGAAGTTTTGCTACCAAATCTTTCACCTGCGAATCAAATAACAAGTACATTTTGAAATTTCAAATAATTGTTTCAAGTTATCTGGAAGAATAGAAAATAAATATATGCAGGAAAGAAAGAAATAGTCAAAATGAATTCCAAGTAGACTGAGATTAGCAACAATATGAATACGATAATAGCCCAACCAGATGTTAAAAAAGGTTGTTCCTCCCAGGGAATAGAACTCATTTTGAACAGTGATTCAGTACCTACATTGGGAAAAGTCTATTGGTACTTTCTTTGTCACAAGAGTCTCAAGATATGTGGTCATAAAAAAGAACTTCACAGAGAAGGAAGTTACTAAAAATGATAATTATCAGTCAGTAACAATAAGCACAAGCACATAAGCACAAAAGCCACTAGTAACATGAATCTGAAGATGAAAAATGCTTCTCTTAATTTTGTGATCATACTGAAACACCAAGAGTTTAGAAATGAACCTTTAAGATCATGCCTTCTCTAACCAAAAGGCTCATGAAGTAAGCAGGTGCTCCATAGGAGTTTATGGAAACAATCTTAATTGGCATCCCACATAACATACAGATAATTTCTTTGTCAGACTACACAACTTCCACAATTTCATGCATCATGGAATACTGTAGACAAAATTGTTGCCATACCATGAAAAGCATCAGAATTCAGCAGTCATGAACCAACAAAGACAGACAAAATGAGAGCTTCACTCATGGTATGAAGTCAGCTTCTTGAAATCATATCTTTCCCCAGGTCCTAATAACCTCTCCTAAGTCACAATTATCTTGAAAAATTTACATTGACTAAACATGCAAAAATATTTAATCAACATAGGTACCATGATGAAATCTTATTACAGCTCGATTATTTATATTTCTAGGCATGCAATTACTGGAAAAATTCCTCAGGTAGGAAGCAACCAAAAAAGAAAAAAGTCCAAGTGACTACTCTATCTAAAATCTCACACATAAAATATAAAAAACTGACAACAAAGATATTATCATTTTGTTTAATGTTTTTCATATATTTATTACATCAAAGAAGCATGAATGTAATTGATCCCTAGCACACGGTACCTCATCAATGCGTCTTTGTCCTTCAAAGCTGAAAGGCTTTAGAACAATAGCAATGGCAAATCCATTTATAGATTTAACAGTTTTGAGAATTTCAACAGCTGCAATGTGATCTAGGCCATATCCTGCACTAGCCACCTACAGAAGAGAAAAGAGTAAAATGGCGGCAATAGAAAACTTCTAGGAAAGAAGTGTAGATTACAATAAAGTTTGAAAACTAAAATTTTCAATAAAAATATTCTTCATATCATTGTAAATACATTTCACAATATAGAACACCCCCAATCATGTTTCGTTGCTACTACCAATCATTTTCAAGGATAACAAACACTAAGAGACTAAAATCAGGTGGAAAGACTGTTCTAGGCAGAATAAAAGAAAGAAGACATGATAAAGGCAAAGTAGAGCACAGAAACCTTATCTCACAAAACATAATTTTTTAATAAGACAGGTTGGAAGCAAACTAAATATTTTCAGCATTGAGATAACTCCTCTTAGAGATAGACTATATTTAGCCGAAACACCTATCTGCTTATTAGAAGTCAATTACAATCTATTGTATTGTACTTTACACCCTCATGTGAACAGATACGAGCAAAAAAAACCGTAAAATTCATCCTCTAGAAGAAACAATAAATTGGTAAACCGACTGAGATGAATAAAGAAAGAAAACTGCTAATTTCCTTCCTTGGAAGAGGATAAAATCTTCCAAGTTGAGCAATTGTGCTTAAGAAATTTTGTGAATTGTATTATTTATTCTTCCCAATAAACTAGGCTATCAAACACCCAGAAATTAGATTTCCTAGTCTGATCCTGGTTTTAAGTATTCTATACAAATCCATTAATGTATGAAACTAAATAGAGAATCTCTGTCAAACAAAATCCCTGGCAACCAAGCCCAAAGTGACACAAAAAGCAACCTCCATTTTTCTCTCTTTTCTCACCAAAAACCATATTGCCTTTTTCTAAACAACTCAACCGAAGAAGAGTTGAACAACATATTACCTAACAAGCTTTGTCTTTCTTTCTTCTCCCAAAGTCAACAGCAAGCTCTCGCCCATAAATTTGAGGTTATTGAACTGTGAAGGAATAGATTATTAAAGGCCTCAAGACTTCTTATACAGATCACACACCATGAAGGAGACAGCTCCTAAACAAGAAGGTTTCCATGGATTACTTTGTCGGTATAAAATTTTCCTCCACCATCACCACGGAAAAACTTGAGATTTGAGAGGATTTTTGATAGAAGTCCAATTGTAATGCAGATTATTGAATGGAAATGTAAAGTATTGGGAAGAGATTTTTATTGATTATTGATGAGAAATGCAACAATGTAATATTAGACTCAATCAAATGATACACCTGACTGGAGATGAATGTGCTACACCTTCTACAACCAAGCTACCATGCAACGACTCCATGTAATTTGGTGTTCCAAAAGACAACGTTGTTAGAATACTAAGTAAAGAAACGACAACAATCTTTAGAAAACTAAACTCTTAATATTAAACTTTGCAAAGCTTCTCTGCATATAAACTGAAATTTATTAATGAAACTAAACTCCCTTGCTCATCTACACAAGCATCCTTATATGGAGAACTTTTTCCTAATCTTAATATGATCCCTAAATAGAGACAAGTTATAATTGAACCTAATAACTACTTTCCTAATTTAAAACAAAGACAACTTATTAATTGACTTTAATAGCATTCCAACAATCCTAACTTTAATGGGTATATCACTTATTGAATATCTTCAACTAAATCGCATTCCTATTCAGCTGGGTATATCCTTTATGGAATATCTTCAACTAAATTGCAATCCTATTCTACAACCGCTTTTTCGTTTCTTCGTTTGTAAACTTTGAGTTCTAATTTAATTGCAATATTTCTAAATTATCCGAGGGTGTAACATACACTGTAGCTATTAACATACATACTCACTGCACTTCTATCTAAACCTTCCTAGTTTAAACAGATGGCTTCCTTTCCTAATTTAATATGGCAATGCTAATCTTAATCTAATCTTATCATAATCACAATCAAACTGATAGCCCTAACCTAATGCTAATCTTAATTGAGTAATTTCCAAATTACCCTTATTCATCCTAATCACAATTTATGATAAGGGCCCAACAAATCTTTCCCCCTCAACAACTGCCTTGTCCCCAAGGCTAAAGTACGAAAATTCAACTTGAGTTGTCTCTGCTCTAGGTACTCCTAGAGAGGACTAGGGATTTCTTTTGGATTCTTTGGCAAAGGCAACTTGCTAATGTTTTGCCCACAAAATGGGGGAAGGCCTCTAACTATCAAAACTCTTCTCCCAGGTGGACAGTTGCATTTTTGCACGCTTTACATCTACAATTGATAGAGCACCCTAAACCGTCCTAGTAGCATTTGCAATATTTCTTTAGACAACTAGATATCTTGCAATTAAAGTCTCTTCTATGTTTTGTTGAAAGTGTTGTTTCACTAGATTCATTCTAGGGAAATTAATTAATTTAACTTTATTTTAATCATGCTATACAATTTTAAACCTCTTTTTATGCATTATACGGACATAGTCAAGATCCCAACTTCATGTCCGTTCTACCCTCTTCCCTACCTTTAGAACCTTAGCCTTTTAAACATATTTTCATGCATATCCACATCTAAAAATAAGTTCAAAATCAAAAAAATCCTCCATTAAAATCATCTAAATCATACATCAAAATCATTTTAATCAAAGTAAATAAAATTTCATCACATTATTTGATATTTTGCTCTAAGATTTGAAATTGAAATTTCGAGATTTTTTTGTGTAGTAATGAATCCTACTTTGTTAATTTGTAAGTTTTTATGGCTTTTGTTGTTGTTTTGTAGTTAATTTAGTTATAGGAATGGTTTATTTACATCAAATTTATATTAGAATGAAAAAAATGTTTAGTTTTTGAGATTAAATTAGTGAAAAATAAAACATTGCGATTTTAAGGAAAAAGTAGGCAGGTAGGCAAGATTTTTTTTTTAAAATTCAATTGATTTATTACAGAAGATTTTATGATATATTTTTTTTAATTCAAAAATTTAAATTGTTTTGATTTATTTCAAAATATATTAGAAGATTTTATGACATAAAATAACAAAAAATCTTCTAGAATATTTAGAAATAAATCTAAAAATTTTAGAAATTTGAATTTAAAATAAATCCTTCGTGTCATGTCTACCTGCCTACCACACCTACCTATCTACCCCATTCATACTCTCCTACTTTTTCCAAGAAAATTGCAATATTCTGTTTTTCACTAATTTGATCTAAAAACTAAACATTTTTTTATTTTAATGTAAATTTGATGTAAATAAACCATTTCTATAATTCAATTAACTACAAAACAACCAAAAAAAAAAAAAAAAACTAAAAGAACTTACAAATTAACAAAGTAGAATTCATCACTACACAAATTTTAAATATTCAAATAATATATCAAACAATAAGATAAAACGTTATTTACTAGGATTAAAATGATCATGATACAAGATTTCTTTAATTTTGAACTAATTTTTAAATGAGATGATGAATGTAAATAAGTTTAAGAGGTTAAGGTTCAAAGGTTACGAATGAGGGTAAAACAGGTAAGAAGTTAGAGTCTTGGCTATATCCGCATAATGCATAAAAATGGTTTTAAATGGTATAACATGATTAAAATAAGGTTAAATTAATTATATAGCATGATTAAAAATGGTTCATGGATAGGCTTGTTGAAGCAATCTTAGCATGAGTCTGACTCTATGCAGTAGACACTAGCAACAAAACATTCACAGTAAAGTTTCAAACACTTTGAGTTTTGACAATAACAACACTTGCAAGACTTGGTTTCTCTAGCATTTTCCAACCAACCCCTTTTCTTTCAGGGGCTAATTAGACTAAACTCTTCAAACACTAAATATCCAGATGTTTGAGAAGCTTCTTCTACTAGTGGAACTCTGATAGGCACCTGCTATCGATTATCTGGCAAATAACTCAGGCTGGCTTCGACGCGGTTATTCGGATGCCTCAGCAATCAGACCATAGCGGAAACAATGACAATGTAACAGTGAATGTTGTATGAAATATTGCAATAAACAGTAGTCAAGTTGTTCAGAATGTATTCTTGATATTAAAATAAAATAACTGCCACAGAAAGCGCAAATGCTCTGTTTTGCTTACAACCAGTTCTAATAATACGAATAGAAAATCAAGAAACCAAATATTAAAGAAACTAAGCACTGAACTGTAGGATCTCCAGCTCAGGCCTCCTTCACCAGCATTCGAGAGGCTGGGCTCTCCTTCTCAGCTGAAGCTGCCTATTTTTTCCTGAAAAAAGTCTCTCCCCTCTCTCCTTCTTTTCTTCTATTTTTATACCTCTTTCTCCTCTAACAACCCTTGATTTTATTTGCCACGTGTCTGCATTTTCATAGTGGTCCAACTGCTGCCTTGCTTTTGTGTCTTCCTCTTTGTCTTGCTTTTGTGGTGTGCCTTGGTTTTGTGCCCTGCCATTACATGAAGTCCTAACAATACCCCGCCCAACGAGAATCACCTTGTCCTCAAGGTGAAAGCTAGGATACTTCACCTTCATTGCTGCAGAACTCTCTTGAGCGATTTCGAAAGGAAGTAGGTTCTGCCTGTTGATAAAAAACTTCTGACAATTAGTAAGCACAAAAGTTGTGACAACATTTGATAATTTTCCAGAGCTGCGGTGGTAAAGAGAAATTGCGTGTTCTGGCTGCCCATTTCGAGCATACCCACATAGCATCGATGTCCAAATTATGGAGCTTTCCTGGTATGACGACCATTGGTGGAACATCTTCTCAGCATCTGCCATCCTCCCACACCTTGTCATCATATCCAACAATGTTGCTTCAATGCAAGCATTTGAACCAAAACCAAACTTTAAAACGAACCCATGAATTTGCTTACTCAATTTTACTTCTGCTAGTGACCCACAAGCATTAATAACGCTGGTCAAAGTGAAATCCGTTAAGACTAAACCTTCCTCCACCATCTTAACAAAAAAATCAATTGCTCTCATGCCCCTACTATTCTTACAAAATCCAGCTAGAAGAGCATTGTACAAAATACAATTCTTCTCTGGCATCATATCAAATGTCTTCACTGCAGAGTCCACTACCCCAAATTCCATGTAGGCTATTACCATCTCCGTCCAAGTAATAACATCTCTAATAGGCATCCTCTCAAATATGGCCTCCACACCTTTTACACTTCCACACTTGGTGCAGAACCCAATAAGCCCATTGTTGACACTCAAATTGCACTCTATCCCAATTCTAATAGCATGAGCACGCAGAGATCGGCCTTCCATCCATCTAAAACTTCCGGTCAAAGCCGTCAAAAGGGTCGAAATTGTGATATAATTAACTCTAAAATCATCATTTCTTTTCATATCACAGAACAATTCAAATGCTTTCTCATACTTAAGCTCCTTAACCATGCTAGAAATCACAGTATTCCAAGACGCAATGTCTCGTCGAGACATTTCATCAAACACTTTAACTACATACTCCATCAATCCACTAAATTTACCATAAAGTCCCATAAGCGCATTAGCAACAAAAACATTGTCCAAATAGCCCATTTTGACTATCAAACCATGAACTTGTGAACCGAAATTCAACTCCAAAAGTCTAATACAAGCAGTCAGAATAGCAACAAAACTGTGTTCATTAGGCTCAATACCTTCATCTCGCATCCTAAGAAATAACTCAATTGCTTCCTTCTCTCGACCAGATTTCACAAAACCCGAAACCAGAGACGTAAAAGACATAACATTGGGGTTTGAAAGTCCAGTAAAGACTTTATAGGCATCAATAGCAAGACCCATTTTGACATAAGCTGAAATAAGAGGATTACCGAGACAAGTATGCTCTTCTTCTTGAATTTTTTCAATGGAAGCATGCACGACTTTGGCAAGTGACACGTCACCGTATTGAACTGACAAGCGAAGCAAAGTGAAGAAGTTTTCAACGTCAAGGTCAATGTTGGTAGTAAAGTTATTAGGTGAAGAAGAGTTGTGGATGTTGAGAGGGTAAGAAGAGATAGGTGGGTGGTGGAGTGAGGAGTGAAGGGGCTGAGGAGTAGCGGTGGAGGTGGAAGTGGAGAAGGGAAGGAAGTGGGGTGAAAAGAAGGTGCGGCTAAGGAAAATTTTGTGGCTTGGGCCTGGGTCATATATTTTGGTTTGGTTAATGGGGTGATTAATAAAAAATGAAAGCTGGGTTGGGTTTGATTTGTGGAAACTAAAGTTGGGTGTATATTGAAATTGGTTTGGGTTTGAATTATGTGATAAAGCTTTTGGGTTGGGTTGGGTTTCTGGATTAGGTGGACTGCGGGTAGGGTTTTTAATTCCCACTTTTTCTTTTTCCTTTCCACCTGCAGCCTCCTTTTCCTTTCTTTTCTTCACGCTTCCAACACTAGTTTTCATCTCTTTTGACCGGAAAGCATGAAGGTTGAGCATGGGAGTTGATTCAAGTGGCCGGACTTTGTTAGAACCAGCAAAACCCCCATCGAAATGTACTGTTTCCACCAGATCTACCTTGATTTTGCCGAAGATTACTTCATCATCCCTGGGTATTGATGCCCTTCTGTCAAAATCTCCCATTTCAATTGACCCATCTTTCTTGCTCTCTGCTTCCCTACTAGTTTCCTGTTTTTGGACTGTTGTTGGCGGCCCAAGCTCTCTCAAACGCTCCTGCAGTTTATTTGCGGAAGGGAGACCCAACTTTTGGGCAATCCACAAAGCGTCTTCAAAAATCTCTCTCCAATTTTTGTTCATGTCTCTATTTTTATTTGCCATGTTTCTGTTTTCCAACTCCATTTTTCCTAATTCCAGATCTATCTAGGAAGGTGCTCTGATACCATATGATAGGCACCTGCTGCTATGATAGGCACCTGCTATCGATTATCTGGCAAATAACTCAGGCTGGCTTCGACGCGGTTATTCGGATGCCTCAGCAATCAGACCATAGCGGAAACAATGACAATGTAACAGTGAATGTTGTATGAAATATTGCAATAAACAGTAGTCAAGTTGTTCAGAATGTATTCTTGATATTAAAATAAAATAACTGCCACAGAAAGCGCAAATGCTCTGTTTTGCTTACAACCAGTTCTAATAATACGAATAGAAAATCAAGAAACCAAATATTAAAGAAACTAAGCACTGAACTGTAGGATCTCCAGCTCAGGCCTCCTTCACCAGCATTCGAGAGGCTGGGCTCTCCTTCTCAGCTGAAGCTGCCTATTTTTTCCTGAAAAAAGTCTCTCCCCTCTCTCCTTCTTTTCTTCTATTTTTATACCTCTTTCTCCTCTAACAACCCTTGATTTTATTTGCCACGTGTCTGCATTTTCATAGTGGTCCAACTGCTGCCTTGCTTTTGTGTCTTCCTCTTTGTCTTGCTTTTGTGGTGTGCCTTGGTTTTGTGCCCTGCCATTACATGAAGTCCTAACAAACTCCATTGTCAACAACCACCATATCTTTTTTAGCAAAGGCCGAAGTCAAAGATTCATGAAGAGGATCTTGACAACATGAAGGGGAGTGAGAGGATGCAGTGAAGTCAAGCAAACTAAACTATCTTCCTAAAGACAAAGTTTCTTGTTATCCTTTGAAGTTATTGCTAAAGCATTTAAATGCAAACTAATTCCTAGCAAAATGCATTGGGGAGAATCATTGGATGAATTAAATGGCACTTGTTGTGTATCCTTAAAAGCAAACCTCTCATTGCATTGCAACAGCACAAAGGAACAAAAGTTAGAACCCTTATTCAAGTTCTTGCAAGCCACCATTTCAAAATCTAAACAATGCCTTAGCATACCACAATAAAAACTAGAATTGAACTGTAAAGCAACTGGAATTTTCATTCCCAACTTATCACCTTCCTTGTCACTTGGATCATCAGTTATGCACCTATTAAGATTATCATTAGCATGGTCATCTGGCATTTGGTTTATTTGTTGTTGCTCATTGTTTCCTCCAAGTTGAGTAGATTGATCTTTCATGTCATATTGTTGACAAGTTGGAGTGGCAATTGCAACAAGATGAATGGGCGGCACAGTTAGGTGTAGAGGATGATGTGAGGCTGATGTCGACTGGGTTGGTGAGGCAAGTGCAAATGGGTGAGTTTGTGATGCAAGTGTGGCAATGTAATTTGATTGTGCAGTTGGGTGAAAAGGGTGAGTTTGTTGCAATTGGGTGTGGTAGTATATTAAGTTGCCATGTTTGATAGAATTGGCAATATTTGATGGGTGAGCAAGAGATGAACTTTGTGTAGGTGTAGTGTAATTGGTGGTTGTTGTCGCGGGTGGTGTGGTGAAACATTATGAAGTAGTGGCAATGCATTGATTGAAGGTCATGTTTGGATTCATGGGTGCGATAGTGATTGAAGATTTGCAATTGGATTTTTGTTGATTCATTGTGGAAATTTTTAGTGACTTCCATCAACATTCCCATAAGCTAGTGTCCTTGAAGTGGCTCTGTCATATCCCAATGGAAAAGGTAACCTCCGCTCAAGGCAGATAGCATGTTGTGGAGCATTGAGACCACTAATAATTTCCTACCAAGCACACGAAACAGGTTGTCTCATTCCTCATTTTTTTTGGCCACAATTCACTTGCCTTCCTTTCTAATGATTCTACTCGATTTTCCACTCTATAATTAAACATAGATAAATATACTATTTGTGGACTGGTAATCTAATACCAATTAACAGAACTTTGACTTTAATGCAAATTATTGAATAGGATTGTAAAAGATAGGGAAGAGATTTTTATTAATTATTGATAAGAAATATAACAATGTAATATGAGATTCAATCAGATGCTACACCAGATTGGCAATGAAGGCGCTACACCTTGTACAACCAAGCCACTTGGCTATTATTAACCAACATACACACTGTTGTTCCAGCTAAACCTTCCTAGCTTGAATAGGTAGCTTTCTTCCCTGATTCTTCTAACCCAAATTTAATTTGAGAATGTAAATCCTAATTCAATCTTATCATAGTTGCAATCAAACTGATATTCTAATCCTAATCTAATTCTAATCCAAATTGGATAAATTACCATTATTCATCCAAATCACCATCTATGATGGGGCCCCCCCAATTTTAGCCTTCTAAAATTCTAAATCATATTAAGAGGCTTGAAATCACCAATTGGAGTATCGTTAGTAGCAAATTGAAAATATAAATACAAAATTAGTAACTTGAGGCCTTTAAGTTCCAAAATCTCCCCTTTTTTTGTTTCATCATTTACATAGTTTCTCTACAAATCCATAAGCTTTATATGTTACAAAAATTCACCATTATTCAATTCCTTTTGAAATTATAATTCCAATTCTAGCACTAGGAAAAGGGGAGAATACCATACTAGTATAACTAGAAGCATTTATAACGATGAGGAAAGGATTCACATAAGCAATCCTACCCACTTGCCATCCCAAAATTGGAAATCCTTTCCATACTTCGTGGCTAAGTAAGAGTGATAAAAAAAGTTATACTTAATAGATATCTTTCTAAGGGATTTTAAAAATTTTGTTGCTAACCACATTTGTGTCCCACCACCCGTTGATAAAGGCCGCAATTACTACTAAAGCCTCATGCTAAAGAGAATTATTTTTGGTACATAATTTCAAAAGATAGCCAAAAAAGAAAAAAAAAGTTTCTTTTTTTCTCCACATTCCAAATATAGCCAAACATCTTTTTTTTAAATGACCGGGGACTCCGCCCCGTAATGGTTACAAAGGTAAACTCGGAGCACAATGACTAGACCAACAACTACTGTACTAGGTTAGTTAAGATTTCACAAATGTGATAGAAACATGAATCCAAGCCTTCTTCGTGAATTTTTTAATGCTTCATTAGTTTTATTAACCCTTGAGGTCGTCGAGCACCCTTTTCCCTCATGCCAACACACAATGTCCCACCAATGAAGATGAGGACCTTTTTTCCAATCATCACTTTCCCACAAGAAATTTTTACAATAGTTCTATCCTTTTTGCAACACTCATAGGATTTTAAACAAAAAGAGGAAGTAAATTGAAAAAACTAACAAAAAGAGTGGGATTAGGATGAGTCCAACTTCTTTAGAAAGAAATTATGCCCCTTTCCCCAACGAAATAAAAATAAAAATAGTTAATCTTCAACTTTAAACATCGCTGGATCCAAAAAGGTATAAGATCTAGGATTATTCCCCAAAAGAAAACATAAATATTAAAGCACAAACTCCCCATTAACAACCCAAATAAATTAGCCAAAGTGTTGATACTCCTTTTCAAGGAGTTAAATCCACAATTATGCTTAGACATGTTAAGATGGAAAGAATACTTGACGTTTCTTCAACTTTTAGAAGGTCTCTAATGTTTTGTTCATGATCATACAAGAAATTATAAAAGTGTAATCAGCAAATTGTAAATGAGAAGCTTTAATCTTCTATTTACCTACCATGATATTCTAGACAAGCTTAGCTCCCATTATTCATCATTTCATTCAATCAGTCAACAAATAAACTGAAAACAAAAAGGGTACAAGATCTCCTCGTCATCTTTAGAAGCTCAAAATATACCCTTGGCCAACCATTAACTGAAATTGAGATATTCATGGAGTGCAAATAAAACTAGAAATTCTAATCCACATAATTGTAGGTCTTTTCAAAAAATCATTTTGCATTCTTACTTTTTTAATTCCAACACTCCACAATTATATTTGTCATTAACACTGAATAAAAATCAATCTACCTTGAATAAAGAATGATTAAGCAACAAAAATGATGGTTTTTTTTTTTTTAAGAACAACTTACAAAACAAAGGGTAAAAACTTTTGCCATAAATTTATAGATGCTAGTAAGAAGGCTAATGGTTTGAAATCACCAACCCTAACTGTTGATTTCCTTATAGTCATAAGGTAAATGTAAATGGCACTAGTAATAATATTGGTATTCTATTTTCATGGAATTCATCTAATATACGATGCATCATATTCATAATTCCCAACAATTTTGGAAGAAATCCATGAAGAATAAATTAGGAACAAGAAACTCTCATGGACAACATTGAAAAATGACCTTCTTAAGTCCTCAAACCTCAAATTTCCATTTCAAATAGCTTGCATACTATTAGGACTAATGTTTATGTCTCTCTCAAGAGAAGAAAAAATAAAGAGGGGGGGGGGGGCGCAGTGGCAACAATCAGGAAAATAGGGGGGCCTCAACTACACTAACTAATCAACAACAGGAGAAAGAAATACGTGGCATATCAATAGAGGATGAGAAGCAGAGATTAGTTGAGGAAAGGAAGATAAAAGGAGCAGGTGGAAGTGGAGAGAAGGAGGGAAAATTTGAGGAATGTGAGCGGGAGAGTTTCAGCCTCTCGAAAGCTGAACAAGGGAGCCCTTGGCTTACTGTTTCTTGTGTTTTTGTGAATTCTTTTTGGAACCCAGTTTATTGTTATTGAGTTGTGCTTTGTGGGAATCTGTCTCTGTTCTGTAATTCTGAGATTAACAATTGTAACAGCTGGGAAATAGCCATTGTATTGATAGAAGAATGTTGTAATCAAGTTGATAAATCAATCAATACAATACATATTTTTCTGTTCTATTTACAATTTGCATGTTCTGTCTTGGCTAGAACTTACGAGCTCTGCAGTTGCTTCAGTTTGGTGATTAAGTCTGGGGGTGAGATATTGTCTGAAGTGGTGTTGGCTCTGAGGTGTTACCCAATTTCCCATCAAATGGTATCAGAGCATTAATTCTAGGGATGGAGAAAGTCGACTTCATCAAAGATAATGGGCGTTGGTGGATGGTTCGACGACTGACTCAATGGGAACTTTGAGAATTTATGATGAACAGAATTTGTCCTCGCTGTGACAACAAGGAAGAGCCGAAGTATGACTGTAAACGCAAATCATGGGTTGTTCTCGTGGTAGAAGAGGATGATCAAGATGATGAAGGCATCCTAATCGCATTCGACGAAGATTCAGAGAGGAAAAAAACTGACCTTGGTGATTTCGGTATTATGAAAGGAAGTCCGATGTCATATGAAGACCCATCGATGGAAATAGACCATCAAAGAGAAAAAATGGCAGATTCAAATGAGTTTCAGTTGCCGGAATCCATTGGTTCATACGGGAATCAACTTCCATTGACGATGAGGATAGAGCAGACAATAACAGTTGCGAACGAAAAGCAAAAAAAGGAAGAAAATAAGAAATCCATACAGATGCAACCAATTACTAGGTGCTCAGAATCTGTGAAGAAAAGAGAGACAGAAAAAGCTGCGGCTGGAGAAGGAGGCATCCATGAAGAAAGAAAAAGAGGAGGAAGAAGGGTTTATAACCCTGCCCGGCCCAATAACCCATTTACCCAGCCCAAACCCAACTCATTAAACCAAAATCCATCATTATTAAACCTAGCCCAATACCCAATCACACCCACACTAATTGATTCCGGCCCAAAACATTTTTTACTCAACTCAAAATTAAGTCCAACTACTAAGCCCAATCCAAAACCAAATTGGAATAACCCAAGAGCCCACAACCCAAACCTATTACAATTAAATCCAAATCCATTACAACCCAATTCTCAAACACTTAATCCAGCCCTAACTTAACTCAACCTATACATTATATATTCTAGCCCAAAAACCCTTACACCAATAAATTCAAACCACCATACTCAATTAATCATACCTGATAAAAATCCAAACCCAAGATCAGACCCGAAACCCAATTGGCCCACACCAAATATGAGCCCAATTTTTACCCCAATCCAAACTCAACTTTTTAACCTATTTAACCAAAAATTAAAATTAGTCCACTTATTCCCTCATTTTCACCTTGAGGACAAGGTGTGTTTCGATGGGAGGGGAAATGTTAGGACTAACGTTTATGTCTCTCTCAGGAGAAGAAAAAATAAAGAGGGGGGGCAGTGGCAACAATCAGGAAAATAAGGGGGCCTCAACTACACTAACTAATCAACAACAGGAGAAAGAAATACGTGGCATATCAATAGAGGATGAGAAGCAGAGATTAGTTGAGGAAAGGAAGATAAAGGGAGCAAGTGGAAGTGGAGAGAAGGAGGGAAAATTTGAGGAATGTGAGCGGGAGAGTTTCAGCTTCTCGAAAGCTGAACAAGGGAGCCCTTGGCTTACTGTTTCTTGTGTTTTTGTGAATTCTTTTTAGAACCCAGTTTATTGTTATTGAGTTGTGCTTTGTGGGAATCTGTCTCTGTTCTGTAATTCTGAGATTAACAATTGTAACAGCTGGGAAATAGCCATTGTATTGATAGAAGAATGTTGTGATCAAGTTGATAAATCAATCAATACAATACATATTTTTCTGCTCTATTTACAATTTGCATGTTCTGTCTTGGCTGAAACTTACGAGCTCTGTAGTTGCTTCAGTTTGGTGATTAAGTCTGGGGGTGAGATATTGTTTGAAGTGGTGTTGGCTATGAGGTGCTACCCAGTTTCCCATCACATACTCTTTCCTAATGGCGGCCCAATAGAGCCAATGTATATAGACATTTCCATTAGAATCCATATTGGAGAAGCAATTCATAAATTCTTCCTCTACTATTCTATAACAATAATAAACTCTTCTTTAGTTTCCAATTCCCAGATCAGATTTCCAATATTTATGTCCTCAACTATGTTATGAAATATCTTGGTTTTATTATCACCTTCCATAGTCAAAGAAACCTTAGATCTTCTTTAACCACCAAATCGGTTTGCTAAAGTACTTCCTGTGTAGGTTCTTATTCAACAAGAATACATTGTGATGGTAAAAGTCCATAAAATAAGTATGTGAGACATATTTACAAAGTTCTAAATCTTCAAAAAAGAGTCCATCAATATCATTAACTACTACATTTGATGCGTATCAATAGTCAATAAAGATTCCCCCATCTCGGTATACTTAACTAAGATTTTTGCCCACACAAATAGGTGACTTTATAGTGGAAAGGTTGTTCAGCAGCCTAAGCAATATCCTAAAAATTTATGAAACGGCCCATAAATTACTTTGTCCTAAATGATATATAGTATGCTTTTGATTTCTTGCCTTTCTAAGGGGTCCCAAATTAACCAAAAGGTTGTTTATGTGATGATACTTAAACAATTAAACCAAATAAAATATCACTCATAATGAGTGTCTAACACCATTTTTGATGAACACTTATAGCATTATTTGCAACAAATTAAAATCACTTCATACTGAAAAATGGCACAAGTAATTAAAGAGGGGATAGTTACGAGATGTACAAACAAGGATAATAGCCTTAGAACGTGATTGTAAGAATAGTGAAGCTTCTACAATCTTTGGTGATAAATCTGCAAAAATGCAAAGAGCAATAGGAATTATGTTAATTCCATATATTCAAGTACTATAAAATACAAGTCTCTCTTCAGTTTAAATATTAAAATAGTTGTTTTATAAGTCATCAAGTTAGAACATCTAAAATAATTACCAAACTTTTCATCTTTATAAATACTTATTCACTTATTTGCAGGAGAAGCTATATTACCATTTAATTTTCTTTTTGATGTTTATCTCTCACCCTTGTCACCATTACATAAAATCTAGATGAAGCCAAAACAAAATCAAAGCAATAAAAGTAGATCCATGGTTCATAATTGCAATACAGAGACAAAAAAATTAATGAAAGCTAAATACTAGTGAAGAATAAATGTAGGCATGAGTTGTCACCAAAAACAACACAACAATTTGAAAAATAGGCCATAACATTGCAAGTACATAATGAAAACATAGAATTCATGCGTTATCTTTTAATAAATTTAGTAGCTTTTTACATTTGAATAACAAGAAAAATCAAAATGCATGAACCACAAAACTCTTAGATATTATATATCATGAACTCTAACATTAAAATGTAATTTTAAGCTTTTCATTTAAAGCAATCAGTTTTAGAATCTTTATTTTCTTTTTCCATCTCAATCACAAGGAAAGCGAACAATAATTAGAGTGTCAAATCTGTCTCAAATGTTTGCATGCTTCCTGTTCCAGGCATGTCCAAGTTCAGGTTTTAATTTTATGTTTAGACGTACAGACATACTTGTACTATACTTGGACTTTCATCACTTAACTTGTCCAAGCTTCACAATTGAGTACTCATATTAAAAAATCTTCAAGCTGTCATATTAACATCTAGAAAACTTGTACTTATAGAAAACATATGCAATCCCTAAGTTGACAATGTGCAAGCATAATACCGAATTTGAATAATTTATATTCTATAATCTAATCCCTAATGAAATAATATCACATGAACTTTTCATGTCTTGTATGGAGGAAAATCTTATGGTATTTCCCAACAAAAGCCAAGAATGCTGAGAAAGGTAACATACTTAGGAAATGTTCATTATAAAAAATATAAAGTAGAGAGAGAGAGAGCATTTCCATCACGTAGAGGGGCAAAGCCATGTAATTGAAACAAAAAGGATGAGAATGAAAAATTCCAGTCCTCTTTTGAAACTTGATCTCACTAATATTTGCAAAAAATTAAGATCTTTAATTGGACAATTCTGGAACTATATGTAATTGATTTGTCCTATGTTGTTGATTTAATTTGTATTTGACTGCCAAAAAGAGAAGTTGACTTTCTTTTGCAATTCAATTAGTTTCCCATCTCATCTCATCTCAAAAAGTAGCTAAATCCAATTAGAAACTGATCATCCTACAACCTCCAAAATCCATTTTAAGCATAACACTAAACACAATAAATGGCTCTTGAATTCTTTCTCCATGAGTGACAATGTTATCAATGAGAGACCTCTTAGACAAACATTTCAATATTGACTGATTTCTTAATTACAAATCTTTTACATGGTTTTGACATGAACAGTTTGTTACCATTATAAAAACAAAAAAACCTTGTGGAAAAAAAAAACACAAATTGGACAATGTTGTGTTGTCTAGACCACATTAGGATTAGGATCTATAAAATAGAAAAGTAGTTTATTGTATTTCCAATTTTAGTTGATTGTAACAATATATATAGGTGTATCCTACATAAATTATTCAAACTCATATTTCACATAGTATCAGAGTCAATATTAGGCTTCTAAAATTTTTTTAAGCGATCCTAACCCCCTTTCCAACGATTCCAGGTCTTTTTCCAGTTGTCTTCTCTGACCATTGTGTTTTTGTCCTTTTCTGATGGTTGTGCCTACACCATTGTGACCGAAACTACCTCATCGTCAAACCCTCAGCAGAAGCATCAACGTTCACCGCCATATGCATTGTTAGTTCTCTCGGTAGCTTTCATCGTTGAACTCCTCTAGTGGATGTGCGAAGATACTGCCTCTCCCAGTGGACTTAAACAACACCGATGAATCGTTCTGTGGTAACCCCACTGTCATCTATCACCGAAATCTGTTGCACATGTCAGTTGTTTCCTCTTTATGTTGTCTTCTCTGATCCGCTTCTCCAGTGCCCAAAGGACTACATCGCCGACACCATCATCTTTAGATAGCACCGATGAACCTTTTCTAGTCAGTCACGCAACTATTGGTCATCAGGTATCTCCGTCATCACTAGAAAACCACTTCTGCCAGATTTTCCCCTCCTCCCGGGACTGTGTTTGCACCTCATCGCCTACCAACTTAGATTTTCTCGAGATTGTCTATTCTTGTGGCTCAATCATGTCATTTGATGTGTCAAACTCTAAATCAGGTCATTTTTCCTTTCTCTCTCTTCCTACAATCACAAATGATAAGTTGATAAGGAGTGCCAACTATACCTCTTGGGCTGCCTTTGTCGAATTATGGTGTATGGGACACAACTTGAAAGATCACTTGACTACTAAGGCTAAAGATTTGACAACTGATAAAGCCTCCTGGATTAAGACCGATGCTTGGTTATGTAGTTTACTACGGTAAATGATTGACTCTCAACTTTATCTGATTTATAAAATATACAAAACCTGTGTTGAGATATGAAATCAGGCCAAACTACTTTATATTAATGACATTCAACGGGTTTATTTTGTTGTGTCAAACCTGGTGAATTTGAGACAACAAGATATGAACATGTCAGAATTTCTTGGCAAAATGATGTCTCTTAAAGCAGAATTTAATTTATTACTATCCGTTGGTAAGTCTGTAACAAAAGATTTGGTGCAGCAAGACAAGTTCTTCATGGTTCTAACTCTTGCCGCTGTAAGCTCTAATCTTACTCCAATATGGGATCAGATTCTAGGTAACGCTACTGTGTCTTCTTTAGATAAAGTGATCGCTCGACTGCTGTGTGTTTCCTCACCCAATGTTGTGATAGAATCTCCCACTATAGACTTTTCTGTTTTGGCTTCTCAGACACAAAATACTACTAGAGGAGAACAAAGAGATTGTGGTGGCAGAGGGAGTCAACCCAAGTGTAGTTATTGTAATCGATGGGGGCATACTAGGGAGAAATGCTACAAATTGCATGGCCGACCTACTTAGGTTGCCAATGTTGTTCATCTCAATCACCCTGAGATCCATTCCAAAACATTTGAAGGACATACTCAGCCATCCTTGACTCTAATTGGTGTTGATTATGAATAATATCCTAGGTATTAGGCAAATAAGCAGTCTTCCTCATCTGTTGCTTCCCTTGCTCACTCGAGTAATTCCGTTGCATTCCTTACTCAGTCTTCCTCCCTAAGGTCTTGATTCTGGTGTTTTTGATCATATTTCTGGTAACCCTCGTTTTCTATCTCATTTTACTAAGAACAAAGGACTATTTCCCACCCAAACTATGGTGAATTCTCAAAGTTCCCCCTATTAACTATGGAAATACCGTTTACCCACCCATGGTCGGTTAAATTTAACAGAACCCTAACGCCTGAAAATTTTATCTCTTTTTGTCCCCCTAAACTTTAAAAACTAAAAGTTTCCCTCAGCCTAAGTTTTAAAAAATGGTAGTTTCACCCTAAGGTTTCATTTTGAAATCTCCGGCGACATTGTCGAAAGCCTCTCCCTCCCAAAGCATCCTTTCCTTCCGGCAATCTCTTTCCTCCCATTTGGATGTCCGATCGGCGTCGGAGAAGCCTTGGAAGACGAAGAACTTCGTCGTGGAAGACAAAGTTCTTTGTCTTCCCAGACAAAGACGAAGTTCTTCGTTTTCTCAGACGAAGACGAAGCTATCGTCTTCCCAGACAAAGACGACACCTTCGTCTTCGTCTGGGTTCGTCTTCCCTGACGAAGTTCTTCGTCTCCCAAGGCTTCTCCGATGCCGATCGGATATCCAAATGGGAGAAAAGAGATCGCCAGAAGGAAAAGATGTTTCGGGAGGGAGAGGTCGTCGGCAATGGAGCCAGAGATTTCAAAACGAAACCCTAGGGTGAAATCTCTGGTTGGAGGAAAATTTTAGTTTTTAAAATTTAGGGGGGCAAAAATAGATTATATTTTAGTTTATTTTTAATATTATAGAGAAAATAACGATTTTACCTTTACCACCGTTAATTTTAACTACTCATGGGTGGGTAAACGGTATTTTCATAGTTAATGGGGCGAACTTTAAGAATTCAGTATAGTTTAGGTGGGAAATAGTCGTTTGGCCTTTTACTAATGCTACATCTTCGCCATCAGTTACCTTAGCAAATGGGTCCAAAAAAATTGTTAGATTAGTGAGTCGTGCTAATCCACTTCCCTTATTATCATTATACGCCGTTCTTTAGATTCCTAGTTGTCCTTTTAATCTTGTGTCTATTAGTAAACTAACACGATCTTTAAATTACTCTATCACTTTTGACAATGAATCTGTTGTTATACAGGACCAAGGCACAAGACGGATGATTGGCACAGGTCATGAGTCACAGGGCCTCTATCATCTCAGTTTATCATCTACACTTATAGCATGCATTATCTTTGAGTCTCCAGCTGTCCTTCATAATTGTTTGTGTCATCCTAATTTATCCAAACTTCAGCAAACGGTTCTAGGTCTATCTAATTTAGAGTCTTTAAGTTGTGAATCTTGTCAACTTGAAAAACATTCCCATAGTTCATTTCCAAAGCGTGTCAATAAATGGGTTGCGTATCATTTTGAGTTAATACATTCAGATGTGTGAGATCCTTGTCATGTCTTTTCTATTTTGAGTTCTAATATTTTGTCATATTTATTGATGATTATTCTTATTGTACTCAATTATTTTTAATGAAATCTCGTTTAGAGTAATATTCTATATTTGAATCATTTTGTGTTAAAATTTAGACTCAATTTAATACTATTATTCGTGTGTTGTGAAATGATGATGCTCATGAATATTTTTTTACTCCTTTCACTAAATTTATGTCTTCCCAGGGAATCCTTCATCAATCATCTTGTGCTTACACCTCACAAAAAAATGGGGTTACTGAGCAGAATAATAGACATCTTATTAAAACAGCCTGCACTCTGCTTTTACATAATCAAGTCCCTCTCCGATTTTAGGCAGACGCTATATTGACTGCTTGTCTCTTGATTAACTAAATGTCTTCTTTAATCTTATAAAACAAGGTACATCAGTCTATTTTGTTCCCTGTTTAACCATTATATTCTCTTCCTCCACATGTCTTTGATTGCACGTGTTTTGTTCACATTTGTTCTAATTAAGACTCTATGTCCACAAAGTCTTTCAAGTATATTTTCTTGGGATACTTGCGTCTTCAAAAAGGGTATAAATATTTTTCTCCAACAACACATCGATATTTCATATTTGCTAATCTAATCTATTTTGAATCTTCTCCCTTCTTCCCTTCATCTCTACCAAAAAAAGACTTTCTAGTTAAGGTCCTTCTCGTCCCCTACATTACTTCTTTTCTTGAGTCTAGTTTGTGGCAAAAAGCTACACACAAATGCATGGGGTGGACTATTATGATACATTTTCCCCTATGGTTAAGATATCTTTCGTCCGCCTATTCTTATCTATGGTTCCCATTCCACGTTGGCCTCTATTCCAATTGGACATTAAAAATGCATTTCTTCATAGTACGCTTTAGGATGATATCTATATGGAGCAACCATCTGACTTTATTGCTCAAGGGGAGTCTAGCTTGGTATGTAAACTTCATCGCTCTCTCTATGGATTGAAACAGTCCCCTCACGCTTGGTTTGGACGCTTCAATACTGTCATGGAAGAATTTGGTATGGTTCGGTGTGCATTTGATCATTTTGTTTTCTATAGACATATATCACCAAAAAAATACATCTATTTGATTGCCTATGTTGATGATATTGTTATTACAAGGAGTGATCAAGATGGTATTGCACAATTGAAAAAACATTTATTTAACCATTTTCAGACCAAAGATTTGGGATTACTGAGGTATTTTCTTGGTATAGAGGTTGTTCAATATAGTTTTGATATCACCATTTCACAAAGAAAGTATGCATTGGATATTCTGAAGGAAACAGGGATGTCAGACTGCAAACCAATGGACTCTCTTATAGATCCCAATTCCAAGCTCTTACAGACCCTGAAAGATACCGAAGACTGGTTGATAAGGTTAATTACCTCACCATCACACAACTTGATATCTCCTTTGTCAGTGTTGTTAGTCAGTTTTTACAATCTCCGTCTGATAGTCATTGGGATGCAATGATTCGAATTTTGAGATATATCAAAGGTGCACTAGGCAAAGGGTTATTATATGAAAACTAGGGTCATACACAAATTGTCGGATACTTTGATGCTGATTGGACACGCGCTCCATCTGACAAACATTCCACTTTAGGTTTTGTGTTCTTATTGGAGGAAACTTGGTATTTTGGAAAAAGTAACAAGCAAGATGTCGCTGCTAGATCAAATGCAGAGACATATTATCGTGCAATGGCCTTAGCAACATGTGAACTTACTCGGTTAAAGTAGTTGATCCAAGAGTTGAAATTTACAAAAGTATCATAGATGAAGTTACTCTGTGATAATCAAATTGCTCTTTATATTGCCTCAAACCTAGTGTTTCACAAGAGGACTAAGTATATAGAGATTGATTGTCACTTTATTCGAGAAAAAGCTCAGTCTAGTTGTATTATTACCAGTCACGTGGGCTCAAATGATCAACAAGTAGATATTCTCACTAAATCTCTCAGAGGTCCTCATATTGGTTTTATTTGTAGCAAGTTTGGTGCATATGATTTATATACTCTAGCTTAAGGGGTAGTGTTGAGTTGTATATGAGTTGTACAGACCATATTAGGACTAGAATCAAAGTTATAATAGGATTAGAATTTATAAAATAGGAAGACAATTTATTGTATTTCTAATTACAGTTGATTGTAACAATATATATAGGTGTTTCCTATTTATTATGGAATATACAGAAATTATTCAAACTCATATTTCACAGATAAGGTCTAATTTGATGTTTACAAAGTTAAACTAGATGCATATAATCCATGTTTCAAAGCCAGTAATAAATTTTTGGAAGCAATAACCAATGACTTTTGCTACTGTGGAAAGAATAATCTATGATCTTCACTAATGTGATCTCCAGTATGGCCCCCAAATCACCATATATTTAAAAAAAAACTTAGCACATGAAGCGAGAAAAAAAAAAACATAGAAAAGTGTAACTCTAAAATAACCATTTCAAAGGAAAACAAATTACAATAAAAGTATAACTATCACGGTGTAGCAGAAAATATGAAATAGAGTTACAAAAACAAAATCGAACCTTGTCCAAGAAACCTTTGTTGCAATCGCACATCTGATAAATCATTTACTAGAATATTCCTGCAAAAAGAAGTTTACCAATAGCCAAGTAAATGACGGATATCCGAAATTTCTCACTCTCCAATTATATTAAGCCCATATAATTCACACTTCTCAGAAGCTGTGAAACTTAAATCATTATGCAAAATCTCCTAGAAAATTTTTGAACTACCGATTGCACATGAAACCAAATTATAAAACAAAATGCAAATTCGACAATTTTATCAATTATCGGATTAAAGCGCATACCAGAAGCGAAGGGAGGAGGAGCGGAGAGGAGAATCTAAACAAAAGTCCAGAAGTGCGTCTTTTCTACTGCCAATGCCAATGACTTCTACAAATTCAGAGTCGGAAACATTTTCACGTTCATTTACAAAGTAATTTTCGTTTGTGCTCATACTCGCTCGAAGACCGGCCCTACTCCATTTACATTTCAATTTTTTTTGGCAAAAACAAAACAAGGAATTGTACAGTACTCGATTTGGCGAGCAAGGCAACAAAGACGACGAACCAAAACTCCTTACAACCGGAAATTCTACTGAAATGGACATCCTATTGTACGAAAACATTGCATTCAACAGCACAAACAAAAAATCATCTGAAATTAGAAAGAGAAAAGAACACTCAACTAGCTAATGGTTGTGCTGGGACAAATGGTATCCTTGTGGTCTAAATCAGAATCAGCTCAAAGTCTCCTATCGTTTTATGATGGGCTTGATATTAGGGCTTATGATTGTCGGCCTAAATTGATCCTTACTAGGCCCTTTCGTATTGCCCTGAGTTTATAATTGATTGTCATGGAGGCCCATTAAACGTCTTTGTAAACCCTATTTCTAAATAAAATTTTATGTTAAAAAATTAATTCACAAACATAACAAAAATTATTAAAAAATTATCCATATGATTGGATTTTCTTTCAATAAGTTTTGTTTTAAACCTCTCATTTGTGTAATTGTGTTTATATCCTTGTAACTTCATAATTTTGGGGCCATTTAATTAGCGAGAATTAAAAGGTAATAGTATATCTTCTCACCAACTACTTAGAAAATGTCTTATGGTAAAGACATTGGAGTAGGAGTAAATTCAATCGGAGTTATTCAATTTGAATTGAACGAGTTAAGTTTAAGTCAAGATTAAGTTTAGCTTTATAAACAAATTGAATTTGAGTTGATATGAAAATTTGAGTTTGGATAAGTTCAAATTGAATCTAAAGTTAAATTGTTTTCAAATCTCAGCTTAATAATCTCAAGCCAATCTTGAGTTGACTTTTGTAAATTCAAATTGATCTTGAATTGGATCTTATTTGACTTGGTTCAAACCAAATTCAACATTTATGTATATTAATGAGTAATTAATTATTAGTATGCTTATAAAAAGATCACAATTAAAGTTGAATTCGAATTGAGTCGACTCAACTCAATTTGAATTTGTTTGATTCAAATTTAAACTAAATTTGAGTTAAAAGATTTGGTTTATTTTTGAAATCAAACCGAATTTGAGTTAGGATATGTTTAGCTCAGTTTGGTTTGAATTGGTATTTTAGTTCAATTCGAATTTATAGTGTGAATAGTATGCATATCTTGTTGAGGCAAGGGATAGGAGAAGAAAAACACATAAATTTGATTGACATATTTGTGCTAGTGATCATGAAGATATGAAGTTTTTATTTTATGGTACATTGGTAGAGAATGTTTAAGTGTAGAGTAATACTATATGTACATACTTTTAAATACATAATTTGATACACATGATATGTTATTATGTGACTGAGTGTTATTTAAATTTTAATTCAAAACCATTTAATTATATGATGTCATATCATTTGCATACTCAAGTATGTAATAAAATATGCGTACATAATTTTATTATTAAGTGTTTTTAAATTAATCCTTGGAAAACATGGTATGTAGTGACAAAAATTTTATGACCATTAAAAAATTTTCTAATGTAGACTAATATTAATTATAATTTGGTTGAATAAAATCAGATGATTGAATACTGTAATACTAGTTTGCACATAGGTATAAGTGATTAATAAATATAAATTCAATATACTTAACAAATTTGGATAGACGGTAGGGATGGCAACGGGGAGGGGATATCAATCCCCGTCCCCATTACGAGGATAACAAAGAATCTCCATCCCCTCCCCTCGAAGGAAAATTCCCTCCCCATACCCGTAAATTAAATTTTAATTTCTTCCTATATTTCAATAAATAAAATAAATCATACTTTTCCAAAATATCATTTGCTACAAGAGCTACAAAATATTCATTGTTATTTTAGTTCAAATACAAAGTTTTCACAAAACTCAACAATATGCAATAATCAATCTCTTCATTAGTAGTTTTTCATGTTGATATCATCATTAATTCTTCATGTTGATATTATCATTAATTCTTCATGTTGATACAAAACAACATTTTAAAAACTAACATGCAATAATCAATTTTAAAAGCAAAATTAATTTAAAAGCAGCTTACATAAGAAATACTAACAAATTTGTAATTAAAAATATTAAACGAATTAAAATATACTAGAAATTATTATATTAATATATTAGATTTAGGGGTAGGGGGAGGGGAGGGGATGGGACGAGGCGAGGCAAGGAGGGGAAGGGAGGGGAGGGGAGGGGTGAGGACATATGTATCCCCGCCCCGATTACGGAGATTTTTTTCATCTTCATCCCCACCCTTTTCCCCATTTTCATCAGGGAATCCTCTCCCCGTTAGAGTCGGAGAGGGTCAGGGCCCTTAACGTCAAGCCCAAATTACCATCCCTAATAGACGGTTTAATGTAAGTCTTTGAGTTATTAGACCTTTGGTGATAGAGTCTAATAATCTCACTTATAAATTAGTTGGATGCCCAGTCTGAAACTTGATCATTATATCTTTTTCTACTAAAAGCCATTATAAATGAGGCTTTTGGAGCAAAAGACTAGTCATAACATATCTTCAATTTTCAGGTGATTCTCAAAGGTTTTATGGATTTAAATTGTATGACTTTTAGATATTCATATAATTCTAAAGAATTTAACTCAATATTTTATAACTTAGGTATAAATCCTGTGAAATTAGGATTACATAATTTTATTTGTTTATGCAAAATAAATTTTATACGTGGTATAAGAGCTAGATGCACTAGGATATGAAATCTAAATTTTTCATAACTGAAATCAAGGTAATACAATATGAAATTAGAGTTTGATAATTATGAATTAAAAATTAAAATTGTAACTAGGGTTTAGTAAGAGTGTATTTTAATTAAGGTTTAGAATTGAAATTAAGGTTTTCAATTCAGAAATCAAACCTTAGAATTAAGGATTAATAATATGAAATTAAATGATTTTAATATTGGAATTCATTCTGAGTGAATCGACTTTCATAACAGGGATGGATTTTCAACTTGATTGAGCCTTGAACTTTCGTCGAATAACCTTAATTAATCAGCATCAAAACTGCAATGAATATAGGTGGCAGAATCGCCTAATCCACCTAATGGTTTCTCCATATCAACAGAGAAAGCGACGTCTAGGATGACATAGGATCTATCGGCTTTGGTTAGATTTTTTTTTCTCTATTGCAATTTCATGACACAATTCAATAACAACTTCTTCAAAAATCAATCTTCATAGGTTAACCCTTAATAGCCCTTTAGGATCAAACAACATAGTTGAATAGAGACTAAGAATAAGGACATTGGAGAAAGAATACGATAACTAGGGTTTATTCTTGACATCACTAGTCAAAACTAGGTTGGGAAAACCTAAAAATTTCTCCTATATAATGATAGGATAATTTGACTTGGACAAAGTCATATTGAGTCAAATTAACCCATAAAACTAACCCACATGTCTATTAGGCAAATATAGTTTAAGTGGGAGAGACGTGAATCACCACATGTGTATAGAAAATGATTGTGACATGTAGAATGCGTAGAGGCATATGAGAAGTATATGTTGATTGTGTGACAAATAGTTTGGCCTATGGAAGTGCATTAAAGCCATTTGGAGGTGTGTCTCAATGCGTGTAGTGATTTTGTGATGCATGCAAGCATGTGACAGACTTCTAATGTGTACAAGCATGTGTTTAACAAATAATAGTGTGTGAGCATGTTATGAAAGTTTGTGGTCGCATGTGAATGTCTTGTAAGGGTGTTTTAGGCACTATTCTATATGTGTGAGAGATTCAAAACACACATGAAAGGTTAAAAAAGGCACATAAGAGTGTATGAATGCCTTAAAAGAGTTCATAACAAGGTTGTAAAGGTTTTTTAGGGCACATGAGTGCACATGAAAGTTAGATTAGACACATTAGAGTGCATGAAAAGTCTAAGGTGATCGAGACATCATGAGAGCATCGAGCCATCAGGGAGATTCGCCATACATTCTGATTGGGCCAATTATAAAGAGTCGAGCTAAGAAGGTGCAACAAGCCTTGGTAGGACTCGTGGAGGGCTTAAAGACTAAAACTAGCTCACTTAAGGAGGATTAGATACTTGAAAGAGCTAACAGAGAGGTCACCTTAACTCAGGCCCAAGCTTATGACGAAATCTAATCTAAGCATGCAAACAGATTTTGAACGACCATAACTTTTGATCTGGGAGGAGTTACGGGGTCTGTAACATATCAACGTGAAGCTCGTTTCAAGCTCTATAACAATAATTGTTTCATCAATTGCACTGGATTTGTAGGCCCAAATAAAGGTCATTTTAGTGTGTATTAGACAATTTTTATTTACCCAATTTAGGATTTTTGGGTTTTATGAATTTTGGTCTTGTTTGTGACCGGGCTAAACTTTATTTAGCCAATTGACATATTTCATTTTAATTTAATTATTGTTTTGGATAGTTAATTAGGTAATTGGCTTGGAAAGTTTGGAAATCCATTAAGTCATGAGTAGTTTTAGGGTTAAATTGACATTATACTATAAAAACTTATTTTTTTTATCATAAAAGGTAACTTTTGATCTCGGATCTCTTTGATACCAACTGATGCAAACCTTGACAATTTGGCGAAAAACCCAACGTTCAAGAGGATATTTTTCTCAGGGTTGAATCAGTTTCATCATTGAAATGAACCTTGACCCAAATCAATATGAAATCGAACAAACCTTGGTATAATAATAGTAAACACCACAAGATGAATCTTGATAAGTTCAAAGGTTGGTAATGTAATAGTATGCAAAGTTGGCCAAAAGATCCTTTCATGATAAAAAAAAATAAGTTTTTATAGTACAATGTCAACTTAACCCTAAAATTACTTATGACCCAATGGACTTCCAAACTTTCCAAGCCTATTACCTAATTAACTATTTAAAACACTAATTAAATTAAAAGAAAATATGTTAATTGGCTCAATAAAGTCTAGCTTGGTCATAAATAAGACCAAAAATTTATAAAACCTACAAATCTTAAATTTGGTAAACAAAAATTGCCTAATACACATTGAAACAACTTTTATTTAGACCTACAAATTAGGTGCAACTATCAAATAGGTTATTTTTATAAAGCTCAAAACGAGCTTCGCGTTGATATATTACAGACCCTATAACTTTTTCCGAATCAAAAGTTATAGTCGTTCAAAGTCTATCTATACGCTTGGATTAGATTTCGTCATAAGCTTAAGCCTAAATCAGGGTGACCTCTCTGTTGGCTCCTTCAAGCATCCAATCCTTCTTGAGTAAGTTGGTTTTGTCTCTAAGCCTTTCACTAGTCCTACCAAGGCTTATTGCACCTTTTTAGCTCAACTTCTCGTAATTGGCTTGATCAGAATGTGTGGTGGATCTCTCTGATGGCTCGATGCTCTCACAATTCCTTAATTATTCCCTCCATCTCAAGAAGGTGGGAACATCTTCATCACCATAACTTTTAATCTAGAAGGAGTTATAAGGCCTATAATATATTTTTGGCCAACTTTGCATACTATTACATTAGCAATCTTTGAACTTATCAAGATTCATCTTATGATGCTTGCCATTATGATATCGAGGTTCATTCGATTCTATATCGATTCGGGTCAAGGTTCATTTTAGTAATAAAACTGATTCAATTTTGGGAAAATATTTTCTTGAACGTTGGGTATTGCGTCAAATCATCAAGGTTTGTATTAGTTGGTATCAGAGTCGGGTTGAATCAGGTTTTGTATCTATCATTTTCTTGTGTTTTTGATTTGGAGTTCTTTTCTTGAATAACCATGCATCTTAGGAATCTTTGAGTGTGTTCTTGATTTTGTTTTCTTGGTGAGTCTTAGTCCTTTGTCTCCTTACTTTGTGTACAACATTTTGGTGTCCTTGTTTTCTTGAAATTCTTGAATTCTCATTGAACCTCAGTATAGTTGAATTCTAGGTTGTGTGGGTATCTAATTTTGTCTTCTTGATTGATCAAAAAAAAAAAAAAGAGAGAAAAGAAAACGTAAAAAAAAAAGTACTTTAACCTTTGGGGAGTGAATTAGGGTTACTTTGTGTGGGATTTTTTTTAGATTCTTGGGAAAACTCTTGTTGTTGTCGAAATTGAAGGGGTAGTTTCTTGGTTGAAATTATTGTTAAGATCGTCAAACCTTTGAGAGATTATTGTTCATAAAAAAATCCAGAAAAAAGAGAAATAAATTAGGAATTCCAAAATTGGGGAGAAAACTCTTGGATTAGGATTGTCTTATTTCCTTTAACCTTTGGGGAAAAAAAACCTTATAATTGCCTAAGTTGGGAGATTGAGTTCTTGAATTGTTCCTAAAATTTTAAATTTCCTTAAAAATTTTGGGTGATTAAGAATTGAGAGATTAGTCTTTGGGTTATTTATTTAATTACCTTGAATTTCTTAAGAGGAAATTTTGTGTAATCTACAGAATTTATTTATTTTTTAATTTTCAGCCAAGTAGTCTTAAAAAAAAAAAAAAACAATAAAAAAGGTAGAAAAAAACGTAAAAAAAGAAGAAGAGAGAGATCAAGGAGAAAGTTAGCACATATATCTCCTTTGAATTTGATTTTTCTTTATCTTGTTATCTCTTTCGAATTTCCTCCTCTTTGATTATTCATTCTTGTAGTTGCATTCATATTTCCAATTCTGAAAATTTTCGTTTTTCTTGAATCATAGTCCTTTTTTTTTTTTTTGTGAAGTAGTAGGTAATCATAACATAATTTAGGTTGACTGGTGGTCGTTTGTCGTAAGTACCGTATTGATCTATTATTAAAAAAAGTTTCAAATTATAGAATGTGTGAGAAAATTAGAATGAAAAACACGAGCGTAAGTGTATAACATGTGAGGTTTCTTATTTATAAACTCATTTTGTTTTATGAAATTATAACATGGTAGAATAAAAAAGCACTAGTGTTATAGAAGATTCGGGTAAAAACCAAGGCTTTTACAATACAAGTAATCCAACAGTAGTTTGAGCAACTTTTTAATGTAGTAGGGAGTGTTAATAATACATTGGACAGATTAGAACAACAACAGAGTGATATATGGGGAGGTAGTGTGACTAAAGGCAAGAGGAAAACACAATCAATAAGGGATGAGGATTGGATAGTTATCGACAGTGAAGATGATGAAATAAGTGATAGGCAGAACCATGTAAGTCATCAAATGGAGGACATAGAAGTCATAGAAGCAGTATGTACAAAGAGAATAGGTAGGGTGATAGTAACCTTAGTAAAAATTAAAATGAAAATTCCATATTTTCAGGGTAGAAATGATTCGAAAACTTATCTAGATTGGGAGCGAAAGGTAGATCAGGTTTTTGACATATATAGGTATTTTGAGGAGAAAAATGTGAAGTTGGCTGTTATAGAATTTAATGATTATGCTAGTATTTGAGGGGACTACTTGTTGAAAAACAGACATAGGAACTTGGGTAGACTCATAGACACTTGAGATGATATGAAAAGTGTAATGAGGTAGCGTTTTATTCCTAGCCACTACCATAAGGATTTACTTCAAAAGTTACAAAAGCTTAGGCAAAGAACTAAGAATATGGAAGACTATTACAAAGAGATGGAGATAACCATGATTAGGGCTAATGTAGAGGAAGATAGGGCAACTATTATGGCTAGGTTTTTAGATGGCTTGACTAGAAAAATAGCAAATGTGGTAGAGCTCCAACACTATGTAGAGCTAGAGGATTTGGTACATATGATAATAAAGGTAGAAAGACAACTATAACAGAAGGGTGAAAGAGATATAGGTTCATATTCTAGTTCTTGGAAACCAAGCATGTGAAAGAGAGATAATAAACCACCTTTTAAGCCAAAAATTGAGTACGCTAAACCTAAGAAAGAGGAGTCTAATCAGGAGAAGCCTAGTAGCAAACCCAAACCACCAAGGAGAAATAGCGAGATCAAATATTTTAGGTGTTTGGGTAGAGGTCACATAGCTTCTCAGTGTCCTAACAAAAGAACCATGGTGTTAAGGAAGAATGGTGAGTATGAGACAGAGGAAGAATCAAGTGATGAGTCTATGCCACTATTAAAGGATGTTAGTGATGTAGAGTTGAAGTATGTAATAAAGGGTGAGACACTAGTGTTTAGGAGAGCTTTGAGTTTACAATACAAAGAAGAAAATGATGAGTAGAGAGAGAATATTTTCCACACTAAATGTCATATGAAGGGTAAGGTGTACACTTTAATTGTAGATGGAGGTAGTTGCACCAATATAGCTAGTACCCATGCATGCTAGACACATCTTGTTGGGGAGACCATGATAGTATGATAGAATAGTGACACACGATAGATTCAAAAATAGATACTTGTTCATGATAAGCAATAAACTCATCACACTTGTACCATTATTGCCAAAACAGGTTTATGAGAATCAAGTGAGGAGAAGAAAGATGAATGAAGAAAAAAAAAAAGAAAGTAAGAGTGAAAACAAAAAAAGAGAAAATGTGAGTGAGGAAGAGCGAAGAAAAAGTAAGGTTGAAAAGAGGGGGGAAGAAAATTAAGGTGAGCAATTTGGCCATAAGAGAAAAAACAAGAAAACAAGAAACGAAAAAAAGAGAGTTTTTATGGGAAGATGAGTGATGTAAGGGTTGCTTTTGTGACTAAACAATACCCATTATTGTTAGTTTATAAGGAAAGTTTTTATCTTTCACTAACATTGACAATTCTCTTCCTAGTGTATTTGTTTCGCTTTTGCAGGAGTTTGAAGACGTATTTCTTAAGGAGATTCCTGATGGACTACCTCCGATTCATAGGATTGAGCACCAAATCAACTTCATACCTAGAGTAGTGATACCCAACCAACCAACTTATAGAAGTAATCTCGAGGAAACAAAAGAGCTTTAAAGGTACGTGGAAAATTTGATAAAGAAGGGATACGTGAGAGAGAGCATAAGTCTATGTGTTGTACTAGTGATTCTAGTGCTTAAAAAGGATGAGATGTGGAAAATGTGTATTGACTGTTAAGCCATTAATAAAATCATTGTAAAGCATCACTATCTTATACCTAGGTTAGATGATATGCTTGATGAATTACATGGATAATGTATCTTTTTGTAAATTGATCTGAAAAATGGGTATCATCAAATTAGGATGAAAAAGGGCGATGAATGGAAAACTGTATTTAAAACCAAACATGGACTATATGAATGGTTGGTAATACCATTTGGGCTTACTAACATGCCTAGTACATTTATGAGGTTAATAAACTATGTCTTACATGCATTTATAGGCAAGTTTGTGGTCATTTATTTTGATGATATTCTTATTTATAGTCATAGTCTAGATGAACATAGAGGACACATGCATGATGTTTTGCTTGTGCTTAGGAAAGAAAGGTTATTTTGTAATTTTAAGAAATGCTCCTTTTTCACTAACCAAGTTGTGTTCCTAGAATTTGTGGTTTTATCTCAAGGGATTAAGGTAGATGAAGAGAAGGTAAGACTATCCGAGAGTGGCCAACACCTACTTCTATGACTAAGGTTAAGAGTTTTCATAGTTTAGCTAGTTTTTATAGGAGATTTGTATGAGACTTTAGCACAATAGTGGCACCATTAACTGAAGTTATTAAAAAGAATGTAGGAGTTTAGGTAAGGTGAGGAACAAAAGCATGCATTTGCATTAATTAAGAATAAGTTAAGTTCTACACCATTACTTGCGTTACCTGATTCATCTAAACCATTTGAACTTGAGTGTGATGCTTCAGGTATAGGTATTGGAGCTATTTTGATGCAAGAAAATAAGTCTATAACATATTTCAGTGAGAAACTCAATGGGCCTGCTTTGAAGTACCTTACTTATGAAAAAAAGTTGTATGCTTTGGTAAGAACACTACTTTTGGCCACACAAGTTTATCTTGTCATAAGTTCCTAAAATATTTAAAAGGACAAGATAAGTTGAATAAGAGACATGCAAGGTGGGTTGAATACATCGAAACTTTTCCTTATGTCATTCATTACAAACAAGGTAAGGAAAATGTTGTGGCAGATGCGTTATCATGTAGGTATACTCTAATCTCGACTTTAGATACTAAGTTATTTGGTTTTGAGTATATAAAAGATTTGTATGTGAATGATTTTGACTTTTCCAGTATTTATGAAGCTTGTGAGAAAACTGCATTTGGTAAGTTTTATAGGCATGATGGTTATTTATTTTGAGAAAATAGATTATGTGTGCCTATGAGTTCATTGCACAAATTGCTTGTGAGGGAAGCATATGGGGGTGGATTAATGGGTCATTTCTGTATAGCTAAGACTTTAAATGTAGTACAAGAACATTTCTTTTAGCCACATATAAAACGAGATGTATAACGTATTTTTACTCATTGCATTAAGTGTAAATAGGCCAAGTCTAGAGTCTTACCCATAGTTTAAATACATCTTTACCTATTCCTATTGTACCTTGGAAGGATATTTCTATAGATTTTATTTTAAGGTTACTTAGGTCTAGGAAAGGTAGTGATTCAGTTTTTGTCATGGTTGATAGGTTTTCAAGAATGGCACACTTTATTCTATGTTGTAAAACCAATGATGCAACTTACATTGCTAATTTGTTTTTTAGAGAGATCATACATTTGTATGGAGTTCCAAGGAGTATTGTATCTGATCGTGATGCGAAGTTCTTAAGTTACTTCTGGAAGGTATTATAGGGTAAGTTAGATACTAAACTACTATTTTCTACAACGTATCACCTATAGACAGATGGACAAACTGAGATACTCAATAGAACTTTATTTTAGTTATTACGTGCTGTAATAGAAAAAAACTTGAGAACTTGGGATGATAGTTTGTCACATGTAAAATTTGCATATAATAGGGTTGTGCATACATCTATTGGTTATTCTCCTTTTGAAGTTGTTTATGGTTTTAATCCACTTACGCCTTTGGACTTGTTACCTTTACTTGTTGAGGAACGTGCTTGTTTAGACGATAAAAGGAAAGTAGAGTCAATTTGACAACTTCATGAGAAAGTTAGGCAAAATATTGAGAAGAAAACTAAACAATATGCTAAACAAACTAACAAAGGAAGGCACAGGGTGGTGTTCCAACTAGGTGATTGGGTTTGGGTGCACATGAGAAAGGAACGATTTCCATCCCAATGGAAATCTAAGTTACACCCGAAGGGAAATAGTCCATTTCAAGTCTTTAAGTGTATCAACGATAATGCCTACAAATTAGATTTTCCAAGAGAATATAATATAAGTGCTACTTTTAATGTTTTTGACCTATCTCCTTTTGATGATGTAAATTTGAGGGCAAATCCTTTTAAAGAGAAAGGGAATGATAGAGGCATCGTGGGAGCATCAAGCTATCAAGGAGATTCATCACACATTCCGGTTGGGTCAATTATGAGGAGCTAAGTTAAGAAGGTGCAACAGGCCTTGGTAGGACTCATGGAGGGCTTAGAGACTAAAACGAGCTCACTCAAGGAGGACTAGATGCTTGAAGGAGCCAATAGAGAGGTCACCCTGATTTAGGCTTAAGCTTATGAAAAATATAATCCAAGTATGCATATAGACTTTGAATGACCATAATTTTTGATGTAAGAAGAGTTACGGGCCTGTAATATATCAACGCGAAGCTTGCTTTGAGCTCTATAAAACAACCAATTCGCCAATTGCACTCAGTTTGTAAGCCCCACTAAAGACCATTTCAATGTGTATTAGGTAATTTTTGTTTACCAAATTTAGGATTTTCAAGTTTTATGAATTTCGGTCTTGTTTGTGACTAGGCTAGACTTTATTGAGCCAATTGACATATTTCCTTTTAATTTAATTAGTGTTTTGGGTAGTTAATTAGGTAATGGGCTTGACAAGTTTGAAAGTTCATTGGGTTATGGGTAATTTTAGGGTTAAGTTGATATTGTACTATAAAAGCTTATTTTTTTTATCATGAAAGGATCTTTTGGTAGACTTTGCATACTATTACATTGCCAATCTTTGAACTTATCAAGATTTATCTTGTGGCATTCACCATTACGATACCGAGGTTTATTTGATTCCATATCGATTCAAGTCAAAATTCATTTCAATGACGAAACTGATTCAATCTTGGAGAAAATATCTTCTTAAACATTAGGTCTTGCGTCAAATTATCAAGGTTCGCGTCATAAAGTACTAGAGTCCATGAATGGTTTAAGTGACACATGAAGTGCAATATTGACATGTGACGTGTAATTGCATGTGAAAGGCAAGCAATGACTTATGAAGTGCATGAAGGACTTATGGTACGTGAATGACTTGTGACATGTAAAGACATATGAGATACTTGTAAGTCTCCATTTGAAGGAGAATTTAATTTTAGAATGAATATTGTGGCATAATGCTAATATTAGGACTTAAAGATTTAGGTTATCAATTCTGTCGTGTGTGATTAAGTTAAGATTATTGTTCACAAAGTTAGATGCAACAATTTTTTTATGGAAGATTGTCAAAGATAAGGTATCGTGTCTCATAAAATTTTGATTTAAACAACATTATATAAGTATTACTGAAATAATTTTGTGAGTTTTCATAATATTAATCATCAAAATGATACATTATTTAAGGTTTATAAATTTTTCTCATTGGTAATGATACATTTTTCAATTTTAATATAAATAATTTCTTACCCAAAAGGTGGTCATTGTTAGTATTAGAATTGGATTTTAATGTGTAAGGTTAATTTTAGAAATATATTGGTTGTGAAGAACTCAATAAACCCAAAAGTGATTGAGCTTATTCAATTGACATATATTTTCTTATTAGATAGATGATGAGCGACGATATAGGAAGTGTATTTGCCAAATATGATATTTCTTTTGAAAACCATATATTCTGAATGTCATCATTATGGCTATGGTATGATTACCGCAAGAGAAGTTTACTATAGATTACAAGTACTAAGGAGTTTTTTAACTTGTGTCAATAAAAAGTATAAGACATTTGACAATGTTGAAGTTGCTCATTTGATGATTAATTTGAGCAGGACAAAGTATGATAGTCATAAAGAAGTCAAAGTGTAATAAACATTTAGTTTGATTTTAAAATGATAAAATTCTCATAATGGATAACTTTCTATTGACAAATTTTTGTCAAATCAGGACTAGTTATATAGTTTAAAATTAGAGATAAAGTATTATTAATCTATATTTTTTTAATGTTCTTGAGTAAGAGAAGTGTAAAGTGAAGAAATCTTTAATAGTAGGTTTGACTATTCAATTGATGCCCAATTATAAAGGAAGAATAGTAATAAAATGTGCTAGTCTTATTACCCAAAGAATGATTAAAGTTTTTTGATGTGAAGTTACTTTTATTAACCTTCAAAAGGTGTTAGTTAACCCTAGACAATCAATTTTCACTCTCTAAAATGTTTGGTTCATTGGGATGACTTTTTAAGTTTATCGTGATATAATGGTAAGCCTTTTTTAGATCATCTATACAAAATATCTGAAAACTCAATGACTATGATAAATATCTAGTAATATGTTACAGTTTTTAAACCATGATGAAGACATATTATATCAAACCTATTTTTTGATCGTATATTTTGTATAGGTAAGATTTTCTATTATTAAATCCTGACTGAATGTAGGTTCATGGTTTGTCACAACCTTAATCTCATATTCTATGAATCATTGATCGATATATTCAGAACGTGTCATCACGAACATTCTTCGTACGATGTACATTATACTAAAACTTGGGATTTTGTTTTCAATATTTATCGATGTTCATTTAAGAACTTGGAGCTAAATAATTTCCAAGTCAATGGATACTTTGAATCTAACAATTTTAAGTCAACGATCCCTTCTTGATCATCATTCATCTTTATATGCAAACATTGTATGACCAACTTGGCTTTATTGTATGAAACATGACTAGCTTTGTATTTATGCATCATATGAACTATACACATTTGTATCAGATCTAATTATGATATCTCAGGTTAAAGGATTACTCTGTATATTAGCACAATTATACGATAAGTTATTGACTATATTATAATGACCATGTGACTTATCATAATTGGTCACATTCGAAAAACAGTTTACTAATTGTTAATCCATACTAATGTCCTAGTGACATGACCATCATTGTCACCAGTACTAATATCATCTCATAATATTCAATTGAGAATTAAGTATGCCTATTGTGTGATATTATTGCGCAATTAATATCATATCCATAGAACAATTTGATAATCTTGTTTTACTGATTAAACGAATTATCTAGATAGTTCATATACATATTTTATATTTAATCCAATAAAGAAAACATTTTACATATATGAACAAAAGAATACTTTCTTTTATTAATAAATCATAATTACATATATACAAGATGAAATATCCTGAAATCGATAACATGAATAGTTCCTAGAACATACACTAATTGTAGTTGAAAACTAAATCAAAGTCTTAAAGTTATGATGAGAAGCAAATATGACGAAATATTTATGGGGTAAAGTGGTTAAGATGACATAGTATGTTCTTAATGAATCTTTTTTCATAAATTCATGCCAAAGTTTTTTTTTTTTTTTTTTGGGTCTTTAGACATGAAAAAACCTAGTCTAATACATTTTGAGTTCAAGGATGCTCCACTTAAGCAAGGATTTATAATGCCATTAGGAAAAGACTAGGTCTAAGAAAAATTTGGTTATTAACTTATTAATCATTTGGAGAATTCTAAAGATATAACATTTATTACCCCAATCAACATGCTAAAGTAATTGGCTCAGGTATGACAAAGTTCTTAGGTATTGATACTTTCGAAAGTAATATTCTTCCACTTTTGAAAAGGGAAAGTAAATCAGTTTAATTCTTGAAATGTCCACAAGTTATGATAGTGTGGCTAAAATAACAGTAAGAATTAATAAAGCTTACAAAGTCCTATTTTATCTAAGATCACTTTATAAGATGTTCCTACTAAAGAACTGATAACAATTTTCATAGTAGATAAGCCAAATATGATTAACGTAATTGTGGAAACCCTAATGAGATAATCTACTATACTATAAGAAAATGAGCATTTAGCAACTAATGCAATAGTTGCAAAAACTTTGGATTTAGTTACAAATTATATTTAGTGTCTATTTTAGATTAGTTGCACAATAGTTGCAAAATCAATTTCGAGGAAAAAATATAGTGACTACTTTCAAATAGTTGCTAATAATTGTTTTTAAAAACTAATATTTTAGTTATTAATTATAATTAAAATAGTTACAAATTAGTTTAGATAACCATTCATTTTAGTCGCAAATGAATATCATTAGCAACTAAACAAATTAGATACGAATGAATGTCATTAGCATCTAAAAAAATTGGACACAAATGAATGCTTTTAGTAACTAGAAAAATTATATGCAAATTAATATATTTAGCAACTACAAAACATAGACACAATTGAATATCGTTAGCAACTAAAAAGATTAGATATACATGAATTTTATTGGCAACTAAAAAAGTTAGAAGCAAAAAATTATATTTTTGGGGAAAGAAACTTTAATTTAGCTTAATTGATGAAGATGAGTTTACTTTCAATGAGTGGCATTTACATAGTATGATAATTAGTTATATAAAGGCACAAAAGATGTTGAGTGAGCCATGTACGAGGTATTTAACACATGTGGCAGACAAACCTATAAGTTTGAGCCTAGAATTATAAAGTCTACCAATGATTTGAGAGTTTTTTTAAATTTATTCATAGATGAGTTATTGGAGCTAGCCTTTGAGAAAGGTTAAATTCAACATAGAATCAACACTAGGTATAATACCAATATCCAAGGCGTTGTATAAGATGACCTCATTCGAGTTACAAAAATTAAAGAAGTAGCTCCAAGAGCTATTGGATAATGGGTTTATAAGGTTAAACTATTCTCTTTAAAGAGCACTAATACTATCAGTGAAGAAGAAAAATGGGTCTCTAAGGATATGTATACTATAAAGAGCTAAATAAGTTAAAATAAAAAATAAATATCCACTGCCTAGAATTGATGATTTATTTGACTAGTTGAAAGTAGTCTCAATGTTCGCAAAGATTGATATGAGATTAGGTTATCATTTAGTAAGGGTCGTAGAAAAAGATATACCCAAGTCAGTTTTTTGAATTACATTTAGACATTATGAGTTTGTGATAATGTTCTTCACTTTTAAAAGTGCTCATGTAATGTTTATGGATTTAATTAACAAAGTATTTCAAGATTTCTTGGACAAGTTCATTGTGGTATACAATTACCTCACTCTCAACCATTAATCATCCATTATATCCCATTTTCATATAATCTAATTCATGAAGTTTCAATTATAAACATTTTCACACATAAAAACATTTGTTAAATCATCAAAATTCAATCAAAATAACCTCATAGCAATCAATCTAACAAAACTAAAGATCTCTCAATTACTTGTTTGCCTTGCTGAAGATTTCAATGCCAAGGCTCCTCTTTGTTCATGTCATATTGTTGAAATTCACCTCGAGTGATAAAAAATTATAAAAAAAAAGTAGTTTTCAAAGTTTTAAAATACGTGAAAGTGACGGAATCGTGTGATAAGTACTCTTTTTTTATAGACTTTTAAATTAAATAACCATCAAAATAGGTGTTTGTCTTAGTGAAACAATTGTTCACCACTTACATCATACATGGCATGGGGTGCTAACTAATTTGTCTACTTGGCACTTTCTAAATGGGCATTCAACCCACTGAATGACCATTTTATAGCTTATTTTGACAGCTTAATGAATGAAGCAGCACCATTTATAAAAGAAATGTCTCTTCGTGTCAATTTTCTTTTTCAGAAATTGTAAAAATTAGAACCCGTGAATGATATTTTGGCGATGGAGGTATCTCTTTAATCTTTGTGGGGATGTATTCGATTGACTAATTTGGAAATATAAACATTAATTATGAAAACGAGACCACTCTAATTGAAATTATGGTGTCATGGACTTACATAATTTGCCAACTATTTATCTTGCTTTTCTAGTATTCATGTCGTTATGACATCAAAATTGTCGGTTTCAAGCTTTACAATACCAGTGTTGTTTCCTGCTCACTTGCGTCGTGAGAATGTTGTTGCTTTAAGGAAATAACCTTATAAATCTTGTCACTTACTCCACAAGTACAAATTTCCATTGATTTTATTTACCTCAATGTACTAACTGAATTCTCCTCACATGAGCCTTCCAAGAAGTTTCCCTGCTTTTTAATTAGCTTTTGAAAGTGATTGCTATTCCGTTCATAACTTTTGGTTCATTTGAATCGAGGATATGATCTTTCAAATACTAAAAATACACCCTTTAAACTAAAAATTACTAATAAAATCTCAACTTGAAAACAAAAACTTTTATACAAGAAGAGTGAATTTCCCATTTTTCCTTAGTTGTTTGAATGAACTACTCACTCCATCCAAATATAAGCTAATATATATTAGAATTAAGAGTCTATTTAATATTTTGAATTTTTTTGGATAACGATAAAACTTTATTGAAGTTAGATTGTCTATTTAAGATCGAATTAATTAATGTATTAAATAAATTAAGAGTTTAATTTTGAAACATCATCAAAAAAATTTTAAACCTTTTATTCTAATATTTAGAATACTGCTATTTTATCACTGAACATGCTAGTTGAGATAGTACTTTGAATTATTGAATGCAAACAATATTAGACATAACCCCAGGGGGTTTGATGGGATTATCTCAAACTTTTGCCGGATAAAATGAGGTCGCTAAGACCACTCTTGTGGCTCCAACTTCGATGTTGTTAAGTTAGCTAAACCCAAAACCCTATTTAAACTGAGAGATATAGAGATCAAGACTGGCATGAGAGAGGACATGGAAGGAATAGGAAGAAAAGTAAAGGGAGGTTAAGGTGAAATGAAGATGGCGCCGTTGTTGAATTGAAGCGTGTCCATCACTTACAAAACCATCGACCTCGGGTTGCAAAACAGACTGTTGTGTTGTCACTTATTGGTTTTTGTTATGTTTCATTCTCACCTCGAAGTCCAGGTTACTTTATCGTGTTGTTGGTTTTGGATGAGTTTTGACATTTATTTGTAACTGAAGCTTTACTTCTCAATTCTTTTTCATTATAATATTCTTTTGCAATTATAACTCTTTCAACTGTTTTTAATCACCTACGTAAGCACTTGAATACAATATCATTTTCGCTTAAATAAAAAAGGAAATATGGGCATGAAACATACTTAACTAAGGTTTGAAAGTTTGAATGTTACTTTGCCTTCTGCTTTCTATGCAATTCGAAAATGTGGATTTTAATCAGTAAAAGTATAAGTTTCCTGAAACTTTTGTTGCGTCTTCTTGAAACACATATTTGTTGAAGATTTCTAAAACAGTAGCTAACTTCACGATCAAGATTTTGATATCCCAGTTCAGGTATATATCGACAACTAATGTTGTTTATATGTTGCAGGTAATTTCCCACAAGTTTTTTGGACAAAAGTTTTGAAGAAAAGGTGAGAAAAATGTCAAGAACATTTCAACGTTATGCATGAATAATTCTTTAATTTGGGACGTCTTTTTATAAATATTATATAAACAATATATTATATATTATTTCAAAATAGTAACGCCTAAGAGTAAATAGATTAGAACCTTTTTAGCAGTTAAGAGGTGATGGTTTGAGAAGAAGTCAGCTGAGTTCCGAATACAATTGTCATCCATTCAGAAATTTACAGCGAATCTTCTTCAAATTAAGAGAATGAGACTTGACAGGGAGATGCATGGTAATTGTTAAGCTGTCATTGTTTTAAAGAATGAAAACTGTCATGAAAATGCAGAAAGGTTTAGTTGGCAAGGAATAAAAACTGTCAAAAGTATGGAAAAACATTATCCGAAATTAAAAAAACTGTCTAAATCAAGACTTAAAATTCAACACAAAACATTAACGTATAGTTTATTAGCATCATCTTCTTGACTACAATGATACTCTTTATCACTTTATTATATCATCTTTACCTTTTTGACAAGGTCGAAATTTAACTGTGTTGATTGTTTTATTTGTTTATACCCAGTAGCTGTATTAGGTCTTGAACTTAATTGTGATATATAATTTTTTTTAATGATCAAATCTTTAATGAGTTAGAAACTTTCGATTCAATAATGAAGTTTAATTTTAAAATATTATTAAAAAAATTGAATTTTCAATTTCATGTTTAAAATTTTTATTGTTATCACTCAAATTTAATATAAAATTTTATTGATTTTAAGAATGAAATTACGTAAATCCTTTTTTTTTTTAATGATGTGACTGCCAGCAAGGCCTCCCCCACTAATGGGGTAGCTAAGCACAACAAAGAGGCTAGTCCCTTATTTGCCCTTGGGATGTCAGTGACCAAATGGCCTCTCAAACGGTAATAGTACACAATTTAAGCAGAAATTCAGCCAACAGCTTCAACCAGGGAATACCCAATCAACTGTCAGGTGTTTGCTATAAATGCATAAATTTATAATATGAAGTTGCAAATTAAATTAATTCATGTTAAATTTGTTGTAATTAAATTTGAAATTTTGTTAATTTACTGTGTGGGGCAATGAGAGAGAAAGAGTGATGAAGGTGGGTTTGTCTGCAAGTGAGAAAGAAGATACGGAATTGAGTGAGAGGGAAGAAGGGAAATGAATATGTAGCTGTTCATGCTGCTCTCACACACCATCCTGTGTCGTTTTGCGGCTGTGGATTGGGTCCACCGACCTGTAGGCCTTACCCTTTCTTGCTCTCTCTTTCTGCAATTTAATTTTGTGAATAATTGAGCAAAATAAGGAAAAAAAATTCATTTTGTGAATACAAATAAATATAATACATAAAAATAAAATGATAAAAAGAAAAAAAATTAAGCTTTATGTGCATATGTGTTGGTTTATCTGCATGACACCAAATCAGAGAACAACCTTTGTTTAAATTTTGGTATTTAACACTACTGAAACTGTTGAGAAAAACTTGATTCCCCTTTTTTCTTTCTTACCCTCTCTTCATCTTCTCTCTTGATTTTAGCTTTTCTGTCCAGATATTTTCCTTTTTGTTTACTTCTCATTAATCAATACTCAAAAGCTTGAATAGCCCTTTTCGGCTTTTTGAGATATGATTTCAGATAAATATCAAAATTTTAATGTAGGGTTTTGTGGTTTCTAGATTTCAGACCACTACACATCTTGAAGAAGAAGAAGAAGAAATAGAAAGAAGTAGAGGTTTGATATTAATATGTCTGGGTCATCTTCAACTCCTTTCTTTGAAATTAGAGAAGAAAATCAAAACCAGATGAAGCTGCAGCATTCCTCAACAACAACTTCATCTTCAGCTCCAGCTCCACCCACCCAGAAGAAAAAGAGAAACCAACCTGGAAACCCAAGCAAGTATCAATCAATTTTATCTAAGATCTACCTTACCTGATTCACAAATGATTTTAAAGAATTGGCCATATAATTTCTTCCTTCTTTTTGGCCGCTTTATTCAGCAAAAGGAAAACCATAATATTGAAAAAATTTGGAAAGGAATTTAGATGAGATTTTTGATAAAATCTTTGTCAATTGTATTTAATTTAGAAATTTCTAATAATTTATTATATTTTTGTCATTTTTCCCAAGCAGATCCAGATGCGGAGGTGATAGCACTATCTCCCAAGACCCTAATGGCTACAAACAGGTTCATATGTGAGGTATGCAATAAAGGGTTTCAAAGAGAGCAAAACCTACAACTCCACAGAAGAGGACACAACCTGCCTTGGAAGCTAAAGCAGAAGACTACAAAAGAAGTGAAGAGGAAGGTGTATCTGTGCCCTGAGTCCACATGCGTCCACCATGACCCTTCTAGAGCTCTTGGTGACCTTACTGGCATCAAAAAACATTACTCTAGAAAACATGGTGAGAAGAAATGGAAGTGTGAGAAGTGTTCTAAGAGATATGCGGTTCAATCTGATTGGAAAGCTCATTCAAAAACTTGTGGTACTAGGGAATACAGATGTGACTGTGGTACTCTTTTCTCAAGGTAATAAACTTTTCAATCTTTAAATTTTATAATCAAGCTTTCGCATTATAATCTTCTTCATCTTATTTGGTTTATATGGAGAGAAACAGAAAAACAAGAAATTGGCAGAGGCGTTATAAGTAATGCTTGGCTTCTTTTGTGTAGTGCTTAGATTCCTCAAGTGACAAGAGAAGACTTTTCTTTTGTCCCTCTCTTTAAGTTTTCTTGCAAACGGGTCTTCTTCTCATCTTCTGGTTTTTATTTTATTTTATTTTATTTTTTTCTTACGAATTCTCGAGTTGAATGGCACTACTGACATGAGAAGAGAAAGGAGAGAAAGAAGAAAATCCCCCCACGTGAATAATCTGTTGAAACTGCAATGGTCGTCGATGTTTCAATTCAACTGAGAAATTTTTTTCTTTAAAAAAATAAAGGAGAAAAAACTATTCTTTTCTTTGTCCTCGGAAACACCACCCTTTTTCGTTCTTTACCTTTTCCCGTTCACGTGTTGCCATGCCATGTAGAGGGTTGTTGCGTTGTTTACCAAGTTTGTTCTCTTATGAATTGGCTAGATGTGTTCCGTCCTGTGGCCTCGCGGTACCCTTTTTCATGATAACGTTTCTCTCTCTTCTCCTTCATTCCAGTCTCTTCAGTCTTAATCCATAAACAATTACGGTACTCTCCTGTTTCGAGGGTTCATTAGACATTCCAGTGAGCTCTAGGTGGTTTATTTTCCAGCTTTAGATCGATGGGTTCTTCTTTCTCTCTTTCTTTTTTCCATCTTTTCCCAGTTGGCCAGTTCATAGTTCTCTGCTTGAAATGGTTTCTTGATTGATGGATGATTTTTCCAAAGATCGAACACATTCTCTTGATTCATTTATTGAACAAACAGTTCTTGAAATAGTTTTTCAAGGTTGATTGGGATAATCATTTTCGAGTTCAGTCAAATTATTCCACATACCCTCTTCATTATGTCTCTATCTTCCTGGGAGATTTGATTTAACTTTACTGCTTCGTATTCTTCTCTACGTACTTCTCACAGCCCTCCCCTTCTAAAAAGCATTTAGGGTTCCTATAATCCATGATTGGTTTATATTTTGACGTTAGCTATGCAACCCTAAATTTATGGCTTTTGGTCTTCATATGGTAACCATATAATTGATGGTTCAGACAAGCAAGATGGAAGCATTATTGAAGATGGGATGGAAGATAAGAACTAAAGAGAGCGCAGAAATCTTAAACTAGTCACAGCAGATCAGTCACATGGCTGCTTCATATTCTGTCATGATTTCATTTGGACTATATTTGTTCAATCAAATTCTTTGGCGAAACCAGTGGGCCTATATATTACTGTTTTAACGGAACATATAATAAGGTGCCCCTAGGATTTATATCATATTTTACGTCCATTCTTTTTTCTCTTTTTCAAAAATGATGGTCAATATTCTATAATTTCATGTAGTTTAGGTACCAGACATGAAATCCTGTTCGAATTTGTTATCATTTCTTTTTAAATATGACGCCTTTTTACTATCCATGAGAGCTGTTCTAATGGCTTCTTTTCAAATAATTGCTGCAGGCGTGATAGTTTTATCACTCACAGGGCCTTCTGTGATGCACTGGCTCAAGAAACTGCAAGACACCCACCCAGTTTGAGCACAATTGGAAGCCATTTATACGGAAGTAGCAACATGGGCTTAGGCTTATCTCAAGTGGGTCCTCAAATTTCATCGTTAAAAGACCAAAACACTCAATCTAATGACATTTTACGTCTCGGCGGTGGCTCAAGGGCAACGCAATTTGACCATCTCCTTCCTCCATCCATCGGTTCATCGTCATCATTTCGCCCACAACAAACTATGACTACAGCTGCCTTTTTCATGCAAGAATCCAACCAGAATTACCATGATGAACACCAATCTCAACAAGGTCTGTTGCCGAACAAACCATTTCATGGATTAATGCAGTTTTCTGATCTTCCAAACAACGCAAATAATGCACACTCTTCAGCCAATCTCTTCAACCTCAGCTTCCTCTCCAACAGTAGCACTACTACCAGCCTAAATAACAGCAACAATGCTAACAACACCAACGGCAACCTGCAATCTTCAAGTTTATTGATCCCCAGTCACTTCAACAACGAGAATGACACTGCTGGTGGAGGTGTAGAGGAGTCTAATGTCTTCTCAAACAACTTAATCAATGATCAAATGAGCTCTGGCGTCCCTTCCCTTTTCAGTTCATCAGTTCAAAACGAAAACATGGTCCCTCATATGTCCGCCACAGCACTTCTCCAAAAGGCAGCTCAAATGGGTTCAAGTTCAAGCAACAACACAGCGTCATTGCTAAGGAGTTTCGGAAGCCCTCTTTCAAGCAATAACAAGGCCAACTTCGGCGGCATTTTTGGGGAAAATGATAACAATCTTCATGACCTAATGAACACATTTGCCGCCGGAAATTCTTCAATTTTCGGAACTGGGTCCGGAGAAGTGAATGCATACAGTAGCTTTGGCAACATGGATGAAGCGAAATTGCACCAAAATCTGAATGCGGGCATTGGTGGGTCTGATAGAATGACAAGAGATTTTCTTGGAGTGGGGCAAATTGTGAGAAGCATAAGCGGTGGATTTTCACAAAGAGAAAAACAGCAACAGCAACAACAACAACATCAACATGGAATTTCCATTGATATGAGCTCCTTGAATTCAGAGAGAAACATGGGAGCAGCGCCGCCAAGGGAATCTTTTGGAGGAGGAGAAAGTTTCCAGTCAAGAAAAGGATGACTTCAAGTACAGGTACGTATAGACCCCTCTCTTTGGTGACATGTTAGAGATGAAACTGATTTTCTATGATTAAAAGTAAATCTGGATTTCATAGGTAGGTGTGTCGAAATGCTTTTTACTGTTGAATGTTAAAATAATCTCTGTAATTTCTCTGACACTTTTGTGCTTCATGGGGCAGCCGTGAGTCGGAGTACATATGGGTTTTGTTTCTCTGCTTGTCTTTATGTTTTTATTTTCTCTTTCCTGTTTTTTCTTTTTCGTTTAAGTTTTTGGCTGGCAGAGTCACGAGAGCTGCCCATTCTTCATAGGATTCTTCATAAATATTTTCGATTCAGAACTATCACCTATCATTTGCAAAAACTTACCGTAAGAGTTCATTTTTTTATTAAATTCTTTGATTCAGCTGGTCGATTAACATTACCTTTTATTGATTTTAGTAATCTTTCATTAAAAAATAAAAAATTTTTAGATATAGATTATTATTTAATAAAAATAAATAGATATAAATAATTATTGTGTTTGATTAGACATAATAATATAATATTCTTTTATTTAAATATCTTTGATTAAAATTATTCTTAAAATATTATTATTAATGTGGTTTATTATATTAATTCAAAATAAAAATATTTTTATATTAAAAAATTAACAAATAAAGATAGAATTATAATAAAATTAAGGTTAGATTATTAACAAATAAACAAAATAATATCAATAATAAAAAATAAATTAATATAAATATCTTTATAGTGTTATATTAGTTTATAAAACAATAATAAATTGTAAAATAGTAATTAATAACTTTTCAAAGATAACATGTTTATACCGTCAAAATATTATTGGTGAACTTTTCCTATAGATTCTTAGAACATAGATGGAGGATCTCCTATTATTTCCTTTTTCGATTAGTTTTATTTAGCATGTGCCCTATCATAGTTATTCATAAGGGTGTATATAAAAAATAAAACTGGGAAATAAATGAAATTGTCTATAGGTACTCAGCACAGTGGTCAAGACTCAATAGTAGAAAGGCCCGTGACAAGCACTAGCTACTTTGTCAGTAGGCCAAAACCAGATTGAATAGCCACAGACTATGTGAGTGAGTTGACGTATGTATTCATGCAAGATCTTATCGGGCATCCTTTCTATATAAGCCCCACAAATTTTGGAAAAGCTTCCTTTTACTTCAATTCATCTCATTTTTATCGCCTTAAAATAGTAGAACACGATACTGTGTAACCTTGAAAAATGAAACACACTTCCAGGCCAACCTACATGATGCAACGTCAAACATCTTTGTACTTAATTTACTTCATCCAAACATATTTTTCTTCCTCACTTTATCTAAACGATCAACACTAGACAGTGAAAATTAAGAGATAAAAGTGTGATTATAGTTGTGTAAACCTTAGGATTATGATTCCTTTTAACATTCACATGTTTAAGCCACTTTTCGTCTTAATTATTTCTTGCTGGATTTTCGTAACTGGAATCACAATCATATTTATTATGAGATTTCTCTTAACCTAATTTATTATCCTATTCGAATAGATGTCTCATGCTAAAGTAAGGATAACAAAACAACCCATAAAGTAAAAAAGTGCAACTCATATCATAAGATTCAACTTGATAAACATAAATCAAGTTCAACACAAACAATAAATATCCTAGAGAAATATTATCATTCACGGTACAATATTCATATTATTCACGGTACTACAGTACATAACCTATACATAGTACCTTAAAGTGCAATATTCTTATTCACGGTACAATATTCATATTATCTTAAAGTACAACATTCATATTCACAAATGTATAGGTTCTTTTTATATGTGATTTTGTATGTTTAATCTTATAGAATTTTGAGTTACAAATCGATAATTGTTTACTTCCTGTTTGATGTTCCGTATAATTATTGTTACGATGACGTTTATGTTTTATTTTTAAACTTGACTTTTTTTTCCCTTTAATTCTTGTCTTAGTGTCGAAACAAGTAAATATGCTTGACTTGGAGAATTTTTCTATATGCTTTCCAAACAGCATGCCTCTCTTAATTAACTACTGATTTCACTTGGGCAGCTTCATGAAGATGCATTCATCTTTCTTCATGAGAAGGAAATTTCTTGTATTCAGATAGATCTCTCAGGACGAAGGAGATTTCTTGTACTTGACCAAGCACAGCAGCTTAAGTTTCTGGGAGCTGTGTTTTTCTTTTGTTTCCTCTCTAGTGTAAGTAGGGATTCGACAAATCTCTGTTAAAACGCCTTAACTTTCCAATAGTTTTGTTTATATGGCGGCATAGTACAGTCCGTTTTGTTTGCTTTTCGTTATTGTGTTTCTTAATGCAGCAGAAGTTACAAGTTTCTCAGAGACCGGAATCCACAAATTATTCCTATATTAGTAGTAAGACTACGTAGTTATGAAAAATAAAAAAAAATAAAAAAAGATGATAACATAAAGAGCCACCCTGGAAAGTATCTTGAATGGGTAAATTCTGCTTCTTTGGCTTCGCAGACTAATTCGAATTTTGAAAATGTTTCTGTCAACTAGCAAAAATTCAAATGTTTTGGATATGTGTATTATTATATGATTGAGTGATTTTAAATTAAAAATAAAATAACACTCAATTATATGATGACACAAATAAGTGTATATCTATTTATATACTCAAAATAGATATCTACAGTATTACTCATAACAATTTTATTAAGCAGGTGATGTATTAAACCATGCTAAATGAAAATATTTTGACTAAATTTCTCACTAGAAGAAATTACAAAATTTTGTCACATAGAATAACCAAAATTATGTAGCCATAAAATCTTTAAATTTAAATTAAGATCTGATATTAAATTTCTCACTAGAAGAAATTACAAAATTTGTATCCGATGATCCTTTCTAAAACAAGTTAACTGTAATTGCTTTATTTCTTCAAGATTCTTATGAAAAAAAAAAAAAAAAAGCAATCATAATGAAATGTTGAACACCACGAAAAAAGAAAGAATATAAATGTATTATTTCTTGATGTATTAAATCATTAGCAATTCCAAAGTTAACACTTATGACTTTGTTGTACAAATAGTGCAATGTGTTTGATAAAGTTTGGTTTCCAAACTCTCATGCTTTTAGGAGATTACCTACATTACATATAAATTGAAAAAAAAAATACAATAAAATGTTCTTTAATAATTTTTTAAATTAAATTTTGAATGTATGCATAAAAGTGATTGTTCGTTAAAGTTGCGTTTGATTATCCTCCGAGGTTTGACTTTAAAATGTTTAATTTGATCACATAACTTATACGTAGTAAATAAGTTTGTTGATTATTTGCTCTTGGAAACCCTAGTGTTACCACAACGGCAGGACTAACATATTGGGAAGAAAAATACAAATTATGAATCCTTTCAAATCTAAGTAGCGAAGTACAATTGAAAATTTAAACCTAAAAGACTATTTACATTTTCTTAAGTCCCAGACTGATGATTCGCAAAGAGTTACAAAACATAACAAGCAAGACAACACTGCCAAATGACAGGCATGAGATTCTTTGTAAGTGATTACCTTATCCGACAATTGTTGGATAAGTTTGCTGCTAAGCATCCCTTGCTTTATAATTGTCCATTGCAAAATTTTTGGCCAATACACAAACTATTCCTCATATACAATATTAACTCGTCATAATAAAGGAAATTTAAAATAAAAAACAAAAGATAGAGTCAAAATAACACACACACACAAGACTCCATATTAATATAAACGGTAGTCAAATTTAACATGAAAAAATTTTCTACAAAATATCGACAAGAAACCTGACCTGAACTTCAGCGATTACATTTTCATTATTGTTATTTTTTAATTCCGGGTTAGGTATTAGGTGGCCACACATGCTATAATTAATTATTTAAATAAAATGGCAGCATTATTTAATTTTTCTTGAAAGTTGGAATTCATTATGTTAATGGAATATAGAAACAAAACATTGAAGAAATTAAAATTTTCCCTTTGTCGAATGTGTTGGAATGTACTCAACATTGCAAGATCCCAATTCCCGAATGATGTAGCTCAGTGTATATATATATATATATTGTTTCATATTATTCTATGTAAGATGGCTCTAACCTTATTTTTTTAATAACTTGAACATTCTTAAAAAGATTGTTAAATATCTCTATTCATAAAGTTACAGTAATGTCACATGTTTCCTGTAATTTGGATATTTATCTGAGTAAGGTATTTGTCTCAAACAATTTAAGGGTAAATGAGTCATTTCATCTCAAAGGGCAGTCTTGTAATATTGCAAATATGTCATAGGCACTTTGGTGATTCCTTGGTTATGATATTTTTAACCAAGGTTACTGGTTATTTGCTTTTATAACATTCTAAAATTTTTCCCTTGAGTTTTATCATCTCTCTCTTGGTGTTGCTAGGGTTTTGTTTGGTTGCCTCAACTTTTCGATCTTGGTTCATCTGATGAGAAATTCTAATCCTTTTATTGTTGTGGTTAATGGTGTGTTAATCTTGTTGTTTGGATAATATATAAACTTTGTACTTTGATATTATATTAGTGGATTGACTAGAGGAATACCTCAGCCTTAGATATAACGTTTCATTTATAAAATTTGAACCAAGTAAATAGTGTTGTGTTCTTTGTTCTTGTTTTTATCTTGATTATCCTATTTTGATTCGATAAATTGTGGTTAAATTTTCAACAAGTGTTATTAAAGCCAGTTAAGTTTACCTATCTGAAATACTCTTGACTGTTTTTTTTCCTTTTCTTGTTTCAGTTATGTTCTTTTGATTGACTAGATCTTGTAAAGAAGGCTATAGACACTCGAATTTGTTGACTTGTTCACTTGATTTGTTTGTTGTGCTATCTTATTTTGGTACTACTTGTTTTCTTTGTTTTTGGTCTTGCAAAAAGAACACATCTTATAGTATGGGTCCTACAGGAATCGACATAAAACAATTTGATGGCAAGATAGACATTACTATGTGGAAAAAAAAGACAAGAGCAACGTTACTTCATAAACAATGCACAAGAGCTCTCAATGGTGAAAAGGTTGTACATGTTAAAATGTCTGATGCTAAGAAAATTGAGGTTTTATAAATTGTTTATAGTCTCTTAATACTCCATTTATTAGATGATGTCTTTATACATGCTGACGAGGAAAATATTACTACAAAACTATTGTTAAAACTTAAGTCTTTATATATGACTAAATGTTTAACTAATAAGATATATTTGAAAGAAGAACTCTTTGGGTTTAAAATGGATTCTAGTAAAAGTCTTGAAGATAATTTAGATGAGTTTAATAAAATAACAATAAATTAAGCAAATATATATCAATGAAAAGATTTCATATGGGAGCTCTTAGATCAAAAGATTTAAAAATCAAGTTTGAAAAGAAAACCATAAGGGAGGGTTTACAAGCCGAATGCAAAATTGAAAAGAAGTCATATTTAAAGGATAAAATAAACTCTAAATCTAAATCTAAATCTAAATCTAAAAGGGTCTACTGACACTGTCACAAAGAAGGTTATTCGAAAAAACATTGACCTGAAAAAAAGAAATCAAATTTTACTTTTATTTCTAATAAACAAAACACTATGAATTTGTTCAATGACTATGATAGTGCAAAAGTGTTAGTATTGTTTGAAGGAATGTCAAGCGATGAGTTGATAATAGACCTTGGTTGTACTTTTCACATGACACCTAGGAAAGACTTATTTCTAGATCTGAAACATGTTAATTGGGGAGAAAGGTCTTAATAAGCAATGATGAGTCATGTGATGTAACAAGAAAAAACACTATAAAATTTGGAATGCCAAATGGTTTTGTCAAAATTTTAGGAGATGTCAGATTATTACCAAAACTTAGGAGAAATTTAATTTCCCTAAGTTTATTAGACTCCAATGGATACACTTATAAGTCTAAAAATAAAACTTCAAAGATAATGAGAGATGCGTTAGTTGTAATGAGAGCTAAATTACTTAGTGGATTATATATTTTAATAGGTTTTGTTGTATGGTATATGACCATAAATTTTGATAAAATGGATGACACAATCATATGACATAAAAGATTAGGCCATATAAGTCTAATAGGGCTATAACACATGTAAACAAAATCTGATAAATTCTAAAAGAATTAGTACTTTAGATTTTTGTGAAAATTGTGTGTTAGATAAATCACAAAAATTAAAATTTACTGTTGCAACACATAGATTAAAACAAATTCTAGATTATATGCATTCAAACTTTAGGGCTCTTTTCAGGTACTTAACTCTTTATCGAATGCTCATTATTTTTTTACTTTTGTTAATGATTTCTCAAGAAAGGTTTATATTTAAAACATAAAGACCAAGCTTTTGAGTCTTTTAAAAAATGGAAAACATCAATTAAAAATCAAACAAAGAAAAAAAATTAAAGTTTTGAAAACTAATAATAGACTTGAGTTTTGAAATAAATAGTTTGTTGATTTTTGTAAGTTGTCTGGAATTCTAAGACATAGAACATGTACTAACACTCCACAATAAAATGGCCTTGTTGAGAGAATGAATAGAACAATTGTAAATAAAGTAAGACGCATGTTAATTGGTTTTGGGCATAAGTTGTATCCGTAGCTTGTTATTTGATAAATAGATCCTGCTCTTCTACTCTAAACATCGAAACTCCCATGAAAATGTGGTTTAAAAAGGCACCTAAACTGAATCATCTAAGACCTTTTGGATGCTTGGTTTATATACACGTAAATCAAGATAAACTTAACCTTAGGGCTTTAAAAGTTATGTTTTTAGGTTGTCATATGGGTAATAAAGGCTATAAAATCTAATTAATTGATGAGTTTAAACGTGTAATAAGTACGGATGTGGTTTTTAATGAATTTGTCTTTTACCAAGACCTATTTAATTCTTGTAATTCATACTCTAAATAAGTTCACATTAAGGTGGAAAATTTTGATTTGAATGGTAATAACACTTCACAGTCAAGTGATGAACTTGGTTTGGGCTCAAATCCAAGTTGTGCTCCTAAGCATGAAGATGTGAGTTCAAATCAGCAATCATCACAAGGTCAATCTAGTTTAAACAATAATAGAAAAAATGATCTTTTTGACTATCAATTAGCAAGAGACAAATCTAAGAGAAGTAATATATTATCCTCTAGGTATGCTCAGACAGATTTAATATCCTACTCATTTCAAATAAGAGACTAAATTAAATTACATCATTACAAGTAAGCCTAAATGAGCAACCATAAATCTAAATGGCTAAAAGCTATGGAAACAAAAATGCACTTTCTATAGAAAAAGAACTTGGACTTTAATGAAAAGACCTACTAATCAGAAAATCATAGGATGTAAATGGGTTTTCAAAAGAAAACTTGCTATACCTGGGGTTGAAATTTGTAGGTTTTTGGCCAAGGATGTGGCAAAAGGATTTTCACAAGTTAATGGTATAAATTATCATGAAATATTCTTTAGTTGTTAAGCTTTCATCAATAAGGTTGATGTTATCAACAATAGTTCTTTTTCGTGTGGAATTAAAACAATTAGATGTAAAAACAACCTTTTTACATGGAAATCTAGAAGAACAAATTTATATAGAACAACTTGAGGGACTTGGTGCAAAAGGTATGATTTGTTTATTGAAAAAACTTTTTATGGCTTAAAACAATCACCAAAATAATGGTATAAGAGATTTGATGACCATGTACTCTTAATTAGTTTTTCTAGATGTAGCTTTGATCATTATGTTTATTATTGGCCAAAGGACTTATTCCCACCCAAAGTTCATTTCATTCTCAAATTTGTACCTCTAATGATTAAAGTTAACAACACTACTTAACATTATCTATTTCCCCTTTAGATTTAGAAAACTAACAAATTTTTCATAAAATTAAACTTTGAAATGTTACATTTTCCTTTCTAGGGGTTTTTTGCCTTTTCTCTTTCCCCTTTTTGTAGCACCGTCACCAATCCCTCCTATTTGTTTCCCTTTTTTAGCATCTTCTTCTCATTTTTGTCACCAAACAAAGACATTGTTTTGTCATTGGATGAAGATGTCCAATGATGAAGATAAGGAGAGTGTGCCAAAAAAGGGAGGGAGAGAGAACTGACCAGTCATGACACAAGAAAAAAGAGAAGGAGAAAAGAAAAAACCCTGAGAAAGAAAACGTAATATTTCAAAATTTAATCTTAAGGTAAATTGTTAGTTTTCTAAACCTAAGGAGAAATAGATAACTTTTTATTATTTTCAATATTAATTAATGATTTTACCTTTAAAACTTAACTAATACTGTCAATTTTAACCACTCATAGGTAGGTGTTTAGGTTTTCAATAGTTACAGGGTATTAATTTTGAAATGCAATAAATTGTAGGTGGGAATATGTCATTGGGCAGTTTATTATTCAAGAAATGGAAAAGGTAGTTATGTTTCCTACTCATGTATGTTTATGATATGTTTATTATTTCAACAGACATGAATGAATTAATTAAATTGAAACAATTGTTGAGGAATGAATTTGAAATGAAAGACTTGGGTCTAACAAGAGGGATTCTTGGAATGGACATTAAAAGGGACAAAGTTAAAAGTATCTTAACATTGTCCTGATATGAATATCCTTTGCTGAATTTGAATACATGAAATATATACCTTATTCAAATGTTATTGGCAGTTTAATATATGCAATGATATTGCCTATGCAATCAACTTGGTAAGTAGGTTTATGGGAAATCTTGCTAAAAACCATTGGAATACCACTAAATGGTTAATGAGATACTTGAAAGGGTTTTGCATTTTTAGATTAAGATATTGTATTGATAAAACTAACATGTTTCTTATGCAAGATTATTGTGATTTTGATTATGCTACAAATTTAGATAAAAGAAAGTCCTGAACATGTTACATAGTAAGCTAGTAGAGTTTTTTGTAGCACATCGTTACTTTATCTACTATTGAAGTAGAGTATGTAGTTTTGACATAAGTTGTTAAAGAGGCTTTATGACTTAGAGGCATAACCAAGGAACTTGGCTAGATTGATAATGTACCTATTATATTTTGTTATTCACATAATATCATCCATTTTTCTAGGAATAGTGTTTTTCATGAAAGAACAAAACATATAGATGTTAGGTTGCATTTTGTGAGAGAAATTAGAGATAATGGGTAAGTCAAATTAGAGAAAATTGCTTATGAGATAAATCATACCAATTAACAAGTTTAACACAACCTTAAGCTTGTTTAATGTTGGTAATGTTTAGTGTAGTAAGGTTGCAATAAGATATTCCATTGGTTAATGCTTATGTGTTTGTTTTCAACAAGATGGAGTTTGTAGGGTATGTGTCTCAAACAATTTAAAGGTAAATGAGTCACTTTGTCTCAAAGGGCAATGTTGTAATATTGTGAATATGTCATAGGCACATTGGTAATTCCTTGGTTATGATATTTATAACCAAGGATATAAAAGCTTGAGTTTACCCTAGGTATTTACTTTTAATGCATTCTAAAATTTTTTTCGCTTGAGTCATGTCATCTCTCTCTCGGTGTTGCTAGGGATTTGTCTAGCTACCTTGATTTGTCTATCCTAGTTCGTTCAATGAGAAATTTTTTGCTTTTGTAGTTTGGTTCTTTCATCGTTGTGTTTAATGGTGTGTTAATCTTGTTATTTGGACAAACTATTGTATAAACTTTGTATTTTGACATTATATTAGTGGATTGATTAGAGGAATACCTTTACTTTGGATGTAGGATTTCATTTATGAAATCTGAACCAAGTAAATATTGTTGTATTCTATGTCGTGTTTCTGTTTTGATTCAGTAAATCTTGGGTTAAAATTTCAACAGTGTGGATATTTTCTAAATGAGATAAGATAACTACTTGTATGATATTATTGAAATGATTTGTCTTAATGTTTTCATATTTAGAACAAACATTAACCCGATAAAAGGGTCGATCCTAGTAGAGATGGCAATGAGAAAAGGTGAGGCAGGGATGGTTATCCTCAGTAGTGGAACCAGAATTTTTGCAAAAAGAGAACCTTCATGGCTCTGTCATTATTCACCAATCAACGGAACATTTAATCAAACACTAAATTCTATATTAGAAATAATAATTTTCTAATTACAATTATGATTGGATTCAAATTGAGCTTGAAAACTAGTTCAGTTGGAACTAACTTGAAATGAGTTTAGCTCGAACAAGTTCGAAATGAGTTTAGCTCAAACTCGAGCTCAAACCTTAGAGTTAATTTTTTTTTAGCTCAAGCTTGAGAGGTCTTTGACCTACCAAGCTCGTGAGCCTAGAAAAATTTCATGTGAATCACCTAAAACAATGTTCTTCTGATCGATATGTATCAACACAACAATGTTTTAGTAATTTTTGCTTGACTACAATATCTAGCTTAGTTAAAAGCTTAGTTCGGTTTAAACTTGATTCAAACTCGAGTTTGACTCTCCTCAACTGAGCCAAGCTCAAACCACTTTAAGGAGAACTTGATGAACTCAAGTTTGGCTCCCTTCAAGTTGAGCTGAACTCAAACTTAGGGGAGCTCAAGTTTGACTCAAGTTGAACCCAGTCCTAATTACAATTCCAAACACCACCAAATGAATCTGGTAAATTTATAATGTATAAATGTAAATCTATGATTCCCTATTCTACTCAAGATTAATTTGGATCATAAAAGTTGAAATATTGAAATACATCTAAGACATATTTTATCCACAAAATTAATCAAAAAAATTTTTAGTTTACAACATTATTTTTATCATAAATACTTAGTATTGGTCATCAATAATTAATTATTAACTTTGTAATATTAACCTGTCAATTCTTACATACACCATAGCAACTCATGATTATTATGCTAAGGTCCCAAAGTATAATAAAATACACTTTGGGTCTATAGGTCTTTCCAAGGCTCTAGATTCTCCATCTAGAATTTAGACTAAATCCAATTTGGACAATACTCACAACTCTAGAGAACTCCTTTTGTGTGTAACTCATAAGTTCTCCACTAAGTTAGTAGTGACCAGATTCATGTTAAGCTCTCAACTTGACATCTATCCGAACACATAATAAGATTGGTCTTTAACAAGACATCATGACCACCTGACTAATAGAGGTTAACATGTGACTTCTTTTAACCTATCAATGTTATGGTTACTCGTACAATTCGCTCCTTTCATCATAGATATCTCTTTGAAGTTAAGGTACATATTAAGTGTCTCCCTCATGACTCCTCGAATAACATAGATTGATTTTTGTCAATGATCAAATAATATTGAATCGAACAATAACTCAATCTCACTATGACCACATATTTAATTGGTTATTGATATCTATTAAAAGGCCCTAACGGAGATATCAACTCTTGTGCTTGAGAATGATAAATCATTTATTGATCCATCATAGCTTTCGTATAGATCTTGATATGACCAATCACCATTTTTCTGGTAATCCTCTAATTGGACTATGTTGGATTGGTGTCAAACTATATCGATCATTGTACAAAATGGTTCAATAACCTTAAGTCTAAGGATCACATGTACCTTTGTTTATTAAGGGGATATTTTTCATAGACATTAGAGTAACCATCGATATGAAATTCTTTTGGCGAGTCAGTTTGGTGAACATGTATATAACTTGCATCCATGTGTTACACCAAGTCAATAACGAATAACTTTAACATGTAAAGACTGTCATTGTCTTTCGATAATGTTGTTCAATAGTATGAGAATTCTATTACTATTACCCCTACCCTTTATCATGACAATATCAAGTTACAGACGTTTTAAGAACAATTACCTAATGTGCATATAGGATTCTCATGATCAAGTGTTATGCACTAATCCCCTCATTACGGTTAGGGCTGGATTCGAGCCGAGCCGAGCTTGGCTCGCAGCCAGCTCGGGCTCGGCTCGACTTTTTGAGGGCCGGCTCGAGTTCGGCTCGAGCTCGACTCGAGCCGAATTCGGCTCGGCTCGAGTTCGGCTCGTTTTCAGTTCGGCTCGGCTCGGCTCGTTTTTTATATCAAAACGACACCGTTTTGTATATATATAAAAATCAAAACGACGCCGTTTTGTATAAAAAAATTTTTAAAAAAATATACCGAGCCAGCTCGGGCTCGGCTCGAGCTCGATCGAGCCGAGCTGAGCCCGGCTCGTTTCGGGCTCGAACCGAGCCGAGCCGAGCTCGAGCCCGAGCTGGCTCGGCTCGAATCCAGCCCTAATTACGGTTAAACTATTCTTAGGAAATTGGTTTGAGCATATATTAACATGCTATAACAAACAAATAAAGTCATAAAAAATTATAAATATGACTTTTATTAATGAACTTGTATCACCATGGGGATTGATTCTAGGGTACTAACCCTAACACCCTACTCGAGTTGGCATGCTCTACATTAGAGCCTGTGATAATTATTTAAGGCTATAATAGGGGTAAACCTAACAAGTTTGAGACAATTATTCAAGCCTATAATAAGGGTGGACCTAACAAACTTGTAATAATTATTTAAGCCTATAACAAGGGTTGGTCCCTGCATGGTGGGACACATCCTCGTTCCCACTGCAAGGATTACAAGAATCCTCATCCTCTACCCATAATAATTTTCTCTTCTAGTTGATTCCCCATACTCTGCTTAATTATTACCGTAATAGGTATAGGGCAAGGCCGAGGTGGGGCAAAGATATATTTATCCTTGTCCTTACTTTCAGGGATTGTTTTTATCTTCATCTTTATCCCATAGTCCTTCCCACTTATGGCAAGAAGCTTATTTTTATGATCAAATTTTCATCCCTAGGTTTGGGTCAACCGATGGTTAGATTGGTGCAATATTTAAATAAATATTCAAATAATGTATCTATTTAATCATTAAATATTGTGTCTGAATTATTATTTATCAAAATTGGCTTTAGCCTAATAGTAATGGACTTGTTTTTTATTTACAAAGTGTTGAGTTTGAATCCCTTGCGAAAAAAAATTCTTTCTATTTTTTGTGCTAATGTCAGCATGCAATATTAAGGGTTTAATCAGGGTAAATCATTTATTGAACCATGAACTAGTAGGTTTCGACCAATTCAATCACGATTTATCCTAGATCAAAACCCAAAACAAGTATAAACCATTATCAAATCGGACTTGTTCTTAGTTCCCTATCAAATTTGATGGTCCGATCTTTAAAATATTGGTTTGTTTTTCACATAATTGTATTTAGGGCAAGGCGTCAGGCTGCAAAATTTCATAAAGTATACGGTATACTACAACAACTGTCCTAATAAAAGATTATATAGTTAAATATGGGTCAAGATATTATATATATTTTCTTGACTTAAAATTGTGATACAATTCGACAATGATTTCTCGTATCTTTGCTCTTATTGATTATTCAGTCACCTTTGTTGTGAGTTTCAACATCAATTTGAAAGTAAAAAGATTCTATTACAACTACTTTTGCTCTAATTTTTTCTTTTTAAAGTGGTGTCTGATGTGACCGTGTGGCAACGTGATAAATGAAATAACATCTGTTTTACTGAAATTAGCACCCATATTTGCTATTATAAAAACAAATAACTCATGGCCACATGAGTTAACCCAGTCGCAGATAATTGTCCGCAAAAACAGACATAATTTTTAGTGGTCTGAAAATTATCTACGATTAATATTGATAACAAATGAGAAAATTTTGAACGCTTAATGAAAAAACAAGTTTGTAGGTTTCATAATATCTATAAGCATTATTTGTAAGGTAAGATGTCAACTTCAGGGAGAATCCAAAGGTTTGATATCTTAGAGACCGATTTACAAGGCAATGGCCTATTGATTAACACTAATTTTCCAACAAACCAGTTACCATGAAATCTCTCTTTGACTTGAGAAACGGGGATGACAAATATTTTAACTCTACTGATTCAGATTCCCAAATGCCTTGTGATCTATGGTCAACAATATTCGGTACAAAATAAAGGGGTTGAACAAAGAAAAATTGCTTCTATTCCCGTTGTTGGTATTTTTAACAACAGAAATTACAATAATGATTTATGATGTGGTTTTTTCTGTTATTCAAATTTTTTAATAACAGAAAATAAACTTTAAACAACTATCCTTTTATTATTAAAATCACAAATTTATTTGATTTTAATGAGAATATAAATAATTAATCGTTACAATTATGAAAAAAATATTTATAGTAATCAGATATTACCTTTTTATTATTGCTTCTCTCATGAAAGCTAGTATTTTTTATAATGATTATTGTGAAGGATTTGATTTTACTCAAAAATAAAGATTCGATTATACTCCATTAATAATACAAATATTGAACCACATTTATTTGAATATACATTCAAAGCAAAGCGCTGTTTGACACTTTAATTCTCATAAACATAATTTGCAGCAATATTATACATACAAATTAATGTATAACATTATTATGAACAAAATATGTATGTATCTTTTGTATATAATATGGGTACATAAATAATATGTTATCATGTGACTAAATTTTACTTTATCGTTAATTCAAAATCATTCAATCACATAATAACACATCATTTGTATATCAAAATTATGTATAAAAAGTATATACGTATAGTTTTATTGCATTATTATTGTGACACGATTTACTTTTGTTTGTGAAAATAAATTTTATTTTCATTCCTCTCGGTATTTCCTTTTTTTTCAATCTTGTATGCCATTCAATTTGATAAATAATTGTGATGTTTTTTTTTTTAAAGCCAAACGACTATTTCCCACCCAAATTATGCTGAATTCTCAAAGTTCCCCCATTAACTATGGAAATACCGTTTACCCACTCATGACCGGTTAAATTTAACGAAACCCTAACCCCTGAAAATTTAATCTCATTTCCCCCCCTAAAAGTTTAAAAACTAACTTTTCTCCCTTAAGCCAAGTTTGAAAAGATCACATTTTCCCCCCTAGGGTTTAGTTTCCAAACCCCTTCACTTTCTCCGACAACATCGTCGACCGTCTTTCCCTCCCGACGATTTCTCTTCCATCGACGGCCCTTCTCAACTCCACCCAAACCCATCCGGCGTTGTCTCGTCTTCGTCTGGGAAGACGATTTCTCTTCCCAGACAAAAACGAAGGTGACGGATGGGTTGAGGTGGAGTTGAGGTAGGTTGTCGGTGGAAGAGAAACTGTCAGGAGAGAGAGACAGCCGGAGAAACTGAAGGGGTTTGGAAACTAAACCCTAAGGAGACGTTTGGTTTAGGTAATGTTTGATTACTAAATTAGAAAGATTACCTTGAAGATAGATTACTTAGAAGATTACTGGGTATAAATGATTACTACGTTTGATAAAATTTTATAGGTATAAATAATTATTGTGTTTGGTTAAAGGTAATAAAAGATTACTAGTAAATTATTTTACTTAAATGTCCTTGAATATAATTATTTTTAAATATTTTTTATATTATTTGTCATATTAATTAAAAATAAATTTATTTTGATCTCAAAAAATTAATACATAATAATTTTTCTATAATAAATTCAAGATTACCCCAGTAATCTTTAAATACCTAAGGTGAAGGTGGTAATCAGATTACCACCTATATTACCTGTCATGTCAGCATTGGTAATAGAAGATTGCTGTAATCTTTTATTACTGACAAACCAAACAAGGGAATAAAAGATAGATTACCAAAGTAATTTTAAAAACCTTCAACCAAACGCACCCTAAGGGGGAAGATGTAATCTTTTCAAACTTGGCTTAGGGAAGAAAAGTTAGTTTTTTAAATTTGGGGGGGGGGGGGGGGGAATGAAATCATATTTAAGTTTATTTTTAATATTAAATATAAATTTTCAGGGGTTAGGGTTCCGTTAAATTTAACTGGTCATGAGTGGGTAAACGGTATTTTCATAGTTAATGAGGAGAACTTTGAGAATTCAGCATAGTTTAGGTGGGAAATACTCGTTTGGCCTTTTTTAAAAAACAACAATAGAAGGCTTTAAATATTCATATGGTTTGGGTCATTTGCTGACTCTTTAATTGATTGAAAACTACACCTCATTGATGGAAATTGTGGGTAAAACTTATAGTCACTAGCCATACATCCTATGAACGTCAAAATAGGAAGAAGAGTTTGGTTTGCATTATTGGTATTAGATTGGTTAAGATTAACTTATGATTGATCATCAAGATTTGAATGAAGTTGGATTGACCTAACATATATAATAGGTAAGATTTCAAACGGTCTTTTTTTTTTTTTAATATTAATCTTAGTGATTGACTCTAGATAAGTCAAAAGTGCGAACTCATGCTCTACTATTTGAGAACTCTTTTTTTCACCACTCAAATGATTTCTTGAGGATATGTATTCCATTTATTGATTGAAGTTAACACAATTCTTTTTGTTGTCTATATATATCAATGATATTATACTAATAAATTATAGATATGATGATTAAAATTTTGTTGGTTTTATATATATATTATAGTTTAGAATGAGATTATGTCAAATTAAACATCTAGTTAAAATAATAATTGTAACCACTATACTGATTTATATTTATTTTCCAATATATCATTTTCAAGGGTAGTTTACATGCCTTTCACAAGCATTTTGGCATGTTTAGTGCCGCATCATATTTGATACCTAATAAAGCAGATAACTATGCAAATTGACAAAGACTAGTCTACGTTTGCCAGCCAAATATTTTTGTTCACACAATCAAATATGAAAAGTGAAGCCTTAACTAACATCTTTCGATTTCCAACAATTGGATGGCATCACTTTTTTATCATATATATTTTTGGCAATAATTAAAAAACCCTAATTATATATAATTATACAAGTCCATAATAAAAATTCTCATCATTAAAATTTTGAGCTTTATCCATAAGCTCCTTTTGGGGTTCTTTAAAATTTTTAAAATTTAAAAGTCTCTTAATTATGTATATTAAAATCATTTTTGATTAAAACTCTTTTACATTTTTTCTCACTAAACAGCTAATATATTTATTTTTATAAAAGCTAAATTTTTATAAGCTCTTCCTATAACAGGTCTAGTTAAATAAGGTGTACCAAATATGTACCAAAAATAATGCTATATGGATAAATTATTAAGTATACAATTGTATCTTCAGATAGTATATTATCATGTGATTAGTTATTTTTTTTTATTTTTAATTCAAAATCACTCAATCACATAATGATACATTATATTTATACTCAATTGTATACTAAAAAATGTGTCCACATAATTTTATTGTTAGTACTAAATATATATGAGAAACTTGTTGCTAAATTTGGCTTAAGAAAATGTGGGTCATTTTTATCTCCAAATGAGAGGCGTTTAGGGTTTAAAGGGATTCTCCGTGGTCACCAAGCTGAGTGAGACATGACATGGACTTGAACCCATCACCATGGAATCACCTACTTCTACGAAGGAGATGTGGCACCCACCTTCTCTTGCCGGCACCGCCACGTTTATAACGACACTGTAAAAGACAAACCCTAGCCTGTCCTTTTTATTTTTAATCAATTTCCTATCGTGTCATCCCTTGGATTAATATTCCTTTTTCTTGTGTTTTTTCTCCATGCTTCGTAAATATATTGTAATAAACTAAATGTTCGTCAGACTTAGATGCCCCAACTGTGTATAGAACTACTGAGACATTTGTCGTTTCCATTTATAGTTAATTTTTTTATAAGAAAACGATTAAAGAAAAAAGAAAAAATAATAATGAATCTTAAACTTTAGATGGCCTTTTATTTTGGTCGTATTGTGAATTGTAAGTTCCACTCCGCTTGTACTCTTTTGTAGTTGAACGACCGAGAGCAATATCTTATTCTTTTATCTATAGTGCGAAGGAATGAATTTAGGTTTATGATTTTGAAATCTGAACCATCAAAAGTTTCTTATTATGTTTTTCGGTGATTTTCTCGATTCTTAGTGTGTCAGGAATTCTGGTTTTCCTTTTTTTTTCATCTAGAGATGTGAATTGAGTTTCTTAAAATAATAGAACTATATCCACCCAATTTTAAATATCTAATTAAATATGTATATAGTTTTGAATATTTAATTAGAAACCTATATATATCATCATGTGATTAAATAATGATATATCAATTGCAGATTAATACTACATATACAAACAAATTATACAAAATAAGATAGTGGTATTTGATTGGATAATTTTCAAGTGAGAAAAAAAACCAATTGCATCAATCACAAGCTGACATCTCAGTTTGTATAATTTTTTTACCAGTTTAATCAAAAAATAATTAATTTAACTAATCAATTATAAATTGAGTACCAACCCATATGAAGCACTTAGGAGAATACCGAAATTTAATAGTTCTTGGATAAAGAATATACAAATGCCCTAGTTTCCGACAATATATAACATATATTTTATATTTATATTATACAGATATTGTATATAAAAGAAACAAAAGCTTCGGCCAAGAAGGTAAGAAACCATCTGTCAACATATAATTTTTTATTAATGATTGCAAAAAATGCATATAATTTGTCATTCTCATTTGTAATTTACTTCTCTTATTATTATAAGTAATTAGAACTAGAAAAAAAATATATGAAGCCTAAAAATGAATAATTTTAACTTGGTTGACAGTTTCCATGACAACATTTATTGGTTGAGTTGAAAATTGGGTTTATTTGAGAGGTCATTTTCTTGTTATGCAAGTTTAGTTAAGAGATCAATCAATCTCTTCACTTTAGATTACTCTCTTTTCAAAATGTTTCTTGCTCTAATGAATATTGTATATGTTATAAATGTTAGAAAATTTTCTAATATAGGTTAACATTAATAATAATTTCGATTTCATAAAACCAGATAATTGAATAGTTTAATAATAACTTACAGAAAAATTTAAGTGATCAATGAGGATAAATCTAAAAAACTTAAAAATTATGATTTGAGTAGAAAACATTTATATAAGTTTAAAGTTTATAGGATCTTTGATAAGGTTTAACAACCTAATATATGTTAATTAGGTCTACTCTTTGAAACTAGTACAATATATATTTACCCATTAAAAGTTGTGCATTAAAGGGGATTTTAGGAGTGGAGGACTAATCATTATAATACAGGTAATTTTTGGAGTTCTATAATTTTAGATTGCATGGCCATCTAGATATGTTTATAAACCTAAGGGATTTTAATTCAATATTTTTAAAATCTATGCGTAAATCCTATTAAATCGAATGTTTTTTATTTAGTTTATGCATAGTAAATTTTACAATAAAAATTGACAAGCATGGATTTACTATTATATGTACTTCGATCTCTTTTACATATAAAATGTAAAGTGTGTGTGTGTGTATATATATATATATATATATATATATATATATATATATATATATGGATGGATGTAAATGGAGATGCATGCATGCATGGAATAGTTGTGTATGAAGAAAGAAAGATTTAATAAAAAAACAAAACAACATGTGCTTCGTCTGCTACTTGTGCATGTGAGTGATACCGACACAAGTACCGGGCCCTAACCTATTTTTCAAAATTAATTGCCTTTGGACCAAAGCATAAAATAATGGAACTTGTGTGAGACGTACTGCAAGAATAAACACCCAATAACCATGGAAATTAAAGCATGGGATTACTAATATTGTCAAGAACTTGAAATTTTGTAATTTTATGATGCTCGTACGGCTACGGGGTGGATACTAGTGCAGAAAGAAAACAAGAGAAAGTGCCCTTTTTTGAAAGGTGGTAATTTCCTGGTAGTTGATAAGACTCACGGGCTGCATTTAATTTAATAGTGAGAAGAAAGATAAGATTCCGCCATGAAAAGAGACAGAGAGTGCTGTCATGGAAATGCATGGTGATGCAAGAAATATCTTAGAAATGGAATAAGAAAACAGTGTGACGTTATACCAACCAACTGCTTTTTACCTTCTTTCTTTCTTCTATTCATAGCTCATGCTACGCCATATATGGCCACAAAACTATGGATAATATATTTGGAACCATTCTTTTGTGCGGTTCTCTTTACTACTTTACCCACATGTAATTTTGCTAATTAATTCACCCAGATAAAACTAGAACTTGCTCTTCAGTCCCAATCTTGTATCTTTGTACTTTTTGTCGCTACAGTTATTTTCATTTAAGAGTTACTCATCTGTGAGAACAAAAGGGTAGAGACTGAATACAAGAATTTTGACCCATTTAAAATTAAAAAAAAAATCATGAGGGGTAATTTAAACAGCTGATGAATTTTTGGTTGTATGAGCAAAGATGAAACTTCAATAGGTTAATAATGCTATGTTGGACGGTGCATGAACTGAACTGACAATAGGCTGGAACTTGGTGACGATAAAAATGAAAGCTTCTAGAAAAATGGAAAACTCCAAAGTCATAGTGACTTTGTCCGACCAATTTCTAATCGGGTTGGAAGCCCAAAATAACCAGATCAAGTCGGCACTTCCCAGATCAGGCCCAAATCGAATATGAGCATCTAATTAATGTTGGATTTGATTCAAGTTGACCCAAATAAAATCCAATTTGAAATTGACAAATTGATGGTTAAACTCGTTCAGACTGATAAAGTCATTGTGCACCCAAACAATTCAACTATAATTTACATATGATGTGCAATTTTATTGAAATTTAAACAAAAGCCTGGAAAGATCCTAATTTCGCTTAAAACTACATTAATAAATTTGATCATATTCCCCTACAAAAGAAAATATTAGTTTTAGTAAAAGAAACAATAACAAAAGGATAATATCCTGTCATTTTAAATACTTAATAATTTTAAGGATTAATTATTTATATTATCATTAAAACAAAAGAAATTTGTGACTTTGACGATAAAAAAATGATCGTTAAAAATTTATTTCCTATCATTAAAATGTTTTAATGATGGAAAAAATCTCATCATCAATCGTTATTATAGTTTTCACTGTTAAAAGTTTTATCAATAGGAATAGAAGAAATTTTTCCCACATTAAAGCTTTTTTTTTTTGTAATGTTCAAAAATGAAATAGCACGATATAATAAAACTTGATATTTCTCTTTCCAAATAAAAGTGTCAAAAAAACAAACTTTGAACCTAGATTGAGACTATCGTAAAAAAGACGTATAATTTGAGGAATACAATGCAATACTATATATATCTACTTTAACTGTACAAATAGATACATATTTTTAAATATTATTTTATTTCTAATTCAAAATCAATAATCACTTAATGATATATCAAATATATACTCCTTTGTAAACTCAAAATAGATATATATATTTTTATTGATATAATTTCAGTTTAAATTTGCTAATTGTCAAAATTACAAAACACATAAAATAAGAATAAAAATAAAAAATGATGCTAAAAAAACCCACCTATTTTGCAGTTACTGAACTATCCTGTATCCTATTTAAACAATGACAAAGTAGTAACAACCAGAATTATATTTAATGGAAGGTCTCTTTCTCGCATCCCAGTTCAAGAACAGTGATCTAGTGAACATCATAGATCAACATCCAAAGTACAATACATCAAGCACCCGCAGGTTTATCGTTTAGTTTTTGAAGCCGATTGAGGTAAAATCATTGCTTTATTAATATGAGCAGCAGCAGGTAATTCAAGTAGGTCTGAATTTCCAATAACTAAACTTTGTTCAACACGTGTTCATGAGAAGAGTGCCCAACACGGTATCTAACTTTTAAAAAGCCGTACGTACTAACAGCAAAACACTTCGACATCCCAATGTTACAAAACCAAAAATGAAGGAAGAAGGAAGAAGACATACCTGATAATTATTGCCGTCTACTGGTAGATGATGTTTGGTGAGTCCTGAATAAGGTTGATTATAACCCATTTCAAAGTACAATAAATGCCCAAAATGCAGAAATACCCAATACAACCTGCCCACGGCAGAATGTCTTTAAATTGATTAAAATTAGTCCATCCTGACCACGAAATTTTAGAAGCAAATCTATCAAACACTTGTAATAAAATACTTCATTGAGTTTTATCAGGTACATGTATCTCAGGGATTGATTTACAGCAGTATAATATGCGCTATCAAAACTTGGAATGATTTCCTTTCTCAAATAACTCTAACTAAGACAACAATAGAAGTTACAAATCGAATGCAAATACAAAAAATAAAATGATTTTCTGGTTGCAGACTCTGTCAGCAGCTATCAGCTTTCTAACCCATCAGAATAGACGCCAGTATCTCTCCCATAGTCATATCAGATGTGTCACCTTCATTAGCTACCTCGGCACCAGACTCAAGAACAGCGGCATCCAAAATTAGCTTCCTTTTTGCTATCTCATAAACATTCTCATCAACTGTCCCCTTGGTTACCAGCCTGCAAAAGATTTAAGCATATAATGCAAAACCATACACGATAATACAAAGAAGATGTCATAGTGGAGTGTGTAGAGGGAAAAGCAGGAAGAGGAAATTTAAGGGACCTATATATGGTGACAGGCTTTGTTTGGCCAATACGATGACAACGATCTTCTGCCTGTCGATCAATTTGTGGATTGAAATCCATGTCATGGATGACAACAGTATCAGCACCAGTCAAGTTTAAGCCTTGGCCACCAGCTCTTGTGGAAAGCAAACAAGCAAAGATGGAAGTATCACTATTGAAAGAATCAACTATAGCCTGCCGCTCTGACACCTGAGTACTGTCATCAAAAGTACACAAATTGAAATACATTTGATTTAGCAAATCAAATGAACAAAAAATGGATGTTAAAATCCAGAAACCCTATGCTGCAGTAGTAATGAGGCGGAAAGCAGAAATAACACCTCATCTACCTAGTCCATATAAATTTAGCTAATTATTCTCAGTTTCTTTTTAAAATGTATGACCAGCAAATTGAAGTAAATGAGAGGATGAATGAATATTATTTCATTAGTAGGGTAAATGAAAAAATTTCTTAAAGGATGGTGTAAGTGAATGATTGTAGAAAAGGGGCTTATGAGTGATGTCATGAGTAATTATAAGCTCGGGTAGAGCAAAGAAAATGTTGTTATAATTGAAATGACATATGTTTGGTAAGCTTTTAAAATAAGTTGACCATTTGGAGAAGAAAGAACGTAATTTGGGGTTTAAGTTGAAAGGATATTTTATATATTAACAAAACTTGTATCACTTTTTGTATGAACAACAAACCCTAGTCATGAAAAAAACATGAAAGTGTAAAGAAAAAAAGAGTGAAAGATAAATGAGGTGTTAAAAGGATAATTATTAATCTTTTCTCAATTATTAATTCTAATTATATATATAATGATTTGGGTAATTAAAAAAATAAGCAAAAAAGACATTAGAGAATCTTGGTGTTACATCAGAATGAGTTTCAATAGGTGACCAAAACTTTAAAAAACATTTTAAATAAATTATTCTTCTATCCTTTTGTGTATTTTTCAAATATATATTTTTATTTTGAAAAATATTAATCAATTTATGTTGTGATTTTGATTATTATAACAAAAAACATTTTTTGGATATATTTTGAAAATTGCAGTTACATCTTTATTAAGTTTTAAATAATAGACTAATGATGAATAGTATCAAACTTGAGTAGTATCGAATATAAATAATGTTGGATACAAATAGTATTGGATATGCACATTATTGGGATATGCATAGTATTAGGTTTACAATGTTTCTCAAAACAGTAACCAGATAGTGTATTAAATAGTATCTATGTATATTTGAACAATATATTTGAAACTGTATTGTGAACAATATTCTTAAATCAGTATTTTTTGAAATATTGTTGATTAGTTTTGTACAATACATTATGAACTCTGTCTCTGTGTGTGTGTGTGTGTGTGTATATATATATAAGGCAATATTTATACAATATAGAAGAATGAGATATCATATTAAATAAGAAATGTATGAAAGTGGAACAAACTACTCTTTGAAGTACCCATCCCTCAAAGATTAGATTACATATTCAGATGCTATGCTTGCACAATGTGAATTTCGTGGGGTATGACAGATAATTCAATTTCATACATTCCTTGTTTAATTTGATATCTCATTTTTCTTCTATACCGTACAAATAATGCTCATTTATATATTATTCATAACGTATTGTACAAATTTGTTCTACTGTGCAAAATATTGGATTAAGAATACCATTCATTATATTGTTTCAAAGATACCATTCAAATATATTGTTCAAATACACTATACATGGATATTATTTAATATATTGTATAGGTATTATATCAAGATACTGTTTTGAGATCATGTATAAACCCAATATTTGTGCATACCCAATACTATTTGTATCCAACACTATTTACATCAAGCACTATTTAATCCAACACTATTTATGTTGGATATTATTCACATTTGATACTATTCATTATTAGCATATTCCTTAAAACTTAACAAAAACACCTCTATAAAAGTTAAAGTGCAATTATCAATATATATCCAAAGTGTAATTCAAATATTTCAATTTAATTTTTGTTATAATAACCAGAGTAATAACATAAACAAGTAATATTTCACAAAACAAAAACATATAGTTGAAAATTATACAAAAGAATAAACAAATAACTTATTGAAAACATTTTCTTAAGTCTCACTCACACATTGAAATTCAATCTGATGTAACACTAAGATACTCTAATGTTTTGATTGTTTGTTCTCCTAATTGCCCAAATTATTATATATATAATTAAAACTAATAATCAAGAAAGAAAAATCAAATACTATTCTTAATAGTAATAATTATCCTAGGTTGAGAAAATAGAAGAATTCCTTTAACACCTCTTGGCCCACACCTTTTCCTCCGCTTTTTCCTTTCTTCTTTCTTGCACATTTTTTTTCATTTAATCTCCCAGGTGTCTTTTATGGCTAAGGTTGGTCATTTACACAAAAAGTGATAAAAACTTTATTTATATATAGAGCATCCTTTCAACTTAAACCCCACATTACATTGATCAACTTATTTTAAAAACATACAAAGAAAATCCTCCAATTACATATCATCTCAATTATAATTACTCAGGAACTAAGTCTCCTAAAGGAGGTATTTCAATAGTTTGATCAACCAACAAAAACAGGTAAGCTTCTCTACCTAAGCACATAAAATCCATATTTTTTTTTCAAATAACAAAATTTAGCACTACTTTTTTATCCACCATATGTGAAAATATTCATAAAACTTCGTACAAAGAAAGTTACTATTTTATTTAAATGTGACAACACAGCAAACGAAAGAATTCAAATGTGCCATCCCAAGTAAAGAAATTTCAAATAGTCCACAAGTCCAGGATTCTGATGGTTACAATCCTCATTTCAGCTAAATGATACAAAGATATATGACAATGGCAACCAAGAATTCATAACAATAAGCACAAAAAGGCAGTACCTTCCATCAAGTCGTCTATAAGTAACTCCAATCACATCCAAAGTCCACTCTAAGATATCAAGCATTGACGTCCACTGGCTAAAAATCAAAACCCGATGGCCACCTTTCTTTAGAGAGGGAAGAAGTTCAGCTAATGCCTGGAATGTACAGAGCTAATTAGGTTAAATTTTGTGATAAATGTATAATTTCATTCCAAGAAATTTACAGACAAAAATTGCTGAAAGCATACCCGACATTTTGCTGAAAGCATAACATGTTTGTCTGAAAGAATTCCCTTGGTATCAGCACCGCCATAAGAGCATAAAAGCTGCAACAAGGTATTTTAGTACATGTATGAAAGACAGAATTGATTAATAAAACTTAAAATGTGCTACATCATGCAAGAAAGTTCATAACAAAATAGATTTTGGTCATTGGAAGAAAGAGACAATTATATACAGATGACCTCTCCTAAGGGTTGGTCCCATCCAAACACCTCCAGTGGTTTCAAAAATTAACTTTCACCTACTCCATCTTCAAAGCATCCCCACCACATTTAAAATGACCAGAGAGGTTTTATATATTTTTTGAAATGTGGCAAAGAAGGTTTTAATAAAGGAACCCTGAACTGACAAGTTGATTTTTTCCTAGAAAAACTAACATTCAATGTTTATGGAGTGAAACTCAAAATTTGGGCACTAGTAAGCTCTCTTTGAGTTTTTTTAGAGAATTTAAAATGTCAAAGATACCCACATAATAATATCACAATTAGTAATGTTTTTGAATGTATAGACCCAAACACACACTGACACACATTTATGTACACACACAACTCATATATAGATACAAAGCATTCAATGTTTATGAAGTGAAGTCATTTTGAAATTTCTTTAAAGAATTTAAAAAATCAAAGATAAGCACATAATAATATCACGATTAATAATTTTTGTGTGTGTGAATGTATAGACCCCACACACATATATACACATACACACACAAAACTTTCAACATTTATGAAACAAGACTCAAAATTTGGGTTCTATTAAGCTCTTGTTTAGTTTTTTAAAAATTTAAAAATGTCAAAGACACCCACATAATCACAATTAGTCATTTCTGAATATGCGTATCGACCCATAGATATATATATATACATTTATAGACACAACTTATTTATGCAACAGAGATGATTTAAAACTACAAAGATTAGCTGTTTATACCTTTGACACCGTATATAAATAGCAAACCTTAAAAAAAAAATTTCTACAAGATTCCATCATGCCTCAACTGTTAACACGGCAACATTTGAATCAACTAACAAGTACTATTATCTTCCACGTGCATCACATCAGCAATCTCATTCAGAGAGTACGGGCATGAATTTAGGCATCAGGTGTTCTAGAATAAGCAGCAAATGGTTCAAATTGTCAATATCAAGGGAAAGAAAAAGTGAAAAAATTGTGCACCAACCCAACTACAATCCATCTACTCCAACTTCACAAAGGAGACATCTGTCAAATTGACAAGATGGCACTTCAGAATAAAGAATTACCTGGTGTATGGAAAAATCATTGTAGCTCTTAAGCTCCTGTATTACTCGGTCCAAGGTACATTCAAATCCAAATGCCCCCATAGGACGTAACTTTTTAGCAAATCGAACAACATCGTCATCTGAGTAGATTCGCCTCACTAATAAAGGATGATTTGCAATCTGGAATAAGCATGAAAATTAAGAAAACAAATCAAAACAAGCACAAGGAATATAATAGGAAAAGCATAAATGTTTATTTAGGGAACAGTAATATATCTGCAGCACCTTACGGAACTGAACAAAATAGTTGGAAATCTGACGTTGAGGAAGAACTCCAACAATATTACTCAAATTAGCCTTAGAAAGCTTAGCAATACGAGCTCGTGATGCAGCCCGATACTCCTCTATGGCTTCTCTATAGGCATTATCCTGCTGTTTTTCCATTATAACATACTCAACCTGCAGGTAAAAAAAATTACTTACATCTTCCACAATAAAGATAGAAAAATGAATAAATAAAATATGCGAAGTTCAAATTCTAAACTCAGAGGGATGTTGGAAAATTCAGCATCTTATTGGAAACGTCAAGCAACCATCAATTATACCTTCTGTATTTTTGGGACAAGTTGTTGCATTACATCAGATTTTAAACGTCTCAAGATGAATGGTCCTAAAATGGACTTCATTCTACCTATTAAGTTTCTATCTTCTGCGTTTAGTAGTTTCTTCAAATCTACATCCTCAGTAGCAAAAAGATCAGGCATCATGAATTCCAATAATGACCAGAGCTCCTGCCATGATAACATATCAATTCAATTCTCAAAAATGGATACACTCAACAGCAATGTTTCCAAGATTACACATAAGAGATCAGCAGTTCAAAATGCTATAACATTATGAAGTAAACTTGGCCTGATCAAACATAAATATTAGTAACAGTTCACTATATGATAATTTTATTTTTGCCTTAACAAAATTTATTAAAAAATATATCAAATTCAACAGCATGAAATCCAATATCATTTTGAAATTTAAGGGTGCGTTTGGTTAAAGGTTTTTAAGATTACCTTGGTAATCTATCTTTTATTCCCTTGTTTGGTTTGTCAGTAATAAAAGATTACAGTAATCTTCTATTATCAATGCTGACGTGGCAGGTAATATAGGTGGTAATCTGATTACCACCTTCACTTTAGGTATTTAAAGATTACTGAGGTAATCTTGAGTTTATTATAAAAAAATTATTATTTATTAATTTTTTGAGATAAAAATAAATTTATTTTTAATTAATATGACAAATAATATAAAAAATATTTAAAAATAATTATATTTAAAGGCATTTAAGTAAAATATTTTACTAGTAATCTTTTATTACCTTTAACCAAACACAATAATTATTTATACCTATTAAATTTTATCAAACATAGTAATCATTTATACCTAGTAATCTTCTAAGTAATCTATCTTCAAGGTAATCTTTCTATTTTAGTAATCAAATATTACCCAAACCAAACGCCCCCTAAAGGGGAAAAGATATCACCACAAAGGAGAAGATGTCTCATCAAGTAGATTAGTTAGAAATAAATGAGATTAAAATCAATTCATCAACAATCAGAATTGTTTAAGATGCAAGAAGAAAAAAAGTCCCCTTAGATCTCTTTTGACAATGGCCACCTGTGGCTTATCCAAATAGATGACTCACAATTTGTAATTCAAGAACTCTATCCAAGAGAACAAATGAGGCACCACATCCAAATCAGAACTGGGTGCATAATGAACTCTTTAAACCCTTGGCTTCACTTTGACCTGTTGATGGCAAAAAAATAAGTCCGACCGCCTAGTGTTTATGATATGCAAATCAAAGTTATGCGACTGCACCTCCTTACTATCGTATTTTGTCAAGCGCATAAAGCCTTGAGAAATATGAATCATTTTAAACATGTAACTCCTTGTTTTTATTTCTCTCTTCTTTATTATTATTACTATAACATATCTGAAGTCAAGACAGAACCTAGGACATATCTGAATATTGGAATGTGCAATATGCTTTGCCTGTAATGCACCTATGAGAGTTTTAAGCTTATGAATATTGGAATTTCAAGCCAATAAAATCATAAAAAGTATGATAATAAACAATATTTTAAGCCCAATAATGTAACACAAACATGTCAATCTCTTATCTTCTGTCAGCATTTTTTCAGTATGAACCATCTATGATAAATGTTAGATGTATTAGAAAGCAAACACAAAGAAACCATCATTAGCTGTAGCATAAAAGTGAAACAATAACGCAAACACAGAGAAAAGGAAAAGGCAGTTATTGATAGTACATTTAAATCATTTTGTAGTGGAGTCCCTGTAAGCATTAGCCGCTGGTTTGCATTTCGAGCAACTGACATTAGGTTCTTCCACCTATAGCTGTTTTTATCCTTCAAAGCATGAGCCTCATCCATCAGCACACAGCTCCAATGCCAAGATTTCAGAATTTTACGGTCATCTTTCTGCTGCACACTGTACAGACCATCAATGATAAGCATTAAACTTAAAATGTGATTGAATCTATAAATAGTTCCTTGAACCACAATAAACAAACCTGTGACGTTCAAAAAGTGAATAGCAGACAAGAAGCACATTAAACGGAGGAGGCAATCCAGCTTTGGCCAAAGAGCTCAACTCTTTTGAATAGGCTGTTCGTGCAGCCCCATGATATTGGAGTATAGAAAATGATGGACACCACTTCTTAAGTTCTCTCTCCCAATTTTCCAAAACAGAGGCAGGACATACAATTAAGTGGGGTCCAGGGTCATTATTCAAGTGCTTTAGAAGCATCAAATATGTCACAGCCTGTTAAATAAAAGCATTATCACTTAGTTAACACTACAGAAATTACTATTATCGCATAGGAAAATTAATAGAGCTTTACACACCTGAATGGTCTTCCCAAGACCCATCTCATCTGCCAATATGGCTGCAGGGGATACAAAAGTGAGTCATCAGGGATCATTTTAAATTAAGACTATCATTGACAACTATAAGTTTAGTGAACTACAAGAGCAATAATACGATGATACTGAAAATAATTAAGATTCAAATGCTGCAACAAGTAACATAGACAACAACCTTTGAGAAAGAACTGCTTTTTACATCGTTACTGCTCTTTCCTCAACAGTGAAACTGTCCAGGGCAGTAAAGTTCTATCTAGAAAACCCTTTTAGGAGTTTTAGAAATTACACTTTAATAACATTGGCTTAAAGGACCTTACATTAATGGAGTCACAATAAATAAGTAAAATTCGTGTGCATCTTATTTCCCTCCATCTGCTCAAGTCTTACTTCCACCATAGCACACACCTCCAGTACTACACCACTTGCTACCACCAGAAACATCACCTAACATAGGTCCAGCACCTCCATATCTCAATAAGCCATGATCACCTCAACACATATCACCACACTAAACCTTAGTGATATACTGCTACCTCACTTTATGACACCTGAAACCCTACTGAAGGATCTGGCAACACCACCAAAATCACCCGCATGTACACCATCACATAGAATGGCTCCACCAAAATCACCTCCATACATTACCCACTGCAACCAAAACACATACCCAATCAAGAATATAACCCACACCTTAATGGGGCAGCGGCTCAAAATAGTTTTTAACATCCAAGTATCACAGTTGATTGGCTATATACCATAAAACAGCTGTGTCCACACCTGCATAATCCTCACAAATTCTTATACGTTTCTCTAGCCAAACGACCTGATATACAGCAAATGCCCCACATCTCCACAGGATCAAGGTCTTCTTCCTTCCTCCAAACATAAAAAATTTTCCACCATTTGCAAAGCAAAAGGATGGCATAGAAAGAGAAGATCAACACTAGCCTCCATTTATGTAATGCACTGACACCATAACAAAGATACAAAAGGCCTTTATCTACATTTTTTTCACAAGTATTGAATTCGCCCCTTGCTAGACACAAGAAAACTGATCAAACCCCTAATCCACCTTCATTTCCAGGACCTTCCCACAGGAAATCCATAATCGATAATACTCCATTGCCATTCTGATTAGAATCTTGAGAGCTGAAAGAAAGAGAGTAGGTAAACTAGATTGTGCTATTGACACCAATGACAGTCTTCCTCCCTTAGAAAGGTGAGCTCTCTTATACCACCCAATCTCTTCTCCTCTCTTTTCATCAACATATCTCAAACACTCAAACATCAGGGAATAACAGCCAAAAGAAGCCCCCATCAAAGTCAAAGGCTAATTTCCAGCTTTAAACCCAAAAGCCCAAATAATAAAACCAACTTTTATTCTTGAGAAATTCACTACCAAAACTATGTTTGTTGGCATGAAGTAACAAGATAGCCTCTATACACAAAGGCTCCTAGAACAAGCTTGACAGGGATCATGTCCAGTGACATAAAAGATTTTGATCTCCTTCACATAAAACTAATTGGTTTTAAGTTAGCATGGAAAAGTCTCATTGTGACAAGTGGTATCAAAACTTGGGGCCGTAAGTTTGACTGGTAGGAGTGTCATGATAGTAGAGGAATCATTGTTAGGATGAAAAAGTCACTTCACTCATAAGGATGGCTCTTAGAACATATCTTGAGGGTGAAAAGTAAACAAGCTCATTGGGCTAAAGCAATCATGTAACCAAGAAGTTCTTTGAATCTCAAAGATAATACTTTAGCTATGATCTAGAGACCTGTGATAAAATTGATGGTGAAAGAATCCTTCACTTATTAAGGCTCCATTTTCAGAAAAGGTTAAGTGAAGGAAGTATTGGTAAAGAATTGATCACTCCATTATGTTATAATCTAACAAACATCACTAATAAATCCTTCTTTAGCACCTTTTAACAATCTTAAAAACACGACCAATTGAACCCATCAGGTGCCAGGGACATCTCTAGAACAATCAAAGCATCTTTTCTCGAAAAAGGCCTCTCCAAACTGGGTTTAAGTTGACCACTTGGACATGGAAAAATGTATCATATCAACTCTTATATTTTATGTACTCACCAATGACAGTTCACAAATGAAAATACAGCTGCTGCAAGACCTTCCAACAAAGGCTTCAAAAATTGGTCTTTATATTTTAAGTAATACCTTCTTTTGCTACATTGGTCGAATCTAACATGTTTACCTTAAAAATGAGAAAATTAAGATATTAATAGAAAACAGAACTTGTTACTTTATAATCAGTCAGCTTCAATTATTGTAAAGAGTGTCAAAGTAATCTTAGAGACCAAAATGTAGTAAAATCGCAAGTACAAGGAAACAGAAGAATTACCTCCCCCAATGCCCTTTCGATACAACAAGAGAAGAAAATTGACACCAACCAGCTGATAGGGCTTGAGAACAGGCTGAAAATCCTCATCCTCATCCTCATCCCCACATGCTTCATCAATATCATTCTGCAATAAAATAAAAACAGAAACCCTATTACCGTCCAAACTGACATGAAATATAACAAGAGGCTTTCAGCAGCTTAGCTGAAGTGAAATATGAAATGTTAATTTGTATTCATTTACTCATCAATCAAATGTTCCTCCACAAAAACTTAGAAAGCACAACATTTCTAATACCAAATTACAGTAGAACATACAATTGGTAAAAACTGTACCTGAGTCACAATCCTAACCGAGGAAGCTTCAACTTCCGCGTAGCGATCACAAGCGGTACTAGAAGTACCATATAACTCTCTTTTAAGCTCCGCCGATATTTTAGCACATTTTTGCAAAGCTTTCCCAACCACATCATCCTCCTCATGTTCATAATCTTCTAACATTTCATCCTCTTCAGTAGAAGACTTTACTTCATAAAGTTCAGCAAAATCTCCTTCGCTCTGCTGATCCTCATCGTCGTCGTCAACAATGAATCGACGGCCACGATTGATTGTGACGGGCACGGGTCCCTCCTCCTCTACATCTTCATCCTCAAGATTTTCGTCTAATTTTTTGTGGTGATTTTCGGCTTTAAAAGCGAACGATTCGATTGAAGGAGGAGGTTTTGTTGTCTGAGTTTTTATCTTGAGTACTCGAGACGGCTTGAAGGAATGATTTTCCCATTCGTCGTCCGAGATTTCGACGAATTCTCGCTTCATTGTTCCGTTTACTTATTCAATTGCGTGTTTCATTGCTGAAAAAGCCCTAGCTTTTTAACTTAATATTGCAGAATCAAAGAGAAGAAAAACAGGCGGTAGAATAAGTGACGAGCGCGGGCTAAAAATATTTTTAGTCAATTTGGGGCAAATATCATTTACCCCTCAGGGTTTAGCACCCAAAACCCTCCCTGTTTTTATAAATAAATTTCACTACTACCGGAAACAAATACTCACAGAAAATATTCATTACAAGGCCAAGGGACTATTTCCCACCCAAGTTTGATGCAAACTCAGTCTCTCATCTAGTAATTTTTAAAAATTTAAATACTCACCCTTCTATTAAATTTTACTATTACTATCAAGTTAAAATTATTATTTAATAAAAATATTTAAAAAACTATAAATACAGCATATTTTACCCCACTAGGTTTAAAAAAGTAATTTTTACCCTACCAAGATTAAAAACTAACAATTTTACCCCACCTTTCCTCACCCAAGATTTGAAAAATCAAAATTTTTCCTAGGATTTTTGCAACAACTACTAGCAACCAAAGACACTGACAACTAAAGACAACGACGATATCCTCCCTCCCTTTCGGCTTCTCTCTCAACCACTATTTATTTTCGACTATCATCGACCATCACTGGCCAATGCATGAAGGGACCCAGACAACCGATGATAGTCGAAAATGGACTCCTCGTCATCATCTTCAATCATTGATAGCTACTACAAAAGCCCTATATAAGAAATGTTGAACTTTCAAATCTTGAGTGGGAAAAGGTGGGGTAAAATTGTTAGTTTTTAAACTTGGTAGGATAAAATAGAACGAATTTATAGTTTTAAAAATATTTTTATTGAATAATGGTTTTACCCTTGATAATAATAATAAATTTTAACAAAAAAGGTAGATATTTAGATTTTCGAAAGTTATCAAATGGGAAAGTGAATTTGCACCAAACCTTGGGTGGGAAATAGTCGTTTGCCCTTATTATAAATATGTTATTTTGGTGTAGAATAAATATGAAATAGAGTAACACGGTAATATCTCCTTTGATATGTCCTCGTTCAACTTAAACATGTGTTGTAGTAATATCATGGCCAAAGGACTTATTCCTACCCAAAGATTGCTCATTTTCCAAGTTCTCATCATTTTACTTTGAAAAATCTTTTTACCCATTCTAGACTATTAAGTCTATTAGTTTAAAAGGTAAAATTGTCATTTTATCTATAATATTAAAATAAACTAAAATTTTATCTCTTTTTTTCCTTTTAAACCCTAAAAAATAATAATTTCTCCTCAAAGGTTTACTCTTCAATCTCTGGTCGCTCCTCCAACACTATCTCCAGCGGCCACTCTCTTTCAACACGTTCTCTCACTTTGGCAGTCTTTCTCTCATCTCTCCCTCCTCCGACCAACCATTCAAGTCAAAAGATGAGGCTTGAATGGTCGGCTGGAGGAGAAAGAGATTGTTGAAGTGAGAGAATGCATTTGGAGGGAAAGACTGTAAGAGATAGCGCTAGAGGAGCGATTGGAGATTGAAAAGTAAACCCTGAAAAGGAAAATATTGTTTTTTAAAACCTGGTATGAGAGAAAATTGTTATTTTTTTATGGTTTAAGGGAAAAGAGATAAAATTTTAAAACTAACAAATTTGATTAATTTTAACCATCTATGGATGGATAAAAGGGTTTTTCAAAATTAAAGGGTGATAACTTGATAAATGAACAATTTTTTATTGGAAATAAGTCTTCTAGCCTAATATCATATATAAAGTATAAGGGTATAAGAGTATATGAGATAAGGAGAATACAAGTTTGAGGTTACTCTATCCCCCAACCTTTGTCACAGGAGCATAGTAGCCCACCTAGTCAACAAAAGCCAATCCAAAGGGAAAAATTAGACTAAAAGACTTATTTCCATCTAAGGTTTAGTTTATTGTCAAACTCGTAATTGATAATTTTAAAAAATTCGAATACCCACTTGTCATATAAATCTGTTACTGAAATTTGTTAATTTAATTATAAATTACTAATTTATCATTTTTAACATTTATGTATACATACCCACAGAAAACTAAAATTTGATGAAGTGCATCATTCAGAAACATGGCATTTTGCCCCTATCCTAGGGTTTTATATTATTCAAAATTTTTATCTTACAGTTACTCCCTAAAGTTTAGAAACATCTACTTGCACCCCTGTCTTCTAGCATTTTCACAACAAACTCTAGTGACTTCTCCCTTGATCTTCGGTTGACAAAGAAATTCAAGGAACAATAGCTTAATCTTGTTGACTAAGATAACTGATGAAAAACTCGACATGGTTGACAAAAAAGCGAGGAATTGAATTGATGAAAAACCTAGGAACAAGTCGACATTCATGTACACAAATCAAAAAAATATAAGGTTGAGGAATCGATCTTCTTTTTCCTCCTTCATCATAGCGTCATCGACCATCAAAGGAGACGGTCGATGACACCATGAAAACAAACGGGAGATTGATATCTCTCGCTAGTTCTTTAGCCAAAAAATAGTGATAATAGTATTGAAAATACTACTAGGGAGGGAGAATGTGCTAGCAAGATAATTGATGATGTACTAGAATGAATAGCTAGGAAGAATGGTTGTTAGAAAGAGATGCATTTTGTCGGGTGTAACTACAATGTTCTAAAATTTGAGGGAGCGATTGTTATTGGTAAATGCTAAAACCCTAAAAATGGGGAAAGGTAAGTCTTTTAAACTAAGCTAGGGGTAAAATTGTCAATTTTCAAAACTAAGATTAGAAAAAGGGATAAAATTTTATTTTTTTAATATTATTGGTTAAATAATATTTTTATCCTTATAAGTAATACATTTTATTAATTTTAATAGCTAACAGGTAAATATTTAAATTTTTTAAAGCTTTTAGGTGAAAGTTTGACAATGAACTAAACTTTGAGTGGGAATAAGTTTTTTGGTAAAACAAATTACAATACATGTTAAAAAAATTATTTCTCTCATCCATTCTCCCTTTATAATGACAAAATTAACTTTTTTTATTTTCTTGGTTAATGCATAATGATGTCATAAGTCAACCATTAAAAAATTAATGTTAATATATATATATATAATAGAAATATATTCAAAAAAAATATTAACATTTAGAATTGAAAACATGAGATCAATATAATGAGTAGATAAGGTTGAAAGTTGAAACCTGTGTAACACATAATTTCCTTAAAACAAATTTACTTTATTTGCTCAAAGTGCATATAGATTTGAATGGTATCTATTTTTTAGGATACAATAATAGAGAAACAATTAGAGTGAGGCCATTTTTCTATTTTGAAAACCTTAAGAACTAAGAGAGATTATTTGATATTCAAGAGAAATTGAAGGCTCAATTTTTTGTGTTTGAAAATAAAAAGAGAAGCCCTTGTTTAATTACTTCAAGGGGGATAAGATATTGAATTTCACCATTATTTATAATTTGTCACCTTTCAACTTCTTAAGCTTCACCTAATTAAATTTCATTCAATTTTTCCAAAAATTCCCCCACATAAATGAATTTAATATATTTAGATGCAAGACATAATAATAGAGTTTGACAATCAAAATTTGTATAAGATAAGTAGGTATTACTTTTAGAACCTTCCATTGTGAAAGTATGTTTACAACTTATTAATAGACAAGATTTCCTTGAAGCGTTTTATCATTTATATAAATGATAAAATACTTCATATAGGATTCCTCTATAACATTATTTAGTTTTTATCATTGTGTTCGTTTTGCCCATAAACATATTTATGATTTTGCGAGAGCTTCTTAAGATTAAGTTGTAAATAATTCCCTTAGAAACAACCCTACTTCTTTCTCACATAGGTTATCTCTTAAAGAGCAACTTGTATTACAAAACCCTAATATAATAAAATCATTAAAAACTTTTCCTTAATCTATTCTTTATATTCAGCCAAAAAAAAGAAAAAAAAAACTATTCTTTATGAGCATCACTATTTCATTTGATCATAAGAATGAACAAAAGGTAGTTCTCATGGTGATTAAGTTTTTATTATTAATTTGTCTCTTCAAACCTACATTTTCAAGTTTATAGTCAAATATATTAACTTTTTATTACATCAACTTTTATTTCATGGGTTTTAGTCCTATTCCACTCAATAATTTTTAAACAAACATTTTATTTAGCCTTTTTGGTTAAAGGATCTACCTAAGGATATGCATTGTTCAGTTTAGTACAATTTAAAAATTTTTTCAAACCAAACTAAAAAAAAATAGTTTAAAAAAATTTCAAACTAAACTAAACCAATTTAGAGTTCAAACCAAACTAAAAAAATATGGTTGGTCCGATTTGGATTACAGTTTGAAGCTATTAACAATCATTCATTTGCAAATATATCATATATAATAAACCATAATTGAATTATAGTTTTCTAGAATATGAAATAAATCTATAAAATAAATATGAAATACATATACAATAAAATGTAAAGAAGATGACTAAACCAATAGGAAAAACAAATGGTACACATAATTGTTTATTGAAAAATTTTAAACAATTTATATAAACATCTCTAATACCTTTTTCTAACAATACAACATGAGTAACTTTAACCCTAATGATATAATGATCAACTACAACAATATTATTGCCCTAAATAATTTTGGATATGGCAATCAAGTTCTTTTATAATATGGAGAACATACAACACATTTATAAGATATAAAACTTTAGAATAAAAATTACTAAGTAAATAGATATGACTAGTAAATGAGATAGGAAGATACTCATCATTACTAACTTGCAACTGTTTTGACCTATAATAATTAGCAACAACTAAAAGTTAAGAGAAACCTAACATGATATGATTTATATAGCCTAAGAATCTATATACTAAGCCTTATCTTTAAGAACTAATGGTGTTGCAATAAAGGTTGAGGTTGAACTTTGAATGTTATGTATAGAAGAAAGGGCATTGTTGTTCTCCTGTGTTATAAGTATTTGAACTAAAGAGACATATTGGGTGATAAAAACATTGTAACTTATTAATGAAGTTGTGTGTGGAGAAGGGTGATTGGTGGGCTGTTCACGTTTACAAAGATTTATAAGAAGCTTTCTAGAGTAAACATGTGTAGTTTGTGCGTTCTTAAAATTATGTTGATAAGAGAATGAGCCTAAAAAAGTATTTAAAAGACTATATTGGCCTAACTAAAACTAAGCTTAAAACCAAGTTATGTCGAATGAAACATAGGTTGTCCTGGCTAAAAGAAGATTGTCTTACTACTCCAATATCATGGTAAAATTGAGGAATTATAGAAGGTGAATTGTAAGTTGTATCAAACCTATGATAACAGTAGAAAGCCATGTGGTTAGTTTTTCTATAGAGTTAAAAAATTATTCTTCTTGAACTAAAAGCCTTGCCTTTGCCTCTTCTACTAATAAAATTATAAAATGGTTGAGCTACAATTCCATGAGCCTAAGGTGTGTTATGATCAATAATCCTTAACTGTGTATGGCCTATAGGTATGAAGTTAGACAATGTACTTTGATTCTTCACACATCCATTATTATTGGATTGAGAATAAGTAATACATTATTGGTTAGGACTAAATATAGGGCTTGTGCTTGTGGAAGCAATAATTTTTCCTAAACTAGTAGTATTAACTAAACTTTCTTGAAAATCCATAGCTATTATAGAATTTAGCAATTTGATAGCCTTTTCAACTCTTAATTCATGCTATTGTAGCAAGATTTAAGCTTCTTGAGGTGAGGGTGAATCAACATTAGATTTTATTTTGGAAGTTAAGTTAGCTAATACTGTATCATAATCTACTCATGTCTATCTTATATTTAATTAATCAACTCCACATAAGATAATCTATGATGTTATTTCATTTGAAGAACATAGTCACTAATACTAAGATTGTCTTTTTTAGTATTTTATAATGAATTTCTAATATGTAGCATATGTGATCTAGATTTAACAATAAACTTGTTTTCTAGCGTATTCCACATTTTAGAGGAAAACTTGCAATTAGACATTACAATTAACAAATTTTTAGATATTGAACTCATCAAAAACCAATTGACAAACAATTTAACTACATGTTTCCATAAAACATACTCAAGATTGGGTTTCTTAATCACCAATGAAGTTGAATTAGAGTTGTTAACCTCAATTTGGACAAATGGTGTTCGCACCCACAATGAACAAAACTTGTGATTTCTAGAATTGGTAATTAGATTTGATCAACTTAAGTGAGACTGATTGAAGATTGGATGTCATCGTAGACAAAGAAGGGTAATTTGAAATTAGTTCATTCAAAGTTTTAGATGAGGATGGCTTTTGTAGGAAAATAGGCTTGTTATCAATCATGAAATCAATGTTGGTCATTACAACTTTAATACCACGATTTGAATCAACAAATTGAGTTAGGGCAAGTAAAGAGATCAATAGCAATTGAGAAAATAAAAAGAAAAAGATTTGAGATATTTTTTTATTAAATGAAAAATTACAGTCATTTTCACTTTCATATTTTTCAAACTAAACTCTGTTATAGCATATAATAGATACAACTAAGACTTTGATCTATTACTCACCTTAATGATTGTAAAACATAAGTCTAATAAGGAGAATGAAGATAACTTCCCATTATTGTCATAAATGAGAAATAGGAAAATTATTTGTTGAATATTCTGAATAGATTTCTTGCTAAGCAAAGATATTCTCATGGCCTCAAGTTGAATGCTACATGCATTTTATGGTCATTATTTTTGTAGTTGATCGTTGGGTACAATGACTTGGATCTCTAAGGAGCTGCTTCTTCGAGTATATTTCTTGTGGGTTAGAGAATACTATATTACACCTTTAATTATTAGAGAGAATAACTATTTCCCACCCAAACTATGGCAAAATAACAAATTCTCACCATTAAAGTCGAATAATGACATTTTTTCATATTTTTTCAAAAGTCAAACATCAGTTTTAATGATTAAATGACATTTTACTTAGTTTATAAAATATATAAATATTATACCATTACTACGATATACATCCTTAAAGTACAAACATATTGATTTTCTTATACCAACTTTAAAATTTATTACTTTGATCCTTATCTTCAATTTAAAAAAATAAAAACTTTAAACCTAACTTTAACCAGTCTCAAATAAATAATTTTCTTGATTAAAAATGAAATTTGATTAGAATCATGTCAAAGTCCCGTTTGAAATGGTGCAATTATGTTGAAATCATACCATAGTGATTTTGATTGGTATCACACCATTTTAGTTCAATTCTGGCTAAGTTCACATTGTTCTAATGTAATTCCAACTAAAATTACATCAAAATAGCGCAATTCTGATATAGTGTAGTTTTGACTAGAATCACCTCATTTGGAATCACACAAATTTGGTGAATTTTAGTCATCACCAATGGCGTTCTATTATTAGGGATTGTTTTAGGTTTTAAAATTTAATTGTAAAATAGGGTGAAAATTAATTAATAAAGTTTTGTGGTGTAAAATGTTATATATCTTTAATAAATATTAAATTATGAACGGTGTTTTTATCTTTTTAGTATGTCTACCCTAAAAATTAACTAATTTTTCTAACAATGCATGGCGAAAGGTGGAAAAATATCATTTTTTGACTTTGAGGTTAAAAACTTATCATTTTGACATAATTTAGAGGAGAAATAGTCATTCTCCCTTACTGTTATTATGAAATTTTTCTTTGCACCATCTTAGCTAACCTTCAAAGACATCTCTTTCACTTCGGTGTTTTTAAACCTATTTTAATTAGTGTCTTCAATCATAAAATAAGTGATCAAATCTATAAGTAAAAGCTGTTTGTGCTTGTGCTTCAAGTGTTGTTTATAATCCTTACATGATAAAGGCAATTTGTCAATCAATAGTTTGGTGGCAAACTCTTCCTGCAAAATGATATCTTTAGTTTTAAATCATTTCAAGAGCTAGTGATATTCATTAAATTGATATTTGATGTCCTTATCATTAGTCATTTCCTACCTAATAAAGTTCCTAATGACAAATTTTTGCTTGTTGACATCATCAATAGTATAAAAGAGATTCATTGAGTCCATCCTTAATATCCTTGACTTCCTTGTAAGAACAATAAATGTCAAACAATTCATTAGAAATAGTGTTAAGAATTGTGTTTCTACAAACCTTATTAGCATGAACCCAAATTCCTTCAATTTTGTATTAATCATTTTAGGAGTCTACTATTGATAAGGGTAGTAACAACATCATGCATATCCAGTATGGAAAAGCTCCTCTACCATCTTTTTTATTTTTAACCTATAAAAATTTATATTTGAAAGACGTTAAGAAATGGTTTTGCTAACGATATTGGTAGGACAATATCAAATGAGGACACAACAGTCACTTAAGAGCGAAATCAATAGCAACGTTAGCAACAATTTTTTAGCATGAATCCACAAATGAAAAATCCTTTTGATTGTTGGAAATATTGAACAAGAGGTACACATTTAATAGTCTTGAAATTTGGGGAGAAAAATCAAAATAAATTAAATGTAGACCTACAACTTTTTTATTAATTGAGAAAAGATAAACACATAGTACATAAAATAATGAAAAAGTATGCCTTTTATAGGCTTATAAAAATACTCACTATTCTATTTTATCTGAATCACGTTATCCACTCTTCACACATTATGCAAATCAGGAACTTAACATAAAATTAGAAACCTATGACTCTTTATTTAAGCAACTAAACTTAAAATCAAGAAATCATAAACACACAAACTAATAAACCATTTCAACCTAAATAAAGAGACCAATTTGACCTTAATTAATCAATAAATTTGAATTATCATTTAACTCTCCCCCTTGATTCAAATTTGCAAACTCCCATGCGCACTCTAAAATAATCATGCTTGACTAAAGGAAGTGACTTGGTCAAAATATCTGCAACTTGCTTATTTGTACCATATGCCTTCAATGTGAGAATCCCATTTATTACTAGACTTTGCATGAAGTGATAACGGATGTCAATGTGTTTGGTTCTGTTGTGGAAAGTAAGATTCTTTGTCATTGTAATTGTTGCTTTGTTGTCACAAAAGATTTATGTTGCTTAAACTTGCTCTTGATGAAAATCAGAAAGTAATCTCCTTAACCAAACTGCTTGATAAGATGATGAATTTACTATAATATATTTTGTTTCTGAACTTCTTGTTTCTTTGAATTCCAAGAAATTGTTGCAGAACCAGGGTTGAATAAGTTTTTAGAAGTGTTTTTTCTATCATCCAAGCAACTTGCCTAATTATTGTCAGTAAAACTAATTAATCTGAAATCTAATATTTTTGAGCACCAAATTCCAAACTTAATTGTTCTTGCAACATATCTCAAAATTCTCTTGACAGCTCCAAGATGATGCTTTGTTGGATTGTACATAAATTTGAATGTCACACCAATAGAAAATATAATGTCTGACCATGTATGATATAAATAATTTAAACCACCAACAAGACTTCTAAAATAACTTGCATAAACCATTTCAGTATCATCATCAAAATTCAACTTTTCATTCATATTCATGGGTATGATTGTCACTTTACAACTCATCATATTAAATCTTTTAAAAAGATCTATTGCATATTTTCTTTGTGAAATAAAAATTTCATCTTCAACTTGTTTCACTTCAAGACCAAGAAAATAATGTAATAAACCCAAATCGGACATCTCAAATTTTTTCATCATACAGGATTTAAATTCACTCACAATAGACTCATATGATCCCATATATATTATATCATCAACATATAGACAAACTACAAAAAAATTATTTTTACCTTCCTTCTTAAAATAGAGAGTTGACTTATTATCACTTTTTTTAAATCTTTTTTTTTGAAAATAGGAATTAATTTTACTATGCCATACTCGTGGAGTCTGCTTTAATCCATAAGGTGCCTTTCTCAACCTGCAAACTTTATCTTCATTGTCATTAACTATAAAACCTTCATGTTATGAGATATAAAATTTCTCCTCCAATTCACCATTCCAAAAAACATATTTATCAAATTGATAAAAATGTCAATTAAGTTAAGCAGTCAAGACTAGAAAAGTTCTCACTGTTTCAAATCGTGTTATTAGAGAGAAAGTTTCTTCAAAATCGATCCCTTGTTGTTGGGAGTATCCCTTTGCAACTAATTGAACATTTTACTTTTGTATGCTCCCATCTGCATTGTATTTTGTTTGGTACACCATTTGAGCCCAATTACATTGTTTCCTTTAGATAGATTCACCAAATCCCAAGTCTGATTTTTTTCTGAATTGCCAACTTCTTTTCTCTCATCGCATCACATTATTTTTGCTCTTTTACAGCTTCTTCAAAACATACAAGATGAGAGGCAAAAAAGCCAAAAGTGCAGGTTTCATATATCTCTGCTAATGATCTAATATTTCTTGGTAGAGTTTCGCTTGAAGAGCTTGAAAATGAGAAGTCATTGCTACTTGAAGTGGATGAATTGCTGTTATTAGAAGAAGAAATAGAATTTGCTAGTGTTGCATCATTATGTGGGATCACTTCATTTTCTGGAATTTGAACATGTTGTCGTTTGTCTTGACTTAATTTTCATGTTGCATCTTCTTTAAAAACCATATCTCTATTAATAATCAACTTGCCACTAATAGGGTTATAAAACCTAGATGGCTTGGATTGAGAACTATAACCAATCAAAATGCATTTAACAAATTTTTCATCAAGTTTTTGAGATTATGATTTTACCAAAGCATAAGCTACATAACCAAAAACTTTTAAGTGGTTTATCGATGACTTTCTACCTTTCCAAGCCTCATATGGTGTTTGATTCAAGACAACCTTTTGAGGAGAAATGTTGACGATGAACATAGCATTTGCAACAACTTCTCTCTATAATTGATTTGGAAAGATATTTTGCTTTAATCATGCTTCTTGCCATTTCAACTACCGTTTGATTTTTTTGTTCAACAAGACCATTTAGCTCCGATGTGAATAATAAAGTAAGATCCCTGTGAATTTCATTTTCCTCATAAAAACATTAAAAGTCAAATGAACAAAATTCTCCTCCTCTATTTATGCGAAATGTCTTTATGCAATACCCACTCTGCTTTTCAACAAGAATTTTAATTTTTTTGAAATTAGAAAAAACTTCAAATTTATAATTTAGGAAATAAACCCAACTCATACGGCTAAAATCATCTGTAAAAAGCAAAAAATATTGACTATCATCAAAATTCTCAACACTTGCTTTCCATAAACATAACCTTCACAAAACTCAATTGTATCAAGTTCAGGTAGCCCAAAAACCATTCCTTTGTGGCTTAACAACTTCATTAATATTCAAATGATCATAATGCAAATGCCACAATTTTACCTCATTGCATCCTTTAGTAATTAAAACAGATTCTTCAATTATTGAAACTTCAAATGGAGACATTTTATTACTAGCCATTTTAACAGTGGCAATATTTTGTTCTTAATAAAACATGCCCCATTATAAAACAAAATGCAATATCCACTCATTATCAATTGCCCAATACTTAATAAGTTATGAGTCAAACCAGAATCATACAATGGTTTTTCCTTACCATGACTGGTAAAAGAAATTGTACCTTTTCCTTCAACTTGAATCTACTTGTTGTCTTCTAACTTTACTTCTGACTTTTGAGACTTATCGAGCTCCTTGAACAATGATCTTGTACCAGATATATGATTAGAGCACTTACTATCTAAAAACCAAATATCACAAAAGACAACATTATCACAAAAATGAGCCATGAAAAACTTACTTTCATCATTTTTCCGTGCTACAAAACTTCCTTGATTGTTCTCATCTTTTGTTTTAGCCCAACAATCAAATTCCTTGTGGCCAAGCTTCTTACAATAGTGGCACCGAATTAAGCTTTTATTCTTTTTGTTTTCACCATACTATCCTCTGCCTCTGCCACAACCTCGATTGCGAAAACCACCTCTGCCCTATGATTTTCCAACTAAATACGGTGACCTATCTATCTGAGATGACTCCCCCTTTATCTGAAATGGCTTTTCCTCATTCTTTTCATACATTTGGGTCAACCTTTCTTCATGAGCTTGCAAAGAACTCATTAGTTCATCAAAAGAATAATCAAATAAATCATGTGATTCCTCAATTGCAACAACTACATGCTCAAATTTTTTAGTAAGACTTTTCAAAATTTGTTTGGCAACTATTTCATCAGTAATTTTCTCACCATACGACTTCACCTGATTAACAAGAGCAAGAACTTTAGACAAATAATCTTGCCCAAATTCATTATTTTTGAAAAATAAATTTTCAAATTTACAACGGTAAATTTGCAATTTTACTGTAACCACCCTTATTGAACCTTGAAAGTCTTTCTTCAAAATTTTCCAAGCCTTTGTTGAAGCATTAGTTGCTACAATTCTTGAGAAGATTGACTCGTGCACTGCTTGTTGAATGAAAAATAAAGCTTTGGCATCCTTCTTCTTGATTGCTTTTAATCTTTCTTGCTTTGTGTGCAATCAAGCTCTTCCACATTATTGTATCCATATTCAACCAAGTACCACAATTCTTGAGACTTGAATGAAGTCTTTATTTTGATTCTCCAAAGTTCATATTTTCACCATTGAAGATGGGTAATTGGGGTTGTGAGGAGGTTGAAGAATTGTTTACTGTCATTTGGGTCATGTTTTTTATGCCTAATTAAAGAATGTAACCTAGCTTTGATACCAAGAATGTTGAAATTTGGGGAAAAAAGTAAAAATAAATTAAATGCAAATTTTGAAAATTTTTTATTAATTAAGAAAAGGCTAAACACACAATACATAAATTAATGAAAAAGCATGCCTTTTATAGGCCTACAAAAATGCCCACTATCCTGTTTTATCTAAATCACGTAACCCACTCATCGCACATCCTACATATTAGCAACTTAACATAAATCTAGATACACAAGACTCTTTATTTTAGCAACTAGACTTAAAATCAGGAAACCGTAAACACACAAACTAATAAACCATTTCAATCTAAATAGAAAGACCAATTTGATAAATAAATTTGAATTATAATTTAACAAGGAGGAACTTTGACTTGGAGAGGAAATTCGACTTGTATCAATAGAAGCGGGAACCTTGAGTTGGAGCTGAGAGAGTGAAGACATGACCTGTTGGAAGTTGTGTACGACCTAGATATAGAAAACAATGTGAAGCAATAGCTCAAGGCATGAACAATCAGTGTCCTTAAGGGTTTTAATTCTATGAGCTAAAACAATCCCCTAAGAATTCAACAAGCCCCTTTGAAAAGTTTCCAGAAGCATACATGAACATTTGTCATCAAATTAAAAACCAACATTACCAGTAAAACTGAGATTAAAAATGATTATATATAAAAACATACTAGACCCCATATTTCTTTGCATGCGGGCGAGGAGAATCAGGCATTTGACTTGGTTCTTGTAAATGCAACACGAAGTAATTGCTTGAGGCGTAAATAAAATTCAATGTCTTTTAAGGGTTTTTATTCTATAAACTAGAACAATTCCTTAGAATTGCAAATGATGATGTATAAAAACATACTAGACCCTATATTTCTCACGCGTTAGGAGGAAGAGGCGAATCTACTTATTTACACATAAATTAAGCTTTTTCCCAATTATTTACATGTGAGATCAACACCTTCGGCTAACCCTTTACAAACCCACGAAACAATAATGCTTATAAAGGACAAAGAGACTAAGTATCTAAGCAATATAAGATTCAAACCTTTTAGAATACTTCATATATATGAAAATCTTAAATATGTTTAATTATATTTATTGGACAACACACTAATATAAATAGCAAGGGATCGAGAACAGCTCATATTGTTGAGTACTTAATAATGTTTGCTGTTTGCTATTCATAACACATAGATAATTCTTCATCTATACAAGCATCCTCTATATGCAGGTGTCCAGTAATCTGATCCCGTGTTCTCATGATAGATTTTAGGAGTACATGAAACTGGAACTAAGCAAAGTCCCCTGCTCCTTAGATCAATCTTCACATCTCCCTCTTCTTTCCCTCCCCATGGATCCTGAAATAGCCCACCAAATATTACCAATGTATCAAATTATTTTCTAAACTGGCCTGGAAATTCAGTGAGAAATAGTCGTAAACATTGCTCACCTTGTGTGAATTTGACTTCATGTAAGGATTACTCAACAACTGCAAGAGATAAAGTGATAACTTTTACAAATCAACGTTTAAAGGAGATTGCTTCATTCACATATTCATGTTCTAAGTACTAGTATTGCAATATATCAGATCGTTTAGTTCATTGAACAAAAAAAGATAAAGAATTCATCAATGTTCTTCTTATCATTGACATTTACTTAGATAACACGAATCTATGAACAAGAATAGCAAAAACAACAATAACTATAAAAAGATCGAAGATGACAAAAATATATATATTCTATTTATAGTGCAGTGCTGCAAGTTGTATTACCTGCACTTGCTCTTGTAAAGACTTTATATAAATAATTGCTTCGTATAGCACCGAGGCCGTATCAGTCTGAAATTATTCACAACAATTTTATAAACAAAAGTTGGGATATTAAAAAATTTTAAAGAAGAACATAAAGGTTGATAAAGAAGAAAGTAGTCTCAGTGGTCTTTGTATTAACCTTTCCAAAAGGTGACACAATTTGCTGAAGGGCTGTGATCCTGTCTGCAAGCTTGACTTTTGGTGCCTGCACCTATTAAATTAGTATAACGAAGTTTCTATCTAGTAACAAGAAAAGATTTATCTTTATTCTATGCAATATATAAACATTTCTTTTTAACTAAGTACAGATTTATTATGATTTTGCTCTATTTACCTTTACTGATGAAGCTGTAGAACTCTCAGTCTTAGTTTTCTTTAAAACTGCCTCTGAATTTTCTTCAGACCTTTTCTTCTTTCCTTCATTAGTTCCCCTTTCCCTTCCATTGATTTTTGTCTGCTTGTAATTTGTTTAGTAACAAATAAACTAGAATCATATGCAAACAGTAGAATAAGTTATTAAAACGTACCGGGGAAGAAGTTCGCTTCTTACAATCGGATGAATTCAAGGATTTAAAATAGGGTTTAGGAAGATGGATATCAATTAATGGCTTGGTTAATCGACCACTGATAGTTATAGCATCAGCAAAATTTCTGGCATTTGTATAGTACTGAGAATGAGACATTCCATAGTTGTATTTGTTGTCACCTTCCACCATGGAATTAGTGCTGTTGAGTCCAACATAATCTCCGAGGCCACCTGTATTAAAAGTTTTTCGGAAAAAGGATGTGGGTGTGTCACAGTGTTGATGTTTATTATTTTCCACCTTAGAATCATGGCGACCATAATACGATAAAAACCCTGAATTTCTAGTTGTCCCATTTGAGGTAGAATCGGTGAATAACCTTGGTTTCAAATGACAAAAATCAGGCTGAGAATCATATTGATGATCCATCGATGAACTCAAAGAGACATGACATGTTTGAGGATCGAAGTGGCGATTTATTTCTGGGTCTGGTGGAGCGATAGACCAGTGGCTGACCAACTTGGACAACTTATTTAGCCTTTCGTTTTCGGTTGAGCTTTCACCAAAGCCTCCATTTAAGTTCTTGTCAAAATCATTGAAGGATGAGGAATTTGTGAATTCCCAATTGTTGTCCATTTTCTTCAAGTAATCATAGGCAGGTTCGAATATCCCAGTTGATATACTCTTTGACGACAGTGCATCAAGTAAGTTCTCTCCAACATCTTGACTGTTATGCAAATCTTCACTGCTTCCAACACTTCTGCAAAATTAAACCCTGAGTATCAACTTTTCCAAGCTCAAACATGTCGTCAATCGTTTATGAATTTATCCTTTTTTAAAGAACTAGTTGAATAAAAACTGATAAAAAAAATGAATGAAAGTGAAACCCAACTATTGAACCTTCCTCTAATTGTATACCTACCCATTAATAACATAATTTCTCTTCTTTCTCTTGGCCAAAAGAAGACTCATCTTTCTACTCAATATAATTAAAACGTATATACATAAGGGGAGAACAGAAATTATAACATTATTTATACTTCTCAACGTGTAAACTTACGATAATACATGGCTCCAGAGATGGTTATCGTGAGTATGCTCTCCAATCAACTCAGTGGAGGAAGCAGGTTCGTGAACAAGCCTGTGAGAGGAGTCCACAGTAAGTCCAGACTGATTGGAGGCATAGGTAAAAGAGGTAGAGATGGAAACTTCCTCCTCACAAGAGGAGTTTGAATTAAGATTATGTTGGTGCCAGGGGGTGCTGCTGGTATTATTCCATGAAGAAAGAGAAGTTGCATGATGAAGATCCCACCAATTCGGTGGAGAAGGCGAGGTTGTAACAGAGCTCTCAGTGCATTCTTTAGCCATCTGATGATCAGTAATAGCTAGCTAGCTTAGCTTTTCTTTCTTCTCTCTTTTGTTTTGCTTGGGTGGGGAAGTGGGGAATTTAAGGAGGATAATTCATAAATCAATTCATCCGAAGGTGGTGACGTACCTTTGTAGGTTACATGCATTATAGGGGGACAATTAAATATGCAGCCTGAAATTTTCCACTTTGGCCCGTGGGTAATTATTATAATCCAGACTGTCCCACCGAGAGTATTGCTTCTGGTGACCATAGAGTTGTCCCTGGACAAAATTCTTTTGGTTAATATTGTTCAAGGACTTATAACACCCATCTAATTATGTGTATTTAGTTTTAGATGGATATGTCATCCTACAGTTAAATAATTTTAGATTAAATATAAACTATAATATTTATATAATCTTTTCAGTTTTTATTTCTTCAATTTGTTATATATTTAAAATGGAAATTGAAGAAACAAGAACTGGAAGAGGAAATTGCTACAAACCCTCCGACTGTGACAAGAGCCTGACTCTGTGGTTTCTAAGAAAATTTACGGTCAGTTAATGTTAGAAAAGAAAATATTTGCAGTGGAATGATAGCACAGTTTCTGATAGCTAGGAGTGTTCCTTCCTATTACAAGCAGTGCCAATCTTAAAATTATAACCATGTCGGGGTAGGTAGCAACGAATAGCAGCAGCCAATCTTATTCCCCATTTTCTTCCCAACTCATTTCCTTGAATTCATTTCTCATATCATTGAACCTAGGATAAGTAATGACATTTGCCTGTACATAGGATTGGATTTGAACTGAGTTGAGCTTGAACTCGGCTCAGTTTGCATATAGTAGAGTTTAAGTTTGAGTTTGAGCTTGTGGAAACTAAGTTAGAACTCGACTCAAATTTAGTTCGGTTTGTTTCAAGCTCTAACTTTTAACTAATTCGTTATTAAAATGACGTCATTTTAATACATATTGATTAAAATGATATCGTTTTGTATCAAAATTTTTAATTCACAAATTTGATGAATAGCTCAAGCTCGAATTTGTAAAGAACTGGTTCATTTCAAACTCATTCGAATTGAGCTTGAATGAACTCGGTTCAAATCCAGTCCTACCAGTACATTATCATTTGATCACCCATGTAATATGAGATTGGTTTGATATCGGCTAAAAAAATTATATTTAATTCCTTTAATTTTCAAAAAATTATTTTAATCTTACTATTTATATATTTATTAATTATCTCATATATTTAACAATAAAAAATAAAATTTTAAAAATACAAATATAAAATTTACTATTTTTTAGGGACTCACTGACAGTTTATGTAAACTGAATTGTGAGCTCACAAACTTATTGAATCAATCAACATCAAACTTTGATTCAACTAAAGATCTAAATTTAAGTAACCCAAACTTAAACTAAGCTGGAGATAAGCTGAGCTGTGAATTGCGAGCTTCTCCTTAGCCTCAGGGCATGTTCGTAGCCAAGTTCTGGTTAATTAAGGGTTTAATATTTTTTCTTTAGTTTCTCGATACCATGGCCACCATCCGTCGATAATTGCTCTTGGGGGAAAGCAGATTGTTTATTTCAAAGCATTTAAATAAACACAAATGAAATTCCTGATTATTATTTTTTTTAGTAAGTATTTCTGATTATTACTTAGATATATAGTAAAATTGAATGGAATAATGAAGAGATCTTGATCTGAATTCGGTGTAATATTTAAATGCAAATATTCACATTTTGAGGATTTCTAAATACTACATGATGATTCATGCATTTTACATTGGTTGTACAAAGGGATCAACTGTATGTCAATTCATCTATACCAAGGGTTTTTTCTGAGTCATTAATTTTTATTATTCTTATGTGTGTAGTACAGAAATTATATAATTAAATTAAATTTTATTTTTAATTTAAAATAATTTATTTATATAATAATGTATTATTTATATATTTAATTATGTATTTAAAAATTTAAACATATAAGTTTATAGGTAAGAATAGCCGAGGATTGAAAAAAAAAAAAAACTAAGAGGAAACCGGAGAGGAGCAAAGATTAACCACAGACAATAGAATCAACGAGACAATTTACATAGTTACGGCTTGGGACGTATAAAATTTGTCTTTTCCTTTGTGTCCATTGCACGTTAATGCGTGTATTTTCTTTTATTAAATATGTTTCAACAATAATATGATTAAAAAAGAATGCAATAATTTGAAAATGATGTGAACAAAGGAATAGAGAATTGGAATAGCACAAGCTTACGGTCTATTAATTTAGTCTTTACAGTGACTTCTGTTAGAAATTTTCATGGCCTGAAATAACATTGATTATAATTTTTATTTAATAAAATTAGATAATTATATAGTAGGATAAAAGTTTACAGATAGGTTTCGTGTGATTAATAAAGATAAATTCAAAATACTTTACAGTTTACGATTTGAGTAAATATTTCAATGTAAAATTTAAAGTTTATTAGACATTTAAAAGTTCCAAATTCCAATAACCTATACTGTATTAGTTAAGTGTACTGTCTGAAACCCTAATACAACATTGTAACCCCATTGAAAATCTTCATTGAGGAAGGTTTTATAGGAGAAATACCTTGACTCATTTAGAGAATTTTCAAGAGTTTTCAAGAGCTCTCAAGAAATTCAAAAGCATAACTCATTCAAGTTTTTTTTATAACATATTTTAATTTTGTATTCAATTATTCATTATTCTATACAATGTGTGAATACAATTGAATTGTAGATTATGTATTACATTTTCTTCAACAAAGAGCATTGGGCTTAACAAGTTCTAGAATGACCTTTAACTATTGTAGAAAGTTACTGTAACACCCTTAGATACGCTCCAAGGACATTTGAGTTATTTCTTTTGTTCAATATTTGAATGTGAATTGAAAATAACCAAGAATGGAATAAGAATATGATTTTTGGCTTGATGAACAATTGTGCTTGAAGGGTGCATGCCCATTCATCAACCCTCCATATGGGCATAATGAGTTAATTGCCACGTTGGCAAATTAAATAGATGCATGACCATAATGACCATTTAAACAAGAGTTTTCTATAAGGATGTTGCTCTATGATTGTTGAGATTACCTTACATTTGATTTTATTAGATAACCCTAAAAAGGAGAGAATCTTGGAGAGAAAAGAGGCTTTGATGACCATGGTGAGGAGTTCTGGCAGACTTGAAGTGATTCTGATGATCAAAAGAGGAAGAAAAGATCTTGCACAAAAAAGTCTCTTGTTTGGTGTCAAGGTAAGTGGGAGTTAATCTATATTCGTTGTTTCTTAAATAATTGATGATTTTGAAAATGTTTATATAATTAGCGACATGCTATAAGTAGAAGTGTTAACGAATTCTTGAATGTGTGCATGTTGTAGTTAAGAATGATGTTATTCTAATGAATTTGTTCTTGCTCAATAGGTTATATGATATGTTGTATTGAGTATTCTTATAAAGGTGTAATCTATCGAAAATCATGAATATGATATGAATGCTATGTTTTAGAATATAAAGATTCTCTAATGAATTGGATGAAGTTGATCTTGGCATGAAAATTAGGTAATAGGCAAACAATAAATTCTTTGGTCATTACATTGTTAGTTTAAAGGTGCATTAAGGCCTAATACTATAGGTATGCTTGAGTAAATTAGTGTGTGATTGAATGGATTTGTTTTTTAGTGAAAAACATGACCAAATTGGCATGAAATTCATACCCAAAATGTCATGCACGATCGTGCTAGGGTTAAACACGACTTTGCATAGACATAAAATTATATGATATTGAAAAGGTGTATGTTTATGCATGATAACGTGCACGCTTGTACACTAATTCCTAGAAACCTAGTATCACCAATGGATGAATATGTGATGGATCCATATGATCATTCATAACCTAAGTGAGAGATAAAGGACATCATGTATGCTTGTGCATGAATGAGATGCATGATCGTGCATGCATGGAAAAATTATGATAGTACCCTTAGGGTCAATACAAAGAAGAAAGGATGAAGGTGAATAATGTAATGAAAATGCATGGTCGTGCACTCAAAAGAGGCATGCCAATACACTAAAGTAAATATGCATGTATGTGCATGACTATAAAGTTATAGATTACTTGAAGATTTATGACTATGAGGCTTATATTAAAAAAATTAACTTTGAATAAATTGAGCACTAAATTTAAAAAAGTGCGTCTTTTAGGGTACGTAAAAGAAACTAAGGGATACCACTTCTACCACTCAAATGAGCAAAAAATATTTATTGTCCAAAATAATGTTTTTCTTTAAGAAGAGTTCATTCTCAAGGGAACTAGTGAGAGGAATGTAGAACTTGATGAAGTTTTAGTACCACAAGATACCAGATATGTTGGACAAGATGATATGCTATCATAGATGATTGAACATAATGAAGAGGTTACTTTACTAAATGAATTGACTTAACGCACATAAGGGTGTAGGTTAAGTCAAGTATACCACAAGTCAAGTACAACACATTGATGTACTAGTCATTCATGATGATGAGCTGACAACCTACATTAAAGCTATTTTGAGTCTAAACTTTAAGAAATGGCTTGATGCTATAAAATCTGATATAGACTTTATGTACTAGAACTAGGTATAGACTCTGGTGGATGTAACTAAAAGTGTAAGACCTATAGAGTGCAAATGGATTTTTAAAAGAAAATTGATATGGAAAGTAATGTGTATACCTGTAAAGCATGGTTGGTAGCCAAAGGTTTCACTTAGAAGCACGACATTGTTTATGATGAAACCTTTTCATTGGTTATAATGCTTAAGTTTATCAAGATTATGCTTGTTATAATTGCATATCATAAGTATAAAGTTTGACAGATGGATATCAAGTTTACCTTATTGAATGGTAACCTTGTAGAGAATGTGTATATGATATAACCTAATGGTTTCATTCTTAATGGAAGGACAGATAAGATATGTAAGCTACAAAAGTATATCTATAGACTTAAACAAACTTCAAAGAGCTAGAATATTCGTTTTGATCAAAATATATGTGAGTTTGACTTTATAAAAATGAAGCTAAACCATGTGTCTATGAGAAGGTCAAATGAGAGCATTGTTGCATTTTTGATATTGTATGTGAATGACATATTGATTATTAGAAATGAAATACCGAACATGAAATCGATAAAGACTTTGTTATCTAAGTGTTTTTTCATAAAGACTTAGGAGAAGTGGCTTATATCTTTGACATTAAGATTTACTGTGATAGATCACATAGGTTGCTTGACTTAAGTCAAAATACTACATAAATAAGATATTGACTAGGTTCAATATAGAAAATTCCAAGAAAATATTCTTACCCATGTCTAGTGGTGTATGTGTCTCAAAGGAGATGTGTCTTTAGACATAATTTAAGAGAGACAAGATAAGTCAAATCCCATATGCATCTGTTATAGGATTTATCATGTATGTTATGTTATGCATAAGGATTGATGTCTTATATACCTTGAGTATTTATAGTAGATATGAATCTAAACCAAGTGAATGACACTAGAAAGCTATTAAAAATATCCTCAAGTACTTGAGAAGGACTAAGGATACTTTTTTGGTTTATGAAGGAAAGACTTAGCTTACTATATGAGGATGTAATGATGCTAGTTTTTAGATTGATTGAGATGACTTCAAATTCTAATCAGGATTTGTCATTTATTTGAATAGTGGTGTAGTTAGCTAAAAACTCTCAAAGCAAAATACAATTACTGATTTTACAATAGAGTTTGAGTGCACTGCCCTCTCTAATAAAAGAAATTGTTTAAATCAAGAAGTTCATTACAAAACATGGAGTGATTCCTAGTATTTTTGAGTCAACTGAGTGCTATTGTGACAACTATAGAGCCATTGCTTAGGTAAAGGAACCAAAGTCTCACTAGTGGTCTAAACACATACTTAGATGATATCACATAATTTAAAAGAGCATTTAGCATAGAGACATATAGATCATAAGGGTTAAAATAAATGACAATTTGGTAGACTCACTGAATAAACCTTTGGCTTAGTAAAAGCATGATAGACATATAGTCATATATAACATTAGATATATGAGTGATTGGCTATAATGGAAATGAGAGATTGTTAAGGTAATGCCTTAAAGCCAATTGGTTTAGGCGTTTGTAATGATGTAATTTATATATTTATCAATAAAAGGTTTTTTATTATTCATGCATATATATGCAAAACATAATGTATTAGTAAGAACAATATGTCTTTAGAATGGTAGAATCATGACAAGGAGATCAAATGACTAATTATAGGAACCTTATGACACATTACATGACCATTCTAGAAGTGTCCATAATTTCAATATTATTATGACCAAAGACATGATTAACAATGATGAGATTATCATAGTGTTAAGCGACTCTACCAAGAGGTGGTGACAGTTCTCATATATCAAAGCTGTTAGTTGATAATAGAGATAAATCCTCTAACTCACGAGTACATATGGTTCTTAAACTTGAGGTTGTTAGACCTTCTTTTACAAAGATTGGTATGATTCAACACCATCCAACGTGTCATCGTAAAAAAGGTACCATAAAGATAGTGACTAATCATATTGACATCTATATGCAAGCTATGATGGATCAATAAATGATTCATCACTTACCAAGCATAAGAGGTGATATCTCGTATGAGAATATTAAAAGACATAATAACCATTCTAATCTATAGACATAATGGGATTGGGTTGTAACTTGGTTCAAGTTATTCGATTATTGATGTGTATCAATTCATATCAAAAAGTTATTGAGATAAACATGCATCTGTGTCTTAACCTCGAGAGAAATTGATTGACGAAGGGATTGAATTGTGCATAACCCTATAGTTGGCAAAATAAATAGTAGTTTATTGACACTCTATCAATTGGGTGGCCATCATGCTTAACTAGAGGCCAATCTTGTTTTATGTTTAAATTCGGCCCCGATTTGAATACTACTAGTTCGATAAAGATCTTATAGGTCACATACATATAAGAGTTGATCTAGACTTTAAAACGTTGGATTATATAGTGATAATCCTAATGAATATGGAATGGTGTGGATTTTGGAACAAATTAGGCTTATCCAAAAAGATTGAATCAACCTGGTTTAACTTTACTAAATTGGGAATAAGCAGTCGTGTGACACAAATAACTATTTCCATTTGGTGAAAATGCACAACTGTGTATGTGATTAATGCACTGTCATGTGTGGTGTTTTATGTTTAAAGAAACATGATTAAAGAATTCAAAAGCATTCATTACAAACCCTAATTATTATGCGTGACTCCCAATACACATATACATTATACATAGAGCTCTAGCTGCCTTTTGTGCATAGTAAGACATCTCTAAGTCAGTGTATTGCATGGATACCATGGTGCCATCTCGTTTATGGGTTGGATAACAATCTTAAAACACCCTATAGATGTTTTATGGCATGTTCAAATAAAATACTCCTTGTAACATGATCCTACTAAGGTTTTTCAGGTTTGTATGTTGTTTTAATTAGATTTTTGAATTTTTTTTTACTGCCTAACTAATATCTAATAACCTAAATCCTAAAAGTAGCCACTGAACTATGTGTAATGTGGTAGTGAAAACATTAGAGCTAGTTTGTGTGACATTGATACTTGTGTAATTCATTATGCACTATATATTGGGCGTCTTAACATTTGGAATGCTTGTGCATGCATTTGATGTTGCATATCTTAGCATCTAAGATGTTTATGTAGTAAAGAGAAGCCCAAGTTTGACTCGTCGTGAGATAAGGTATTCTTAGTTTGAAGCCCAACAAACAAGTGTACTAAGGGCATTTTAATGATAAACATTTAGGATGTCATATGCTTTTACTAAATGCTTGGGATATTGATATATGTCATTTGACAATTGTCATTTGAGATAAGACCACCAATGTAAATATGATAATAAGTGCTAGAATAGTTTGGATAGTTATTTAAGATGTTGGAAAAACTTTTGAGAGTACCATATTATACTAAAGATTGTAACATATTGGTTATTATTGATGTTATGTGTAAGGTGTTGAGAGGTCATTTACTTACTGATTGTTTTCACTCACCGTGTCCCTTGTTATGGTTTTGCAAGTCAGTATTTATCTATATCAGTGGGGAGGTAAGAGAGTCAGTAGGTCAACTCAGGACGTTACATAAAACAAAAGACATTTCGATCATTTGGGCATTTAAACCTTTATTATGTTTTTATTGAGTTAAGACTCATGTTTATGCAGCATTGGTTATGAATTTGTGGATTTCAGATACATTGGTGCTTATGGATAAATACTATGGACTATTTATGTTATAAGTGTGTTTTATCCAAAATACATTAACATCTTTTTTGGAAATGACATGTGCTTAAGTGTTGTCATGGTTTTAATTTCGTTGATGGTTAGGGAAAGTTTAAGTTTGCACATTTCTTCGAGTCTATATTTTGGGTAGGGATATGAATCTAGAGAGATGTATTACAAGATTTTTCTCATCTCTTTTTGCTCTTGAGAAGTCTTGGTATAACACCTATAGGTACACTTTAATGTCATTTTAGTCAATTTATTTGTTGGATATTTGATTATACATTTAAATTGGCTAGGCATGGATAAGAATATGAAAAATTGGCTTTATGAATGATTGTACATAGAGAGTGCACACTTGTTTACTAGCTCCCTCATGGGTAAGATAGATTATGTGACATATCAAAGAGTTTAGAATGTATGCATGATCGTGCATCATTTGGGTGCACGACCCTAACAATCGTTAAGATTTCATAAAAAGACATGATGATTGTATTTTTGACCTTATCCTAAATTTTAATAATATCAAATTGAACAAAAATCTTATAAGTTCTTAGATATTTTTGATGATTAGAGGGAGTCTTTTGGCAAGTTTGAGTAAACTCTGACGAAAGAAGAAAGGTTATAGTGAATCAAAAAAATGTGATCTATAACAAATTCTTCTTGGTAGATAAGACGTAAGGGAAACTATCTTGACTCTGATGATTGTTTTGGAATAAATTATCTTTTATGAATGATCTTGTGATGCGATTGTCATTTAAGAATTATAAGAATCAGATTCTTATAAGGTATTAATGATGATTATTTATTATTATTTATATAACTATATTAGTGTTGTATGTGGATTTTGGCACTATTAGAATGCATGAAAATGATGTGTTTAATGTAAGAATATGTTAGATGGTAGTAAGAATGATTGTCATGTTGTAATTATGGAAATATATCTTTTGAATATGATGGTAGTGTTATTCACTTCTCTTTGGAATTATTGGCTTAATTATTTTGCCATTATAGGATGGAAAATGAATTAAAATATATTAAAATGATAGTAGAATGGTTTTGTTAGTGTTATGATTGGAAAAACATAGCCAAGATGGCCTAAACTAGAATTCTAGGATGTGATAAATTGTTGTCCCAAGGACAAGCACGATCGTGCATCCATTCAGAATAAAGGAAAATGAATGGGTATACATCCGTGCAGAAGGCATTGTATGACCTTACAATGTTTAGGTTAGAGAGTCGATTATTGATTGATGAACATACATATGACTCGTACACTTGTCCATGACCTATAATGTAAGATAAGTGTGTGATGAATGCAATTGTAGAAAAAGTGCACAATAATACATACTGGGAAAAGATGAGAATAATCCCTTAAAATATGAACAACTATAAAGAAAAGAAACTTATTGTGAAGATGATATGCATGATCACGCATGCAAATGCATGACTGTACATTATTGAATGCATGAACAACTGTAATAAAGTGGTCATGAATATTCATGTAAAGAGTACATGTACACCCGTACAAGGTCAAATGCATGATAAGAACTTGAATGCCCATTTAAGATCATTAGGCAATCATGCATAAATATGTTCCAATTAATTTGAGGAATGTTTAAAGGTACATTGAAGTATCGAGATATGACTAAGAGAGAGAATAAGAATGAGCATGAATATTATAGAAATATACACTAGATGAAAGCTAGATAGAGTCTCGAAACGAAATGATTCATGGGTTTAGAAGAAAAAACTTAGAAAACATATCATTAAGATAAGAGATATCATAAGATAAATATAACTTATGATTCTGGGTGATTTGGTCATGATTAGGGATATGTAGATCTTGTTGAACATAGGTGAGGCCTATATACCCTAAAAGTGCATATGAGCAAAAAAGAATTCTCATAATTTATGAAATGCGATGCCGCTAACTAAAATATGGAATATGAGATATATTAATGAGAAATTTGTTACGAGAAGATATCTATGAAATAAGGTTGTACCCATAGATAAAGTGATGGGAGTATATATCGATTATCGTCCACTAATGTATATGTCAAGACTGAGGGTTTGCTGATTGGCTTAAGACATGTTAGGACATATGTAGTCCATCCATTGGTGTCCATAATATGATTTTCTAAGACTATGAGTTTATAGATTATCAACAATAATAGAAGGACCATTATATTGATAGCCTTAGAGATTAGTCATATGGTGAAGTTGTCAAATCTATACTTTGGTCTAGTTTAATTGACATAGATTGATGGTTGAACCTGTTTTTACCTTAGATGAAAATAGATATCAGGGTTGGTACCTTAGAGCCATTTCTTATCACTATACAAGTTCATTAATAAAGCTCATAGCTGTAATTTCTTATAACTTTCTTTTATTCATGAAAGCATATATATGCCAAAAAAAATGTCTAGTTAAACCATGATGAAAGGATCAATGCATGACACCTGATTATAAGAACCTTATGTGCTCATTAAGTTATCATTCTTAAAATGTTTGTAGCTCTAATATTACCATGGCCAAGGACACAAGTAATGGTGATGAAGTTATCATAGTGTTGAATGATCCCATCGAAAGATGGTGATAGTCTTTATGTGTCAATGTTTTTTGTTGACAACTTACTATAACACAAATTTTTACTTTATAGATGTGTTCACTGGATAAACCTACTAAAGAGATTTTATATAGATGGTTACTCTAGTGTCTATAGAACATATCTTTTTAGTAAACAAGAGTACATGTGATCCTTAGACTTAAGGTCACTAGATCGTTTTGTATAAAGATCAATATGGTATGACACCAACTTAACGTAGTCTGATTAAATAATTAGTATAAAAGTGGCGATTGACTATCGAGATAGGTATGAAGGTTATAGTGGATTAAAAAAGGATTAATTAATTTTAAATAGGGGACTTGATATCTTAATTAAGGTCTTTGAATAAATGACAATAACTAATTAAATTTGTAGCCATGGTAAGATTGAGTTGGTGCTTAATCAAATACCATATGATATCTAACAAAAGTGAGTCTATGTAAATCAAGGATTCTTAAAGGACACACTTAATCTATATCTCATTCTCGAAGAGATATCGTATAACGAAATGATCAAATTATACAAGTAACTATATCATTAACAAATTAAGAAGTCAAATGTTAATATTCCTTTGATCATGTGGCTATGATGCCTCCCTGAAGGCTAATCTTGGTATATGTTTGGACAGATTTCAGGTTAAAAGATTGATATAAATTTGGTCACTATTGACCTAACAGAGAGCCTATAGGTTACACACAAAAGAACTTGATTAAACTTTGGAGGCATAGGATTATCTAATTTAAATCTAGTCTATAATTTGGATAGAGAGTTTCAAGTCTCAAAAGGTCTTTAGACCTAAAGTGTATTTTATAGCATCTAAAGACCAAACATAATAATCCTATAGTGTTTGATTGTATATGAAATTGTGTTAAATAGGGATCCATTTGGATAAAATAAACATGATTTTGACTTTTCTTTGACCATGCACAATTATGCATGCTTTATGAACAACTATGCATGGCAAGTGGATAAAGATACTTTGTTATCCTTATCTATACTTGAAAATCTGGATAAATCATAGATTGTACAAGATAAAGATAAGGGATACATGGTACGATGAATGGTCATGCATGACATCTATAAATATAGACATGATTTCACTTCTTTGTTTTCATTATTCATATACATATGCACATTCATGCATCAAACACTTCTCATTGTGCATTATGTCTTAGTAGACCTCTATGCACTATTTTGACTTTTGTTTGGTTCATGTTTCATGTGAATAACGAGGTGCAGCCTACACTTGGCTTGAACACGATTTCAATACTTTTCTAAAGACTGTGAAAGATGAAACAACTACCAACGCAGACATAATTTCTATAAACACCCTATAAGTGTTTATATGTATGTTACGATTTAATTATGCTAGGAGGGAGATTCAAGTTGGGTTATATGTGATGTTTGTTTGTTTATTAAAAAAAATTAACGATTATACAACTCGAAGGCCACAAATCCTTACAATAGATAGTATTTACATGCTAGCATTCCAGGTCATCTGAAGTAGGGTAAAAAAACAACTTAGATGACGAGAAAAAGATTAATAATAGTATATGAGATAAAGTATGAGAATGGTAATAGTATAATTGAATATTGTAGAATGAATACTTTTGTTTTTTGGGTGTTTTATCACTTATCACTTTCTCTTGATTTTTTAGGTGAGAGATGATGATGTGGTAGTGATGAGGCGACTATTCAGTGAAGGAATGACATAACGGTAGACTTTTATGGATTAGCGTTGTTATTATGTATTTGTTTACATTGGATGTTATATTGATTTGATGTTGATTTTGTACAAAACATACTATGATGTTTTCCTTGACACTTAGGATAAAGTTTTTTTATGAGTTATTTATTTTGAGGGCATGTTAGTGATTTATGTATTATTGAATGTTTTATTACTTTGATCCACTTTTAAGTTAAGAATAAGTTGCATTTTACTTTGGAAGATAAGAATTTCAGAGTAAGGTGTTGCACTTGGAAGATTATTCTTGAGAAATTTTAACTCCATGTTAAAAAGGAGTAAATCCGAGCCAAGCATATGCTCTTGGAACTTTGTATTGCAAATCTAGTAAGTATTTGTTATATGTTTGAAGTTTGAGACAAAGTTAGTTTCCTATGCTTTTGACTTATAGTTGAATCCCTAAAGTACAACTAGCCTATTCTAAATTTTTCATTTGGAAATGCTAACTAGCAAACCTTTGTCGATGTTAACATTTCTACATCATTCCCAATGAGTAGAATGTCATTCATAGAGAAAGCTAAAAAAATAACCATCAAGTCTTAAATCCTCTTATATAAATAAGATTCTTTTATTAATCATAAGTTTTGTAGAAAACTTATGATTAAACTTTTAGTTATAAGACCTAAATGTTTGTTTAAGTCCATAAATGGATTTCAATAGCTACAAAATTTTCCTTTTAGGCTTATCTTTATAAAACCTTGGGGATGCTTTATGTTGATGGTTTAATCTAAACTGTTATTTAAAAATGTAGTCTTGATGTCCATTTGTCATATCTCATAATCATGAATAGTTATGGATAAGAGAATGCAGATTGACTTAACATGACTGCAGGTTAGAAAGTTTCCTTATGTTCAACCCCATTTATCTTGGTATAACCCCTTGTCACTAACTTTGCTTTGAAGGTCTCTACCTCTATATTAATTCATATTTTTTCTCTTATATTCCTATTTACATCTAATGAGTTTAATGTTTTCTAATACATCAACAAGTTCACAAACAAAATTAGAGTACAAATATTTTATTTTTGATCATTTAAATTTCTCTTGTAGTTTTAAATTTCTTCAATGAGCCACTTTCAAAGCTAGCTTTTGTTAAAGGTTCTCAGTATAGAATATTATCAATTTGTTTTATTATGTGACTCTATTTCTTTAGATTCAAGCCTTTAATTTGACATAACTAAAAATTCAAAAAGGGTCAAAATTACAACAATTATATAAATTAAAATTTAATACATATAACACACTTATATATATTTTATAATATTCAATAACATCAACAAATATATGAGTTTACTCATATGATTTTCTATTGGAAGATTTCCTATTCATATGCTAATATTAATTATAGTTTGGTTTAATAAAATATGCAAAATTATAATTCAATGAGAAGTTACTGAGTTTAATGTGATCATTAAAAAAAATAATACACCTTTTACATAGTGGTTTAGTTTGATGGTAACAGTGTATGCCTATTGGGTTTTACTAGTACCATGATAGGTGAAACTAGTAAGGCATCACTATTAAGGTTAGGTCTTTTCTCCAAAACATATTTAAAGCTATGTGTTGTTATTGAACCTATTATTATCTCAATAAAGGTATAGAAATACGAAGCCTTTAAAATTTGTTATCCTTGCAACTTATGATTTTGTTATAACTTAGAGAGAAAAGTTTTTTAATGGAGTTGGTGATATATGTTGGCAACATGTGTGTGTGCCTATATATATATATATATATATATATATATATAAATGCCCTTAGAGTTATGGAACCATGATAAAGAGATCGAAGTGTATCTTGATCGTAAAGAAGCCATTCATACATTAAGTGGTTACATAAGAAACGTTTGTATCCCTAATATTATCATCACCAAAGGCATAAATAATATGATAAGTTTATCATCATATTGAAAAACCCTATTGAGAAATAGTGATTGATTTCATGTTGTGATAACCTGGTGTAATATATAGGTGTATGTTGTCTATATGTTCATTGGATTAACAGAGGATTCTATATAAATAGTAACCATAGTGTCTATGAAATAGATCCTCTAATGGATGGAAGTGCATGTGATCCTTAGACTTGAGATCATTGCAACGTTTTATATACCAATTGACCTGGTTTGACAGTAGCCTAACATAACATTTTTATTAGGGCTATCAAGATGATAATCTTTGGCTATATAAAGAAGTGTATCAGAGCCATGCTGGATTGATATGGGAATAGGTTGTTCCCCAATCCATTATAAGTATGATGGTTGCTTGACTAAACCAAACACTAACATCATGAATGATCTATGGTAAACACTACTTATGTGTCTTAACCTTGATAAAATGCCAGTTAACGAAAAGTAAGATGATTGCACATTATAGTACCACTGGTAGGTTCACATATTTCACAAAATCTTCGTTATTTGAGTTATCATGATATCTTGTTAGAGACCATTCTTAGCCTATGTTAGAGGGATGATTGATTTTTATAATAGTCATGATTTTATTCACTGTCAACATGACAAACAACTTATTGTTCACACATAATAAGGGTTTACTCCAGGGTCTAAAAAATATGTAAGGGAATTGGAATTAATTCATGGGAGAAAATGGTTGTTCAATATCAAGGAACAATTGTCCTTGATTTCGAGGATCAAATGAAAGGTTGATTGAGCATCGCATTGTTTAGCATATAAATAATACAATACTTTTGCGCTAGTTGTATTATTGTTGACATATACAATATACATAATGCATTTTTCTTTGGAAAAACTCCCTCTAACATATGTCGATCTACCTTAGTGGATTGCTAGCACCATCTAAGTGTTTCCATGCCTTCTCTATTGTTTCTACAGTGGACCTGGGTGCTTTGTATGGATGAATGGAGGCCATTCTCACCTTTAATTGGACTGTGGAAGGACTTTATTAGAGAGATCACGAAGAGTAGGAGCCAACAATGTAAGTGTGTTTATTTAACCTTTCTTAGTTTTAATTTTGGATATTATTCATACCAATATCATTAGGTTAGGGTTTTTATGCAAGTGAATAAAATTTTAAATTTCTATTGCTTGATCTAATGATTTTTTATATAAAATACCTATACTATTATCAATTGAAAGTTGTCATAGAATGAAAGTTTATGTAAAGGATGAGTTCGTCCAAGGATTTAATTTTCCAAGGTTTCACCTTGCGTTTCAAAGTTTTGCATTAGGCTAAAAGACTTATTCTCACCCAAGGTTTGGGTTATCCTCAAACTCTCACCAGTAAAAATTTAAAAATCCAAAACCCATATTTCTATTAAAATTATCTGTTAGAGTTAAGAGTAAAACTGTCATTTAATAAAAAATATTAAAAAACTAAAATTTTATCTCATTTCCTCTCTTAGTTTGAAAAACTAACAATTTTCTCTTATCCAAAAATTCTAAAAGTTCACTTTTCCCTTCAGGTTTTTTTCTTCTTTCTCCGACAATTGGAATCTAATTGGCTGACTTCATCTTCTCACCAATGCATTGGTCGACTCTTTCTCTCTCTCTCCGTCTTCAGTTTCCTTCCGACAAAACCGAATGATGTTCGGTTACTCTTCCTCCAAACAAAGATGAAGACAAAGTCGACACTCTTCCCCCAAACGTCTTCTCTTCGTTCGAATCAGGAGTGATGGTTCATTTGCTCTTCGGTTTTAGCTTCAATTGATTTCAGTGGGAGAAAACGTCTGAATTAGGAGTGATGTATCCAAATCAAAAGCAGATAGGTGTTGTTTGGTTTTGACTAATTTCGACATAATGAAACCAAAGATCGAGAGAGAGAGTGTCAACCAATGCTTGGGTGGGAAGACGAAGTTACTCGGTTGGATTCCAGTTGTCAGAGAAAGAAGAAAAAACTTTAAAGGAAGAAATGAACTTTTCAAACTTTTTGATGGGTGTAAGTTGTTATGTTTTTAAACTAAAGGAGAAAATGAGATAAAATTTTAGTTTTTTAATATATTTTGTTAAATAATGATTTTATCCGTAACCCTAATAGAGAATTTTAATAGAAAGATAGATATTTAGATTTTAAAAACTTTACATTTGAGAGTTTAAAAATACACCAAACTAAAGGTGGAAATAATCTTTTGGCCTAAATATGATCATGTTTAATTGAAGGAAAAGGCACCAGTTTGGCATTTTTAGTTTAGAAGTCAAAAGCGGGTTATATGACCCGGTTACCGATCCAAGTGGAGGTTAAAGACAACATTCAAACCTTTAGATGCAAGCCCACACGCAGGTTGTGGCGCATGGGGAGCTCCGTTTGGATTCACCCAAATCCAACAATTTTTTTTTTTTAATATTTTGTCTAAAATTAATGATGCAGTTCTGGATTTTTTAAAATTACGAAAAAGTATTGAAAAATTTATTTGATATGATGGACTGTTTGTTTAATATTTCGTATTCTGTTATAAATAAATTCATAAAAAATGTTATTGTTGATTGAATGTAGACGAACTGTACTCTCCCTGGATCATGATTTAGAATTTATAATCTCAATTTTAGCATACATAGCTTACCATGTGTTAAATATTATTTAAAAAATTTAGGGAAAATTATTGTTTCAAAGATAATTTTGAATTGTATCTAGAGATGTCAATGGGTGGGGCTGGGCCAGCTCCGGCTCGGCCCATTGGGTTAATGGATCGGGCCCGAGGCCCAAACAATAATGGGCCTTCAGGTCAGCCTGTTAAAATATAAAGGTCTAAAACCCGACCCATATAGTAACGGGCTTTAAATGGGCCGGGCCAAGCTTTATTTGGGCTGGGTCAGGTCAGGCCTTAATCGGCCGGCCCGGCCCATTTAATCAATATTTTTAAAAAAATTTTAATTAAAATTTTTAAACACAAATTATTTTTTAATTATTAAAACGAGGACAGTACCCTAAATATTTTATTTATAATCTCTCACTTGTGACAGAGGAATACCGTGGTTACATGATGAAAAATATTATAAATTATTAATGTAGTATAAATAAATTAATTTACATGCTGTATAAATTACAAAACATAAATAAACTATATCTACTATATAACATTTATCTACTCATCTTCTATATCCAAATCTCCGAATTCTTCAAAGATATCTTCTGCCACACGATTCTGTAATTTAAAATCAGCCTTGACCCAATCTTTTATGCACATTATCGCTGCGACCATATTTGGATGTAAATTGAATCGTCTATCATCCAGCACGTATTCCCCTGCACTAAAAGCGAATTCCGATGCTACAGTTAACACTGGAGGTATTAGTAGATCTCGAGTCATGGCTGCAAGCACAGGAAAAGTTTCTGCCTTATCTTTCCACCATGCCAAAACATCTAGTTTTTTAACATTATATATTTGAACAATTTCAAGATAATGGTCAATATTGATATAATTATAAAATTGACAATAATTTGTACTTTGACTAGCAGTTTGTTTACCTTTGCGCAATAAAGACCATATGCGTGACTTTTTTTTACCTGAACTACCAGAACTTACCTCGGGTGTAGAACTTTGTCCACTTTTTCCATATTTTTGTTCATAAATACTATACATATCAAGTAAAAAATCTTGAACATATTCAACAGAATTTACATTGCTATTAATTGACAAATTTTCATTAATAACATCAAATAAATTTTGTAATCCATTAGTTTTTGCCCTAGGATCTAAAATAGTAGTTGCAGAATAAAGTAAAAGAATTTCACTCCAATATTTTTTAAAGTTTTGTTCCATTTGCATACATATATTTTGAAAAGTATGATGAGAGTGACGATACCTATGTTCTTTAAAAATACCACTTATTTCTACCATACTATATATTATAGAACAAGTTGTTGGATAATACACACCTAAGCAATGATTTGTGGCTGTCTTCAATGACTCTAACAAGTTCATTAAAGCCATAGCTATTTCCCAATCTTGATCTGTCAAAAAAATATGATCTTGCGAATCCATTGGTTGGGTATTAAAGTATCGTGTTATAGGAACTTCATACCTTCGCATGCTTTCAACATGAGATATATTGAATTCCACCTAGTTCTAATATCTATTTTTAATTTTTTCCTTCTTAACCCCATTGATCTACATAATTGATGATATGCTTGTACCCGTGATGGGGATGATGAGATATATGCAATGACATGTCTAATTACTTCTAAATGTTTTTTTGCCAAGCTCAAGCCATCTTGAGCTATTAAATTAATAATATGACATGCACATCTAACATGAAATGATTTTCCATTAAATGGAGGAGATAAATGATTATACATATATTCAATAATTTTATCATTATTTTTAGCATTATTAAAAATAATTGAAAAAATAGAATTATTAATTTTATATTCCTAAAAAATATTTGCTAATCCACGATAAATCGTAAGACCATTATGCGGATATTCTAAATTTCTAAATGCAATAACGTTTTTGCATAATTGTCAATCAAAATTAATATAATGGGCAGTTGCACAAAGATACCCTAGATGTTGATTTGTAGCAGTCCATAAATCAGAAGTTATTGAAATAATACCATTAAAATTACTTAATTCTCCAATAATTTTATTTTTCATTAATTCATAATTTCTCAATATATCTGACCTAAGAGTTGACCTAGAAATTCTTCTAAATGCTGGTTGAATACTATTTTGCATCATTCATTCTAAAATTTCATCTTCTGCATAACTAAAAGGTTGATCAGAAGCAACTACATACCTAGCCATGTAATCTCGCATCTTTATTTGATCGTACGTAAAAGTCGATATTTCTCCCATATGTCCAGAATCGCTTGGACCTCATACTGAAGTGGCACTTGGACCAACGGATCGCGATCTGATGAATGCAATTTATTTTTGTCCTCTAAGTTCACGTGAAATTTTTTTACAGTAATCAGTGACATGTCGACGAAGATGTCCCGTCCCACTTGTACTTTCACATGTTAAACAAGAACCGCAATGTTTACATACTGCTCGACGAATTAATTTCCCGTCTATTGTTTCCTCTATTCTATCAAAGTGTTCCCATACCATTGACGTTTGTTTTCTTTTTCTGTCTATCGAATAATGCGAACCTGTACCCGTACCACTTTCACCTGTTGGTGCTCCACCTATTCCACCTTGTGTATCATCAATAATATCATCAACACCAGCATGATAATATTCAAATGGATTGAATTCATTTGACATTGAATCCATTTGTAATATTTTGTAATGATAAAATTAAAATAAAATGAGATTAAAAATATAATAAAATAGTTGAGATTGAGAGTTTGAGAGATTGAGAAATTTGTAATTGTAATTGAAAGTGAAAATGAAAAATTTAATAGGTTTTTATAGGGAAAAAATAAATTAATTAAATTTTTTTTTTTTTAAAGTTATGCAACGGCTACTGGCGCCAGTAAACGTTGCCAACGGCTTCTGCCTTGTGGCAGAAGCTAGACTAGAAGCTTCTGCCAAGTGGCAGAAGCAAATTTTTGCTTCTGCCTCAAGGCAGCAGAAGCAGCTTCTACTGCCTTGCGGCAGGACATGCTTGTGCCAGGAAAAAATAAAAAATAAAAATTTTTATATTATAAATAGTATCGTACCGGGTCAGGTCAGCCCATAGGTCTAATATTAAAGCCCAAAGCCTGACCAGATAGGCCCATGGGCTTGACCCGACATTCTACAGTACCGGGCCAAACTTTGTAGTGCTCGGGCTTTTTTTCATGCTTCGGGCCGGGTCTCTATTCGACTCGACTCAATTGACGTGTCTAATTGTATCTTATGCCATCTTAATTTTTGCAGTACTTTCTAGCCTTATACAAAAATTCTTATAAGTTGCCAGAAAATTTTATTTATTATTTGTCCAATAAATACAGGTGAGGTCTTGGTTATGAAAAAAAAAATTATTTACTAAACTGATACATTTAATATAGCTTGTGAAATTTTTTATATTAGGTAAAAGAAACATTTTTCTATTATAATGTACATAATGTTTTGCCTAATGGTGATTGTTTTGTGTTAAATTAATAGTTGCATAAGGTAAATAATGGAATTACATTGCTCTTGGAAAAATTTTCAATTCTATCAAAGTGATTGATTTTTCAATTAATATATGTTTTACTATTTGTGTGGAAAGAGAATAATAACTGAAAGAGTCCATCTACCTGAAAAGAGAGATCTTTCAATGTTATATATTCTTATTTTTTTTTAATAATATTATGTTTCAATCCTAAATAAAACTAACAATTTTTTATATGACCCACTAATCTGGTATGACATGACATATAAAATCAAGTTAGAGTCGAATTTTTTATACAAATTCTAATATGGGTCATGTTTTGGTCAACCCAAAATTTAATCAAATCGTGTTCGAGTTGACATGAATGAACCCAAACACAACCTGAATGCTTTTTTTAAAAAAAAAAAAATTTGGCCAATCATGTTTCATGTATATAGTGGTAATGGATATGGGTGAGCAAAATACCGCACCAGAACCAAAACCATCGGGTACCTAAATTTTGGTTTTGGATTGAAATTGGAATAAGCCTACCTCGGATAGGTTATGGTTCCAATTCTTTGGAGTTGATAAGTTTCAATTCCAATTTTGGTTATAAACATTTAAAAAGGGAATTAGAGGTAGGAATTGAATCTAAATAATACACAGTGGACCTCCCTTTATCATCAATCCTAGCATGTGTTTATCTAACTCATTGAACCACAATGGACCTTATCACTTCTTCCTTAGAAAATCAAGAAATAGAAAAAATTAAAAGAATAAAAATTTTTTTAAGGAAGCAGAACCATGCCAAGATAGATCTTGTTGGGAGAAAACTAACAATAAATAACCTTTGCTTCGTTAAATAATATTATTTACTTTATTATTTGGTCAGATTCTGATTGGATCTGATTTTGATTGATTTGATTTAATCTAATTCTGATTCAATATTTTTCTGATTTAGTGTATATTATTTTTCCTATTTCGTAGGATTAGATTACATTTCTAAATTACTCTATAATACTATAAATTGTATAACATTTTGTCAATAATATTGATTCAGTTTACAACCTAATTTCATAACTCTCACATGGTATTAGAGATGCTAACATCCTTTTATATTTTCAACTTTAAAATTTGCCTTTTCCAAAAAGAAACCTTTTTTTTTTCAGTTTTGTAAAACTAGCAAATCCCCCCATTTCTTTAGGGTTTTCTCTTTACTTTGACAAATTGTTGTTGACCCCCACATATTTTTCAGCCTTCTAACCATTACCCCCAACCTTTGAAATGTGCTAGTTGCTCTTCTCCTTTTTCAAGTGCAACTCACCATTCGATAGTCTTCCTCATTCATCTTTGACATCTCTTCACATCTGAGATCTAACCAATATCGGTCCTCTTTTCCTTACTAGTGCTTTTTTTTCCCAATAACTCCATAACATGATGATATCTTTCTTTTGCTTTATTATTGTTGTGATTCTCTACCTCTTCTAGAATTGTCAGCTTTCCTCCAAGCTCAAGTGTCCATCTATACTCTTTGATGCTAATGTTAGCATCCTTCTCAATTGTATCGAGTTTTTGCCCTCCTTCTTACACGATTGAATGTCTTATTCCATTGTACCTTTTTCACTAGCAATGTCTGATCTCCAACTGACACCCTAGTACTTTCATGGCAAATTTCATGACTTTTCCCTTGACAATAGCTCCTGGTAATCCACTTCATAGATTTTCATTACTGGCGGCCACCACTTATAGCTTTTCAATAGTGGTCACTTCTTTTTTGATGCCACCAAATGTTTCTACTGTGGCGGTTAGTTCTTTCACTCTAAGATTTTTTTTCTTGCCTCTATTACCTGCAATAGTCAACATTAGTAATGATTTCTCGTCTCTCACAATGTGCAACACTTATCACTTATGGAAGTCCTAATTTCTTGATGTGCTTACATTCACGATCTCTAGAACTTCATTGTTGGTGATGCTAACCTTTACCACCTTTTCTTCCTAATGGTTTACCTAATCCATCTTACTCTCATTGGTCATATGTTGATCAATTAATTCTAACTTGGATTAAGTATGTGGTCTTACCCTCGATTGTTCAGTCTTTGTTACTACCTTATGTCACTATTATTAATGTCTGGTCTTTGCTAGATCAACGTCTAAATCCAGGTTTTGGAATTCATCTTCAATCCATTCATGACAAGTTGTGCACTATTCATAAAGCTTTTGATTAGACTATGACTGATTATCTCATTGATTTCAAGTCCATATTTGAATCACTTGTTTAGGTTTTCTATTTCAGACATTGATTTTGTAGAGTATGTTATCGATGGCTTAGTTCTCAAGTACTGATCTTTTATCACTTCACTGTATTTTTGATAGATTATTACATTTGATGAACTGTATGATCTTCTCCTTTTTGAATAACACCGTCAAAATAAACACACTGGTATGTCTACTCTAATTATTGCTATAATTGTTACTTAATCCTCTTCAAAATCTTCAGGCTCATCCAAATCTTTTGGCAAGCATAACTTTCATGGTAAAAATAAAAGTAGGTGTGGTCATGGTAGTAATGATCTATCTAAAACTCGTTGACAACCCGTATATCAACCTCATATGCTTCTAACTCTTGTTGGTGTTCTTCCTCAAGGTATTTGCCAAATTTGTGATAAATAAGGGCACTTTGCTCTGTTTGTCCACAATGAGGAAATTTTGCCTATCTAGTAGATTCAATGACCACTACTTTTATTGTTATGTCTTTGTGTGATCCATCTGACTCTAGTTATGTTCTAGATTATGGGGCTACACATCATATGACACTAAATACTTCTATCATGTCTTTTCCTCAACCTTACATTGGTATGTCTTTTGTAATTGTTAGAAATAGTCATTCACTATCGATTTCATATCAAGGGTTTGTGCGTCTATCTAAATCTACTCATTCTCTAATTATCTTATTTGATGTGTTGTGTGTCCCATCATTACATAAAATTTGTTGTCTATTTATAAATTCACCTTCTATACGAATTTTGTTTGTCTCTTTGACTCATCTAGTTTTGTTATTAAGGACAAACAGACAATATAATTTTTTCTCTTTGGTCGCAACAGTAACGATCTTTATTAATTGACTCCTTTAGTCATTACAGACTATTCATCTATTCGTGTTTCATTTGATATTTGACATCGTCTTCCTAGTTATCCATAATTTATTATACTCAAGACTATCCTTGCCTTTTTGTTTGATCTAGATCCCTCTGTCTATTTCATTTGTCCTCTTGGTAAAAGTCATCATTTTCTTTTTACCAAACGGACTTACATAGCTCATTGACCTCTTGGGCTTCTTTATCTTGATGTTTGAGGTCTTTCTTATATTCTGTCATTATCGTCTTTTAGATATTATTTATCTACTTTTTATGATTTTAGTAGGTATACATAGTAATACCCTATGTTTTGAAAGTCTGATGTTACTATTGTTTTGTTAAATTTAAATTAATAATAGAAAACTTTCTTTCCTGTTCTATTCAAGTTATCTATTCTAATGGTAGTGGTGAATTTGATAAAAAATTGTTTCTTTCTTTTTTAAGTCTCACGACATCATACATCGATTGTTTTGTCCCTACACTCCTCCCTATATGTAAGATTTGATATGCATGAACAAACATAAATCATGCAATCCTAATTCATATGATATACTCATAGATTACAAAATACTGAATTAAATTTAGGGTTATAAGAATACTTAGATCGCCATACAATCTGAATCCATAAGGTTGCTAAAATTACTTGTCATACTTGTCTAGATCACTTCTTGATGTGACTTTGTCTTCTACTTTAGAAACCTCCTTTAATAACAACTTTGAATGGGAAAGCTATATTGTATTAGGTTTTGGAGCGAAAATCTAGCCAATATATAGTAGGTTAATTAACCCCCTACCAAGGTCCAATAAACCTTAAAACCCACACTTATGCTATCCACCCAGATCATAACCTTCAAGTATATTAGACTTATCTTTATTAATTACTTAAATACATTTGGAAATTGACATTAAAATATTCAATTATTAAACCAAAACCATAATTAAGTTACCCCATACTAGGAAATTTCTAACATTTTTCCACTTAGGTAATATAATTATTGTTTTTTATTTTATTTTAAGAAAAAGAAAACAATTTTTGACTCTAAAGTAATCAATATTTTTAACTTAAGTGACCACTATTTTAGAAAACAAAATAGTTCAAAAATAAATTACATTTTAATAAACAATCAAGTTAATATGATCACAAATAATGAATCAAGACATTTCTTATGTCTTTTATCAATATGAGATCGTCCTTGATCATGATACTAATAATCAAATTAACATGGATTAAATCATCAAGGTATATTGTTGATCCTCCCTCATCGGAGTCTTTTTCAGGGTTTTACTCATTGTTAATTCTTTCTGCCACTCTTTGGATGTCTAATGTGATGGGCCAATATTTTTCTCATCTACCTGTTGTGCCATCTGAGTTTGTGTAACCTGACAACAACTCTTAACCAATTCTTGAGACTACTAGTCCTCTTAATTCACCCTCAATTGCTTCTGCCTCTTTAGACAGATCTATATCTGATCGACTTGAGACACCACATCTTATGCATAAGTTTCAAAGTATCAATGAGATCATGACTTTTTCTCCTCATCTAATTCCTTGGGCTCTTATTATCGAATCATTTAATCTTGCATTACATAAGGCTACCACATTTAAGCAAGCTCAATCATTTTTACACTGGCATTAGGCTATGAGTGAGGAATATGATGCTCTTATTAAAAACAACACTTGGGTTTTTGTTATGTTATCTCCTTAACAACATTTAGTTGGTTGTTAGTGGGTTTACAAGGTCAAAAGTTGAGCTGATGAGTCAATTAAGCAATATTAAGCTTATTTGGTTGCCAAGGGTTTTCACTAATAGGCTAGTATGGATTTTGCAAAAAACATTTAGTCTTGTTTTCAAGCTAACCATTATCCATACGATTCTCATACTAGCCACCATATATAATTGGCCAATATATCAACTTGATGTCAAGAATGCCTTTCTTCAAGGATATCTCACTAAAGAAGCATTCATGGAACAACCTCCTGGTTTTATAAATCTTGGTCACTCATCTTATGTTTGTTGCCTTATTAAGGCTATCTATGGCTTCATAAGATGCCTCGAGCATAATATCATTTATTATAGTCATATTTACTTGATTCTGAGTTTGTCAATAGTCAGTCTGATCCTTCACTGTTCATTTGTAAAGTGAACATGTATTTTACCTAGGATGATTTGGTTATTACTTGTTATAATGCCTAAGATATTACAAATTATGTCTCAATATTATGTTTTGCCTTTGTTTGTCAAGATTTGGGTACCTTCAGTTTCCTACTTGGTATGGAAGTTGTTTGACAATCTGCCACTTTACATTTGTCTTAACATTGTTACATGGTAGATCTGTTTTGATGCTTCCAAATTGACTCATGCATTCCTTGTGCTAATCCTTTTGTTAGTACCAAGACTTCACCATCTAATGATGATATCCCTTTTCTAGATGTTACACTTTATCGTGACATGGTAGATGACCTCTAGTATCTTACGCTAACCCAGCTTGATATTGCTTTTGCTATGAATTAGGTCATTCACTGTCTACTTATAAACACATGTGTGTAGTCAAACACATTTTTCGCTATATTAAGGGCACCCTTTTTCATGGCCTCACATTTCATCATGACTCAAGTCTTTATCTTCTTACCGATTCAGATGCTAACTGGGCTATTGATGTTTCAACACGACAATCTATCAGCAGTGGTTGTGTGTTCCTAGGCCATAATCTTATTTATTAGACTGTCAAGAAACATGTTGTCTTGTCATTTCTAGTGTAGAATTTAAATACTAGGCATTGCATATGTGATTACTAATGTTCAGTAGTTTTGTTATGTTCTATAAGAGTTCGGTATTCTACTACACTCTTTTCCACTTATACTTTGTAACAATCAATCTTTTCTGCACATGGCCACCAATCTGGTGTTTCATGCTCATACTAAATATATCAACATTGATCTGCACTTCATTCATGAATTAGTTGCTCATAGAGTTATTCGACTTTACCATGTCCTTACCATTTCTCAGATTGCTAATATCTTTTCCAAAAGATTGTCTTATAAGCGTTTTTACTCCTTGTGTCTTCAATTGTAGCTTCTTGAACTCTCGTTGATTTTGTGGGGGAGTGTTAAATAATATTATTTACTTTACTGTTCAATTAGATTATGACTGAATCCAATTCTAATTGATTTGATCTGATTTTGATTTGATCTGTTTGCGATTTGATATTATTCTGATTTGACGTATATTATTTTTCATGTTTTGTAGGATTAAATTTCCTTTCAAGATTACTCTATAATATTATAAATTGTACTATATTTTTTCAATAATATTCATTCAGTTTGCAACCTAATTTTATAACTCTCACATGTTTTGCATTAAATTCCAAGAATAGCAATTGTCACAAATCTTCTTGATCTCTCAGTTTTTAACAAATTAAAAAGTTGTTTCTTTTTCAGCTTCCTATTACAAAGAGAACATAATGCCTTTTGTTTCTTTTTGTTTTCTTTCTCTTATTTTCTGATAAGTAAATTTATCTTTTGTTGTAATAAAGATAATTTAATATCACTATTGAAAGGCAAATTTACACCAAATTTAAACCATTAGATTGTAAAAAAAAAAAAGGAAAATAGTTTTATGAAAAATTTTAAACTGTCCATCTTGGTTCCAAGTAATAACCTATAATAAGAGGAATCAGTTTCGGTTCATATTTTTAGGAAGCAATCAGTTTCAGTTTTGATTCTAGTTCCTCATTTTTTAACAAGATACCCAAAACCACTTATCCTTAGTAATTGACAATAGCTAAGGGATTGAGTAATGAGTTATGATGCAAAGGCATGGAGAAATGACGACTCTTTTACACAAAATGCTAGCCCAGCTCTAGCTTGTTAAACTTTCGTTGCTTTATAGAAACCCACTCTAAGTCATTGTCGTCCTTTAAGAATCCATCACAAACCACTTTGATTGTTAATTTGTAGCCTATTATAATTGCTTTTCTCCACTTAACTACTTGTCACTCAAAGCCATCCACAATTTCAATAGCCAATTAATGGAGAAATTTTGGTTTTGTTAATTTTTCTTCGTTTAGAGGTGGTGAATTTTTGTCTTCTTTATTTGGCTTTGCTTGGAGGTGGATGTAGTTGATTTGCATTTTTGTTAATTTTATTATGTTTTGTGGAATGGGTTTAAAGAACCTTATTTAATCTCATTTGTTTTCACTTCTTTATCTTGAGAGAGAAAAAAGAAAACAAAGAAAACTTATATAATATTTTTATCAGGATCACTATCTATAAGAAGAGCTATAATGACTTTGGTGGAAGAGAGTTTGAAGAAACAATGTAATTGAAAGGTTTGCGAGTGTGTTTAGGGACTATGAAAAGTGATTATTAGAAGTCTTGCCTTTAGGTCAATTTGATTCAATATGAACATGGTTTAAGGTTGTGCTAAGGTTGAGAGATTTCGATACGATCTAATTCAAATCGAGTTAGGGTAGAAGGTCCTTTAAACCAAAATCTGAAATAACAGGACACAAATGCAATCCAAAGTCACAAACTGCCAAGTCTACGCCTAAAGCATGCCATATTCTCTTCCTAAAAAGGAGTTTTTAATATGCACCAAAACCCTTGTGAGGAATAGCTTATAAAATTTTTTAGATATATTGATTATTTATTTCATATGATATTGATGTGTTGCTTTTATTCATAATAGTTTCCACTGCTATAAACAATAATAATATTACAATAGAGATCTTGATTCACTCCAACTTTAAAAGTTTGAGGAAAGATATCAAGTTTATGCTAGGGATTATGAATATAAATTTAACCTTACAAGTTGATGAACTACCTAAGCCAAGTGATGAAAGCTCAATTGAGTAAAAGGAGTTTTATGCTATTGTGGGAGAAATTCAACAAATTAAGTTTTCTTACCATAAGTAGGTCAATTTCTAGTTACCTCAATGGAGGTTTACTTGAGACCATACAGTGTTAATTTTGTTATTCAATCAAAGCCCAAATATAAAGGAAAGAACATCAATAAAAAGTATAAGTCCTATGACCCAAAGAAATATTAGAGTTTTAAGAAGCATGGAACTAATCAATCTCAACAGAAAACTAAATGAAGAAAAAGTGTTTCTTCTACAAGAAAAATGTCATAGAAATGTTTAGTTCAATGAATACAACACTTAGAAGACTAAAGAAATAACATAATGGTTCAACTTATGTTTGTTTTAAATCAAATATGATTTTATAGATTCTTATTAGCTTGATAACAGTGCTACTTTTTATGAGAAATTTATATTACAAAGGTCATTTAGTGAAAGAGGCCAAGTGAGAAGAACTTCAAACTAAGAGTTGGAAATAATATGGATGTTAAAATTACTTTATTGGCACAATCAAGTTAAGTAACACTTCACCCCAAAAGTCTTATCCTTCGAGGCAAAATGCCACTATTTCTATATCATGCATATTCTATAATCATAAATAGACATGCAAAAATCTCAATAATATGAATAACATCAAGTCTTTATTAATCATAATATAACAATATCTAATTAAGAAACCTAATCCCAAGGATCATAATCAGTCTAAATGAAAACATCATCAAAGTGTATACTAAATAAAAATCCACAATAATGTCTCAAATCATTTCATAATCATAATGTCAATAGAAAATCCTAATTAGTTTATCCGTTGAATGTCAGTTAATCATTAACTATCACTTCATCATTGTCGCCTCTATGTCTTTCACCTATTAAATTGAAAGGAAAGGAGTGAATGAAAACACTCAGTAAGTAAGAGTAATATATCTTGCAATTAGTCAATAAAATCTATTCCTTTCCTTTTCAACCCTAGGTTTATTCTCTATTCAATTTTAACATTAATAGGATATCAACCATAGAAAGGGAAAACTGTACCTACTATAGTGACCAATCTTTAAGGCTATCTAGTATTGATTGTTTTATCTTTTTACCAATCAACAGACTTATGGTCCTAGCTTATCAAACTATTGACTCCAATTGATAGACTATCTACGTTCTAGTAAGTCCTAAGCTAATTAATAGACATACGGTCCTAACAATTTTTTTCTTTTTCTAATAACATCATTAATGAACTATACCTATCTATGAGTGTGCCAAGGTCATAGGTTCTCCTTTAAGTTAGCCCATAATATGTCTCATAGGTATTGGCTCATCTCAATTCTCTTAAGATTATCTAACGATACCCAATCACTTGGAACTATTTCATTCATATATCTAATTCTTTTCATCTCTATTTACGTTTGTCTATAATCTCTATGTGCCAAGTCATGTCTCTATCTTTGGGGCACTTTTTAGCACCTTGACATGCCTTAATTCTTATTCAAAATAATTCAAAATTCATAGGTGTATGATTGTACTTAACCCAGTCATGATTGTGCATGGTCTTGTCTATGTACAATTGTGTGTTTGACCTTGTATGAGTGTACCCCATTAATATTCATGTATGCTCACATCCAAGACCTCACGGGTGTACATGTTATATTCTTCTATGTCTGGGCATCACATTTTAGTGTATGCCCATACATCCTAGCGTTAGTATTTGTCATCTTCTTACTTGAACCTTAAGGCTCTATCATAATTTCTCATTGTGCATACTTGTATATAACTAGAGCTATAGGCGTATGTGATGTTGATGGATTATTTTAGACCATGAAAATTCTTGTTTTATGTTAATTTATTAGCAGTTCGATTTCTTGAGAGTAATGTATAAGTGTACACTTGATAATGCACAAATGTACCGTCTAAGTTTTACTATTCATATGTCAATGTATGATTGTGACTTGATTTGTCACAATCATGCATGAATTTTAGAAACTCAATTTTAGGCCATTTTTGGTCATGTTTCCTTCTTTGATCAAATTCTAAATTAATCTAACCACTTCTACGTTCAAGTATTATAAAATTTCATCTTTACAACCTATAGTTACACAAGTAAACTCCTTCAATTAATCCTCATGCAAACAAAATCAAGGTTTAAGGAATCTTCTATTATCCAATTTATTTGCAATTCATTCATCATAGATAATTCATCTGGAAACAACAAGAATCACAAGATAGATCAAAATAGATAGAAATATCATCTCCCATTTACTTGGATGCCAAACAAGAGAGTTGTTTATGGTCATTTCTGTCTTCCTTAATCGTCATAGCTTTTACTAGCATTAAAACTCTTCACTAATGTGATTGGATGTTTCACCTCTCACAAACACTTACTTTTTCCTTATTTTAGCGAATAGGGATAAAAATAAGGGTTTTTTAGATCAAGACCTATGTATATCTATCATCCTTGTTTCTCCTCCAACTTTTTGAAATTCATCCTCAAATAGGACTCATACACAAACATAATGTACACCTGTACATCCGTTTAAGATGATGATATAACATTGCATGACTTTTAAGGCAATATTCTATACTATAGGCCTATTGTTATACCATAAGAGATCTTATGATTCATGTCTTTGTTTATCTCTTATCAATTGTATTACCCATGTTTGTTCATATTTGGTGAATAGTCGTTCACTTCTAATACGTGATGAACGAGCACTCATCACTCTTTGATTAATGACCAACCTTTTACATCATAGTCATTATTAAGTTTTAAAGGTATTTTCATATTTCTACTCTATACATAGTCGTTTATATCTTATTAACAGTTAATCATCATGTCTTTTCCAATGATGATAAATGATTAGTAATTCAGAAAATTTATAGGTCATAAACAAACATTTGCTATTGTATATATGAATATTCATAACGTAAAAAATCTTATTGCAGGCATGGGTGGCTGTTCATAATGGGTGAATGTCATCCATGATGTCTAAAATGTCAAAAGTCCACTGTCTTCTAAGTCAAATTACTAGCAGAAAGTTCTATACCCCTATAGCCTATAATGTAACAACATCTCAAATCAAACAAGCCAAAAAAAAAATTATCAATTCTTCTATCAACCTCATAGGTCACAATACATATTCAATTAAAACCTAATTATGCTCTTAAGTAACTAATAATTTTATCAATCCCTACAACATTTTATATGTACTTTTCACCACTGTCTCCTCAATAAAATAATGTAAAAAGATTCATGTAATGTATCTCATTAAAATATAACAAAACAAATCATTACTATATTGAAATGAGAGAAACTCTATTCTATATTTTCATACTAAACACATGCGTCAATATAGCATGTTAGGATTTTTTAGGTTGCCAAAATCTGGCAGCATAATAAAATATAAAAGAAAAGCCAATCAAACCGAAAAACTCTAAAATATAGGATCACATTTAGGTTATATTGTCATGAAATATGCAAACAACACATATAGGGTGTTTGAGAATTTTATTCTTGTGTTTTTAGGCTCTTCTTTCTTTGCGTGGCTATATTAATGCTCTCTAACCCATAATAGTGTGGCACCTTGGAATCCACATAAAACATGAATGACAAGAAGGTTGAAACCAAACATGATAGGCTTTTAGAGCTTCATGAATAAGTTGTATGTGTAAAGGGACAAACGTTCCTTGGTTAGGGTTTGCATAAAAAACTTCTAAAATCGTAAAGTGTGTTTTTATTTATAAAGAACAAGATAAACCTTGTTCATGTGATATGAATAGTTATTTATCCTTGATATTTATTTATTCAGTCTTGGATTTATCTAGATATTCAATGAATGACAAATCCTTTGTTAATCCACCATAACCTCCATGCATATCTTGATATAGCCAATTACTACCTTTATGGTTACCTCAGTTGCAACAATATATTGGATGATGTCAAACTATACCAATTTTTGTACAAGGCAGTTTGGTGATCTTAAGTCTAAGGATCACATTTACCCATGGATTAGAGGATTTATTATGAGGATATTAGAGCAACCATCCATGTGAAAATCCTGTTGTTAGGTCAGTCTAATAAACATATCTATACCATGCACTCATGTGTTGCAGCAAACCTTCAACTAACAACTTCAATATATAGGAACCGTCACCACTTTTTAATTGGGTTGCTCAATATTATGATAATTTCATAATTATTATATGTGCCCTTTGTCAAAATAATATTGAGATTATTGATGTTTCTAGCATGGTTATCTAATATGTCTATAAGGTTCCCATAATCTGTCGTTTGATCCACTTATCACTATTTTACCATTCTAAGGCATATTATTCATGTGATCATATTATGTTAAACATTAATACGAATGAATAACATAATTCCTTTATTAATAAATAGTCAAACTACAATATTACAAATATACAAATAGATTGGTTCTAGGGCACTACCTCAACAATCTCCTACTTGTATCATACCTAATCACTCATATGTTTAATATCATATGTAGTTATATGCCTGTCATGCTTCTAATGCAATAGGGGTTTGGTTAATAAGTCTTCCAAATTTCATGTGCATTAACTCTTACAGTTTGTATATCTTCACACTGAATGATCTCTCTAATCAAGTGATATTGTTTTAAAATGTGCTTAAACCTTTGGTGATACCTTGGTTCCTTTGCTTGGGCAATAGCTTAATTGTTATCATAATAGAGCTTGATTGGCTCGATAATGCTAGGAATTATTTAAAGTTTTATGATGAACTTTTTTATCCAAACAACTTTCTTTATCACTTTAGATAGGGCAATGTACTAGGACTCTATTGTGGAATCAATAACTGTATTTTGTTTAGAGCTTTTCTAAAAAACTATACCATAATTCAAACAAAACAAAAGTCATGATTGAGATTTCAATTCATCTTAATTAGTCTTAAAACTAGCATCTCTGTATCATCTCACAATGAGGTCAAAGTCTCATCCATAAACTAAGAACGTAACCTTATGCTTCTTAGGTACTTCAAGATATTCTTGACAATTGTCTAATATTTTTCCCCTAGATCAGATTAATATCTATTATAAATGCTCAAGGTGTATGAGACATCAACCCTTATACGTAGCATGATGTACATGATCAATCCAATTACGAATGTTTATAGAGTTTGACTTATTTTATCATTTCCAGGATATGTTTAAGGACACAATTTTTTGAGAGATATATACCATAGGACATGGGTAAGAATCCATTCTTGGATTTTTCCATGTTGAATTTAGTTAACACCTTGTCTAAGTACATGCTCTGACTTAGGCCAAACAACATCATAATAGATATTAATGTCGAGGATGTAGTCTTCTTCTTCTGAGTTTTTCATAAAGAAATACTTGGATAACCAAGTTTTTATTGATTACAAGTTTGTTATATCATTTTCAATAATCAATATGTCGTTGATGTGCAGTATCAGAAATGTGATAATACTCTTATCAACCTTCTTATACATATACAATTCGTCTTTATTTTTGAAAAAGTCAAACTCATGTGTAACTTGATTAAAACAAATGCTTTAGCTTCTTGAATCATGTTTCCATCCATAAATAGACAATTGTAGCTTATATACCTTCCTAGTCTGTTTAGCAAGAATGAAACCATCGAGATATACCATATACACATCCTTGATAAGTTTCCATCAGGATGGTTGTCTTGAGATCCATTTTGTAGATTTCATAATCATGGTATGCAATAATCACAAGCATAATTATAATAGACTTGAGCATCATAATCGACAAAAAGGTTTCATTATACTCGTTGCATGTTTTTTGGTGAAACCTTTGGCAACCATTCATGCTTTATAAGTATGTACATTACCTTTCATATTAATTTTCTTTTTGAAAACCCGTTTGCACCTCACGAGTTTTACCTTTTTAGGTGCATCCACTAAAGCTTATACTTGGTTCTAGTATATGGAGTATATTTTAAATTTCATGGTTTAAAGCCATTTTTTAAAGTCTAGACTTGAAACAACATCAATGTAGGTCATAAGCTCATCATCATGAATGGCCAATATGTCACTGTATTGAGTAATGAGAAAACCAAATCTTTCTAACTCATGGCATATTCAGCTAGACTTTTGTAGCTCTTGTGAGTGTTAAGTTTGCTTACCATGTTTAACCTATAGTGGAATGACCTTTTTACTATAATTAACTATCTATGATAGCATATCATCTTATCTAACACTTGTGGTTTGTTGTGGTACTAGAACTTCATCAATTTCTACCTTTATCCATTAGTCTTCTTAAGAATAAATTTTCTTTCTATAAAGACACCATTTTTAAGTGACAAAGACTTTTGGCTTTTCCAAGTGGTAAAAGTAGTAACCTTTATTTTTCTTTGGGTAGCCTACAACTATACACTTTTTAAATTTGACACTCATCTTGTTTGAAGTCAATTTCTCAATATAAACTTCACAACTCCAAATCCTTAAATAATCTAGATTAGGCTTTTTCCTAATCCATAATTTGTATGGAGTTTTATCTATAGATTTAGATAGGACATGATTTTGTGTATAAGCAACTATTTCTAAGACATAACCCTAGAATGTCTAGGGTAAATCTATAAAACTTATCATAGACTTGGCCATTTCTATCGATGTCTTATTCCTTCATTCATATACATCATTGTGTTATGGCGTACCACAATGGGTGAGTTGAAATACTATTCCATTCTATTTCAAGTATTCTCTAAATCCAACACTTAGTTATTCACCTCTTTGATCATTTTGAAGGATCTTAATATAGTTCTCAAGTTATTTTTCCACTTTATTCTTGAATTCTTTGAATTTCTCAAAACATTTAAAAAAAGATTTTTTATATCTGTTTCAATAAAAAAAAAAGATACTCATATCTATTGAAATCATCAATAAATGTGACGAAGTATGATCAATGTATTGTCATAGGCCCACACACATCGTTGTGTATGATTCCTAATAATTTAGTTGTTCTTTCATTGTGTACAATGAAGAGTGCCTTGGCCATCTTACCCAATAGGCACGATTTGCATTCATTATATGACTGGAAGTCAAATGATTATAAAATTCCTTCTTTGAGAAGTTTCGATCCTATGTGGCCTAGCCTATAATGCTACAGATATATGGTATTTAGATTATTAGTCTTTAAATGCTTATTTTGTGCATTAAGCACCTCATTATCAAGTTTCAAAATATATAAACCATTTCATAGCTTTATTGTTTTATAAAGAATATTATTTAAGTTGATGGTTATAGTATTATTAGCAATAAAATATGAATATCCTTATCCAAAATAGATACATAAATTAAGTTTCTAGAAATAGAATGTTGTAACACCCATAAGTATGACTTAAGGGTAAGATAGTTTTTTTGCATGAGTTATCATGATTTGAAAATCAAAATCTAAGTTTTGAGTGACATACGATCATGTATGGAAAAACTATACCTATGTGTTATGCCATGTCAGCTAGATAAGATTGATTCCACATAGATTTAAAATTTAAGTGACATACGGTCATGTGCTTTAGACACATTCTCGTGTATGCTGAATACAGTTTCAGTTTTTATATAAGCCACGTTTACTACGTTTTTAGGGAATTTTGGAACCTTAATCAAACACATGTGTTTCCCTGAGTAAGAGGGAGACATTTGAAGCCCAATTTTCAAGCTTTCTTATGACAGTTCAACAACCCAACTCTGGTGACATGAGAAACAAAAAAGTTATAGAGAAGGAGACCTATTTATGTACCGCGATCCCTATGAATTTAAGGTAAGTAGGATTTCCCATCACCTCTATGATTCATGTTGATATGTTTATAATCTTGATTGTAATAATAATGAAGTATTTTATTACATTTGAATTGAGGAAATGATGAGAAAGGTGGATGGATATGTTTTCATTAAGATTTTGTGGAACTTGAATGAGTTTAACTATGGTTTGTTGTAATTTGCCATTTGATTAGTTTAAGTTAGCATATGAAAGATCCATGGTGATGTCGATTATGTGTTTAGCTGATGAGGATATGTTAATGAATGCTTATACTAAGAATGTTGATTTTATGTTATTAATATGTATGTTTACATGATTGTTCCTGTGCTAATAAACATGCTAGCATTATAGAAAAATAATGAATATTTTGATGGCCTATAAGGCATGAGAAACCATGAGAGTAGTGTGTTATTAGTGTTGTGAGAAGAAAGCTTCTCGTAGAGACCAAATTAGGGTTTGAACTTGGCCTTTTTTGCATTCTAGACTCGATATACAGTTATATGGTATAGGACACATGCCCGTGTGCACAACACCAAAATTTAGCTTATGTTTTATAATGCTCTGACGATTGGTGGACATCATTGACTAGTAAATGTTCAACTAAGAAGTGTGGACTCTCTGTATATAACATTAGCACGACTGTGGGTGTGGTAAAATAACTAGAATGCCACTGAGAAGTAAAGTGGTAGAGATAAGAACAGAAAAGGAAAGTATATAAATATCTTAAGGATATATGCCCATGTATCAGTTAACAAAAGCATACAAAGATAAGTCATATGAAGGTGGCTGTGTGAAAGTAAAATAAAAAGACACCTCTGTGTATCTAGATGTACACATTCATATGTTTACGACAGAAGAAAGAAAGAGTAGAAAAACTAGACTAAAGATTTAAGGGTCATATTGAGTAATAGTACAAAGACTGTAGTTATATAGTTATACCTTACGTGCCTAGTAGTTTAGTCATAGTGGAGCATGAGATATAAGCGAGAGCAAGCTAAGTTAAGTAAAGGCTTGAAATGCATGTATGGTAGACATCATAAGATTATTATAAGGAGGCACTATGAGTATACAGTTATTACACCATATGTAGTATGATATAAGACCTGAAGTAGGGTACATGTTTGTAGTTAAGCCTAGCTAAGATATAGTTTAGTATAGTAAAATAGAGACATAATTCACATTACCAAGGTGTCAAATCCCTGTATTCGATCTAAACCAATCAACCTAACTTATAACTTTAATCACAACTTTTAGATTGAGTTTAAGGGCATTTTGAGGATTGTAGTAGAATTTACTAGTATATTCTTCTACTTACTGAGTGTTTTATCACTCACTTATTTATTTTCATGTGTTCAGGTATAAGTGCTCGTGATGGTTGCGAATCGAGTGGTCCTCCACGGGTATAGAGTAGTGAGGCCATTTTCATCTTTTTAGCTTTTATTTTATTCAAATTTTCATAGATGTTTCATATTACACATACTATGTTTTTAGTTTATGTTTTCGTGTCTTGATACATTTTGAACACTTCTGATTTAGTTTTGATAAAGGTATTTCAGTAATTTTACTAGTTTTAATAAATGAGGTTTTATTCAATTGTTTACTAAATCTATTACTGGTTTAAATGGAATGCATGCTCAAAATAAACAATTTAGTGATATTTACCTCTAGAGGATAACACCTATGGAAGGGGTGTTACAAGTTGGTATCAGAACATGTTTTTACCCAAAAGATGTTTTAAAGTATCAACATAGTCAATTAAACAAGAATGTAAGTCCCTCACGCCATATTGATCACACTCACAGTTGATCACTATAAGTTCAGTTTTATTTATACCTGTTAAATTTTATAGAGACTCATAGTTGTGGGTTTTTCAGGAAAGATGAGGAAAATAAAAGCTAACACTAAGAATACTTAGACTTAAAACCCATAGAGGAGTTAGAGTGAAGGGTCAATACCCCTAATTCCCTAAGTAGGTCTGAGTTCTCAAGATGCTAGAGAAATAATAAAGGAGATGTTTAGGGAAAAGAAATGTGCTTTTGCTTAGACTAGTGAATTAGCATAGGCATAAGACTCAATAGAGGTGACCTCAACACCAACAGTAATACTAGCAATAACACCCCATCTTCAATTTACCTAACATGTACTAACACTATAAATTTGATGGTGTTAAGGATCCGATTGTAGCTAAGGAGTGGTTGGAATCGATAGTGAGTGTTATAACCTTGTTTAATATGACCAATCAGAAGATGGTTAGATATGTCACATACTTTTTCAAATCAAGTGCTTGAACATGATGGAACTTAGTTAGATAAACGACTAAGATCTCCGAGATGTCATTAACAAAGTTCAAAAGGAGACTTGAGGTTGAGTACAAAAAGGCAAATATGACATGCATCAAAACTTAGAAGTTCCTCACCTTGACATAGGGTACAAATACGATGAACGAATACCCTACCATGTTTAATCATTTTATGAGGTATTCTTTTAAGATAACTAACATAAAGACATGAAAGATAGGGAAATTTGTGTATGAGCTCAATCTAGTTATAGCTCGAGATGTCATGATAGGTACACAACTACACTAGACTTATAATGAGATCCTAAGTAGGGCTTTAAAGGTAGAGATATTTGTGAGAAGGATGTATGGTCAAACCTCAACCTAGACAGTGCCTCTATCAGTACCAATACCACAGTCAGGCAATAGCAGTACCCTAATTCAGAGAGGAAAGGAAAGAAACTATTCTAGCCTAAAGGTAGCAATAAAGATTGGAAAGGTAATGAGAAATAGAGCGGGCCAACGATTCCAACATGTCAAAGATGTGGCATACATCATAGAGGAAAGTCCTTGATAGGGTAAGCAGTTTGTTACAGGTATTGCTAACCAAAGCACAAGGTTCAATCTTGTCTTGAGGTTCTAGCCTGACTTAAGTAGCTAGTAAAAAGAGCTACTGCCAGAGTGTTCATTATTACTCAAGGGCTAACTAAAGCTAACCCAACAGTTGTTATTGGTTAGATTTATTTCCTTGGTACTCTTATTTACATTTTGATTGATTATGGCACTATGCATTGTTTTATAGCCAAGAGTTTAGTAGAGAAATTAAGAGTATAACTAGTCAAGGTGGCCCAAAAAGTTAAGATAGGGATGTCAAATGACGAGTAAATGATCAATGATGAGATAATGATGGGACATGTTTTTGATATACAAGATAGATAGCTTTTAGTGGACCTGATAGTGTTTGAGATGTCAGACTTTAACATGATTCTCAGGATGGATTTTCTAAGGAAGAATGAAACCAAAATTAACTATCAATGTAAGAAAGTTTGGTTCAACCTAATGAATAGGGATCAGTTTAACTTTGGTGATAGGCATATCAAAAGTATGATAATTAATGCCATAAAGGCAAGAAAAATGTTGAGTAAGAGGTATACAAGTTTCTTAGCCCATGTAGTAAGTAAGGTGAAGTCAGGCTCAAGTATGAAAGAAAAACTAGTTGTATGAGAGTTTCCATATATGTTCTCGCTATAGTTATTAGGATTAGTACCTGAGTAAGATATCGAGTTCAATATTGAACTGGCATCGGGTATAACACCTATCTTCAAGGTATCTTATAGAATAACCCTAACCAAGCTACAAGAATTAAAGAAGCATTTTCAAAAGTTACTAAATATGGGTTCATCAGGTTGAGTCACTCTTTTTGGGGAGCTTTTATCTTGTTTGTTAAGAAGAAAGATGAGTCTATAGATTACCAAAAGTTAAGCAAGGTCACAGTGAATAACAGTTATCTGTTGCCTATAATAGATGATTTATTTGACTAGTTAGAGGGATTGATTGTATTTTCTAAGATTGATCTAAGGTCAAATTATCATTAAGTTAGGGTAGTTGAGTAGGATATACCCAAGAAAACTTTTCAAATGAGGTATGACCATTTTGAGTTTATAGTTATATTGTTTGGACTAACTAATACCTCTACAATATTTATGGATTTGATAAACAAGGTATTTCATTATTGTCTATACAGGTTTATTGTGGTCTTCATCAATGACATTTTGGTGTGTTTTAGAAATCACGAGGAATATAAACAACTCTTAAGACTTACTTTGTAGAGTTTGAGGGAAAAGTAACTGTGTACAAAGTTTTTGAAGTATGAATTTTGGCTTGATAGAGTGACCTTTGTGGGGCATGTGGTTTTGGCAGAAGGTATATTAGTAAACTCTAGTAAAAGTATGACAGTTCTAGATTAGTAGAGGCTGAGGGCAATTAAAATAGTTTGCAGTTTTTTGGGTTTAGTTGGGTGCTACAAAAGGTTTGTTAAAGGGTTTGCTAATTTATCAAGAAGGAAACTCAGTTTCAATGGTCAAATTCTTGTAAGGAGAGTTTCTAAGTTAAAAAAAAAAAAAAAGATTGACTTTTACTTCAGTTTTAACCTTACTTTTGGATAAGGTCAAGTATGATCTATACATATGCCTTAAGACAAGGTAAGGTTATAACATATGCCTTAAGACAATTGAAAGATTTTGAGACTAGATACATAACTCATGGTTTAGAGTTAGCAACGATGGTGTTTGTTCTCAAGATTTATATAGGGTAGAATGCAATATCTATACTGATCACAAGATCTTAAGATATTTTCTTACTAAAAAAAAGCTTAACATAGGATAGAGGAGATGACTCGAGCTAGTAAAGGATTATGACTGTGGTATTAAGTATCATCATGGTAAAGCTAATGTAGTCATAGATGCCCTTAGTAGAAAAGTATTCCTATCACAGTTGATGGTTCAGAGAGAGATTCAGACAAATCTAGATCAAAAGCAGTTTGAATTAGTTTATGAGGCTTTATCCAGATTTAAGATCAAATCCATATTAGTGGATGAGATCAAGATAACTCAACTTCAAGGTGATTGATGAAGGTTGAGGAATCAAAGATATGGGTGAGTTTGGAGGTAGAGTTTGGAGATCAAGACTTTCAAGAGATAGATGTTGTCCTTAAGTTTGGAGGTAGAGTTTGTGCTCCTTCAGTGAAAGAGTTAAGGCAAATAATTCTTTTAGAAGCTCATAATTCTCTTTACACTGTCTATTTTAGAGGTGTAAAAATGTATCAGGATTTGAGAAGTTTCTGGTGGTCTAATATGAAGAAAGGTATGGGTGAGTATGTGGCTAAGTGTCTAACTTGCTAGTAGATTAAAACTAAACACTAGAGAATTCCAGGATTGTTTCAAGTTCTGAGTGTACTTGAGTGGAAATAAAAGTATGTTTCTATGGACTTTATTGTTTGATTCTTGAAGGCTCAAAATGGATATAATGCACTTTGGGTAATAATTGACAGGTTGACTAAAATAACATATTTCCTACCTATTAAAGACACCACTACTACAAAGCAGTTAAAGAAGTTACAAGTTCAAGAGATCACCAAGTTACATAATATGCCTAAGACTATATTATCGGATAAAGACATAAGGTTTGTGTTAGCCTTCTAGAGGAGTTTGCATAGATCATTGGTCACTAATTTAACATTTTATATAGCTTATCATCAATAGACTAAGAGGACCAATAAGGTGTTGGAGGATATGTTGAGAGCCTGTTGCTTAGACCATAAGGTGAGTTGGGTTGAGATGTTACCCTTAATGGAGTTTGCCTATAATAACAATTATTAAGCAATGATTCAGATAGTACTGTATAAGACATTTTATGGTAAGAAGTGTCATGCCTTTTATAACACCCCAGGTCCAATAACCCGGCCCACTGTTAAGATATTGTCCACTTTGGACACACATGGTATCAGAGCAATTCCGCGTGTCCTCTTGAACGATGGTGGGGCAAAACTCAGCGAGGACGCTGAGTCCCGTAAGAGGGGGTGTATGTGATACCCCTAGGCGAATCCCACATCGACAAAGCACGAGAGAGATACTGGGTCTGTGTGTGCTCTGTCTATGGATCCCACATTGGTTAGTGATGGGAGAATTGAATTGGTTAAATAGCCTGTGAGCTCCTTAACTGTTAAGACGCGTTTTGGGTTGCAAAGCCTAGAAGCAAACCCATGATGGACTGTGTGTCCAAAGTGGACAATATCTTAACAGTGGGTCGGGCTATTAGACCTGGGGTGTTACAAATGGTATCAGAGCAACTCCGCGTGTCCTCTTGAACGATGGTGGGGCAAACCTCAACGAGGACGCTGAGTCCCGTAAAGGGGGGTGTATGTGATACCCTTAGGCGAATCCCACATCGACAAAGCACGGGAAAGATGTTAGGTCTGTGTGTGCTCTGTCTTTGGATCCCACATTGGTTAGTGGTGGGAGAATTGAATTGGTTAAATAGCCTGTGAGCTCCTTAACTGTTAAGACGCGTTTTAGGTTGCAAAGCCCAGAAGCAAACCCATGATGGACTGTGTGTCTAAAGTGGACAATATCTTAACAGTGGGCTGGGCTATTGGACCTGGGGTGTTACACCTTTTTACAGTATGATGAGTTGAGTGAGAAAGATAACTTAATTTAGTCTCTTAAACTATAGTCAACTCAGAAAATGATTAACGATGTTTAATAGATTAGACAGAAAATGAAACAAACCTAAGATCGATAAAAAAACTATGTCAATCAAATTCGTTAAGATATGGAGTTCAATGTGGGTGACAAAGTTTTCATCAGAGTTGTTCAATTTAAGCATATGATTAGGTTTGGGAGAAAAAGTAAGTTAGCTCCTAAGTATATCGGGTCATACGAGATAGTGGAGTAGGTCAGCAAAGTAGCTTATAAACTTATGTTATAGACAAGCATAAATCATATTCATGATGTTTTCCATGTTTTGTCATTACATAAGTATATTGGTGATCCCTCTCATGTATTGAGGATCGAGGAGATTCAATTGGTAGAGGACTTGTGTTATGATGAGAGACTGGTTCAAATCTTTGATATGAGGGTCAAAAAGTTGAGGAATTGACAAATTCCCTTGGTCAAGGTATTTTGGAGCGATCATGAGGTTAAGGATGTTATCTAGGAGATAAAATAGAATGGATAAATTGTAACACTCATAGGTACAACTCAAGGGTGAGATGGTCTTTTTTTAATGAGTTGGCATGATTTGAAAGTTAAAATATGAGTTTTGAGTGACATATGACTACATATGGAGAGGTCATGTCTGTATGTTATGTCAAGCCAACTGAATAAGATTAATTCCACGTAAATTTAAATTTAGGTGACACACGATCGTGTGCTTTAGACACATGCTTGTATGTGTTAAACGTGGTTTCAATTTTATATAAGGCACACTCACTACATTTTTAGGGATTTTTGGAACCTTAATCAAACACATGTATTTCTTTGAGTGAGTGAGAGTGTTTGAAGCCTAGTTTTCAAGCTTTCTCGTGGCATTCTGGTGAAATGGGAAAAAGAAAAGTTAGAGAGAATGAGGCTTGTTCATGTATTATGATCCCTACAAATTCGAGGTAAGTAAGATTTGCCATCACCTTTATGATTCATGTTAATATTTTATAATCTTGATTGTGATAATAGTGAAATATCCTATATGTTTGAATTGAGGAAGTGATAAGAGAAGTGGATGGATATGTTTTCATTAAGATTTTGTGGAACTTGAATGTGTTTAAATATGATTTGTTGTAATTTGCCATTTGATCAATTTTAGCAATGGTAATGATGGTAATGTGTTTGGCTGATGATGATATGTTAGTTAATGCTTATATTGAGAATGTTGATTTTATGCCATTAATATGTATATTTACGTGATTGTTCTTGTGTTAATAAGTATGCCAGCGTTATAGAAAAAGAATGAAAATTTTGATGGCCTATAGAGCATTAGAAACCAAAAGGGCAGCGCGTTATCAGTGCTGTGAGAAGAGGGTTTCTTATAGAGACCAAATTAGGTTTCAAACTTAGTGTTTTCTATATTTTAGACTTGACACACGGTCGTATAGTATGGGACACAGGCCCTATGCTTGAAGCCTATAATTTAGGTTATGTTTTCTAGTGTTTCGATAATTAATCAATGTCATTGATTGATAAACAATTAACTAGGACACGTGGACTCCCTGTGTATAGCATCAATGCAATCGTGAGTACAATGAAATGATTAGAATAACCTTAAGAAGTAGAGCTATCAAGATAAGAACAGAAAAGGAAAATACACAAATATCTTAAGGATACACACTCGTGTTAGTTATGACACACGCATATGTAACTATCAATAATAGCATACAAAGATAAGTTGTATGGAGGTGGCCATGTCCAATAAAATAAAAAGACACACCCTCGTGTGTCTAGATGTACACGTTTGTGTGTTTAGGGTAGAAAAAAAAAGTAAGAGAACTAGGCTAGAGATTTAAAAGTTATTTTGAGTAACATTACAGAGACTCTGGGTGCACAATAATACTATGCATGCCTAGAAGTTTAGTCATAGTAGGGCATGAGATATACTATTAGGTGGAAGTGAGAGCAAGCTAAATTAAGTAAAGGCCTAAGATGCATGCATTTTAGACATCATAGGATCGTTACAAAAGGGCACCATGAGCACGCAATCACTATACCATTTGTAGTAGGATATCAAACTCGCAATAAGGTACATGCTAGCAGTTGAGCCCAATTAAGATATAGTTTGGTGTAGTGAAATAAAGAGATAGCCTACACGACTAAGGTGTCAAATCTCTGTACTTAATCCAAACTGATCAACCTAGTATATAGCTTCAGTCACAACTTTAATATTCAAATGCTTCTATTAAGTGTAGTAAGGTCATGCAAGATAGAAATCCAAATGAATGGTTCCTAGTGACTAAAAAGGATATAGTTCGATCCAAAAGTTATGATATACAATCTAGATAGTCTCTAAAGTTTAGTATGAGTATAAAAACAGTATATAGGACTCGTTATCGCCCATAGAAGAGTTTAATGTCGACTTTGGATGACATGGTTAGTATGAGTCGAGTTTAAGGGCATTTTAAGGATTACAATAAAAGTTATCACTATAGTCTTCTACTTGCTAATTGTTTTATCACTCACTTTCTTACTTTTTTGTTTGTTGGTACAGCTGCTCGTGATGGTTGCAGGTTAATTGGTGATCTATAGATGTAAAACAATGAGGCCTTTTCTGTCTTTTCAATTTTTATTTTATTCAGATTTTTATAAATGTATCATATTACACGTAGTGTTTTTTTAATTTATGTTTTAATGTTTTGACATCTTTTGAACACTTCCAATTTTGTTTCAATAAGGGTATTTTAGTAATTTTACTAGTTTTCATAAATGAGGCCTTCTTTAGCTATTTAATAAATCTATTACTGGTTTGAATTAAATGCATGCTCAAAGTAGACAATTTAGCGATGTTTTTCTTTATGGAGTAATACCTCTAAAGGCTTTGTTTCGAATGTACATAGTAACAGTTATTCAATTTCAAAGGCAGCCTAAGATAATAAGATCCTACAACTAATATAGTAATATATGCTCAATTTCCAACATGTAGGTTAACTTCTCTTTTTTGTAAGCAATTTACTCTACCATAGCTTCTGTAAATCAAGACAAATATAATAACCATATCATGTGTCTATAATCCAAGATATACAAAGAGAATATTTTATCTCTTTAACAAACATACCTAAAATAGATGCAATAACTTTCTTCTTCTTATTTTTTAAGAAGGCCTTGCAATATCACCTTTTATGACCAGGTTTTCCATAAAAGAAGTAAACAACCTTTCCTTTTTTCATATGACTAGTAGGTTGTGTAATAGCAAGCTACTTTTGGGCCTTAAACTTGGACTTAGCTTTCGTTTTGCTTGTACCCTTGACCATGGCTATGGGTGCCTTGACATCAACCACAAACACGTTGGTAGCATCCTTTTTGACCTCTTGCTTCATAGTCTTGTGCATGTATAATAGCTCTTCAAAGGTCTTTTCTTTATCACTTAGGTTAAAATTCATTATGAAATTAGCCAAAGACTTAATAAAATATTTAAGTATCAAGTCAATGACAAGCTCATTGTTTATAATAAAACCTTAGCTTGCCAACCACTCGATGTAGCCAATCATCTTAACCATATAAGGGCCAACTTGGCCTCTCTCTGAAATATTACAATTGTACAATTCATTCAACACCTCATAACGTTTAGCTATCTCACAAGTGTCATACATCTTATGAAGGTGAGTGAGAATGGGTGGCACATCCATTCCCTCATGTTGCTTTTGTAGCTCAAGTTTCATATAGGACATTATAAGGCATTAAACCTCCACAGAGCTACCAAGATACTTATTGAAAATATCATTTTGATCTTAAATGGCATCAAGACTAGACTTGTTGGATGGAACCCCTTCAAGGATGTACAACCTTTTTTTCTAACGTAAGACAATAAAAAAATTTTGATTCTAGTTAGTGAAGGTGACTTTATTCAACTTATTTTCCTTTTTGAGAATTGATTGATATGTCATTATTGTCATGGTGGTTTGATTCGTCTATAAATACAAATTAAGAGCTTTAGTAATTTAATTGTGTTAATAATTTGTTTAATTACGATTTTTAAATTATACTCTCCCACTATTTTCCTCAAGTTAACAGTTTTCACTGTTGTACTTAAAAAGTCTCGTTATACTTCTTAGTAGATTGAGATCTCATCATACCAA